>NC_091320.1:21230001-21280001 GCF_038502225.1 Cherax quadricarinatus | reverse complement strand
CCCCCGCCCAACAACCTCCCTCCCTCCAATAACCATCCTCCCCCTCCCCCATAACCATCCATCCCCTCTCTCTCCCAAACCATCTAACTCCCTCCCTCAACTATCTCTGCCCCTCCAATAACCATCCTCCCCCTCCCCCACAACCATCCATCCCCTCTCCTAACCATCTATTCCCCTCCCCCTAACCAGGATGAGGACAAGGGGCTCCAAGGACGAATCTGAGAGGGAGGAATGGGAGATAGAGCTCAAAAAAAGGGAGGAAGACTGGGGAAGGAGACTAGATGAGCTGGAAAAGAAGATGGAAGAGAGGTTAGCAGCAGAATGCAGAAGGTGGAAGCAACAGGCCACAGCAGCAGAAATCAAGATAGAGAGATTAGAAGAGGAGCTGAGACATCTGAAACAGCACAGAGACAAAGATATTACAGAAGTAGCATCGGCAATGGCTACATCGAACACAGACAACAGGTCCGAAGGAAGCATGGAAACTAAACTGTATGCAGAGGTCCTGTCAAACCCACATGGGGCCAAAACAAAGACAGGGAGCACTCTAGGACAGAAAGAGAGGTTGGAAGACATTGATGGAACTAGGACATGTGCAAGGACCTTACCAGATACCTGTGGGGGCCAGGAGCAGGTGAGCAGGAAGGATAAACCAAGAAGCATAGGGGCCATAACGAGGGAAGGGACTGAAGGAAGGAACACTCCACGGGAAGGAACTAAAACACATCAGAGGATGCAATGGGAGTCACAGTGGGAGGTGGAAAGGGAGAGATCCGTGTTTGTCTATGGGCTAGACGAAGCTAAAGGGGAAACTTATGATGAAAGAAAGCAGGAAGAGAAAAAAGCGATTGAAGACATCATGAAGGTGATAGGCGAGGGGGACATGACCCAGGTGGCAAATTTTCGGAGAATTGGGTGGTTCACAAAGAAAAGGAATCGCCCTCTCAAAGTAATTTTCAAGGCAGAATCAACCCGAACCATGATCCTGCAGGAGAAAGCACGGCTGAGAGGAAAGCAGGAGTTCCGGAGTGTGTACCTCGACCGAGACAGAACACAGGACGAAAGGAAGACAATGAAAGAGAGAGTTCAAAAACGAAAGGAGAAATGGGAGGAAATGAAAAAGGAGAGCAGAATAACCCAGGATCAAATGGAAGGACAAGCGCACCCCCCAGAAACACCTGCAGAAGGACTCCAGCCACGACACCCCCAAGGCAACTGAACATTCCAAACCAACCATCACACACCGATCCCTCTGTTTCCACCCCCCGCACCACAGTTACAGTATTAGAACAGAAGTTGAAGGTTTGGTACACAAATGCAGATGGATTAACGAATAAACATGAGGAATGGCAAGAAAGAATCAATGAGAAGTCCCCAGACATCATAGCAGTTACAGAAACAAAACTCATGGAGACAATAACAGATGCAATCTTCCCACCAGGATACCAGATCATGAGGAAAGATAGAAGGGGTAGGGGGGGAGGTGGGGTTGCTCTGCTCGTAAAAAACAGATGGAAATTCGAGAAAATGGAAGGAATAGATGAGACAGGAGAAAGAGACTACATAGCAGGTACACTTCAGTCTGGGGAACACAAAGTGGTCATTGCAGTGATGTATAATCCACCACAGAACTGCAGGAGGCCAAGAGAGGAATATGAAGAGAGCAACAGAGCAATGGTGGACACACTTGCTGAGGTGGCAAGAAGAGCTCACTCCAGCAGAGCAAAGTTGCTGGTTATGGGGGATTTCAACCACAGGGAGATTGACTGGGAAAACCTGGAGCCACATGGGGGTCCCGAAACATGGAGAGCCAGGATGTTGGACGTGGTGCTGGAAAACCTCATGCACCAACATGTTAAGGACACTACCAGAGTGAGAGGGGAGGATGAACCAGCAAGATTGGACCTTGTGTTCACCCTGGGCAGCTCAGACATTGAGGACATCAAGTATGAGAGTCCCCTAGGAGCTAGCGACCACGTGGTTCTGTGCTTTGAATACATAGTAGAGCTGCAAGTGGAGAGAATAACAGGAGTAGAATGGGAAAAGCCTGACTATAAAAGAGGGGACTACATAGGGTTGAAGAACTTCCTGCGGGAGGTCCAGTGGGACAGAGAACTGGCAGGAAAGCCAGTAAATGAAATGATGGAATATGTAGCAACAAAATGCAAGGAGGCAGTGGAAAGGTTCATTCCCAAGGGCAACAGTAACAACGGGAAGACCAGAACAAGCCCCTGGTTTACCCGACGGTGTAAGGAGGCAAAAACAAAGTGCAATAGAGAATGGAAAAAGTACAGAAGGCAGAGAACACACGAAAATAGGGAGATCAGTCGCAGAGCCAGGAACGAGTACGCACAGGTAAGGAGGGAGGCCCAGCGACAGTATGAAAATGACATAGCATCGAGAATCAAGACTGACCCGAAACTGTTGTATAGCCACATCAGGAGGAAGACAACAGTCAAAGACCAGGTGATCAGATTAAGGACAGAAGGTGGAGAACTCACAAGAAATGATCAGGAGGTATGTGAGGAGCTGAACAGGAGATTTAAGGAAGTTTTTACAGTAGAGACAGGAAGGGCTGTGGGAAGACAGCACAGAAGGGAACATCAAGAGGGAATATACCAACAAGTGTTGGATGACATACGAACAACTGAGGAGGAGGTGAAGAAGCTCTTAAGTGACCTTGACACCTCAAAGGCGATGGGACCGGACAACATCTCCCCATGGGTCCTTAGAGAAGGAGCAGAGATGCTGTGTGTGCCTCTAACCACAATCTTCAACACATCCCTTGAAACTGGGCAACTACCTGAGAAATGGAAGACAGCTAATGTAGTCCCCATATTTAAGAAAGGAAACAGAAACGAGGCACTAAACTACAGACCTGTGTCACTGACATGTATTGTGTGCAAAGTCATGGAGAAGATTATCAGGAGGAGAGTGGTCGAACACTTGGAAAGGAACAAGATTATAAATGAAAACCAGCATGGGTTCATGGAAGGCAAATCTTGTATCACAAACCTCCTGGAGTTTTATGACAAGGTAACAGAAGTAAGACACGAGAGAGAGGGTTGGGTAGATTGCGTTTTCCTAGACTGCAGGAAGGCCTTTGACACAGTTCCCCACAAGAGATTAGTGCAGAAGCTGGAGGATCAGGCACACGTAAAAGGAAGGGCACTGCAATGGATAAGGGAATACCTGACAGGGAGGCAGCAACGAGTCATGGTACGTGAAGAGGTATCACAGTGGGCGCCTGTTACGAGCGGGGTCCCACAGGGGTCAGTTCTAGGACCAGTGCTATTTTTGATATATGTGAACGACATGATGGAAGGAATAGACTCTGAAGTGTCCCTGTTCGCAGATGACGTGAAGTTGATGAGAAGAATTAAATCGGACGAGGATGAGGCAGGACTGCAAAGAGACCTGGAGAGGCTGGACATGTGGTCCAGTAACTGGCTCCTCGAATTCAATCCAGCCAAATGCAAAGTCATGAAGATTGGGGAGGGGCAAAGAAGACCGCAGACAGAATATAGGCTAGGTGGACAAAGACTACAGACCTCACTCAGGGAGAAAGACCTTGGGGTGACCATAACACCGAGCACATCACCGGAGGCACACATCAACCAAATAACCGCTGCAGCATACGGGCGCCTGGCAAACCTGAGAATAGCGTTCCGATACCTTAATAAGGAATCGTTCAAGACACTGTACACTGTGTATGTTAGACCCATACTGGAGTATGCAGCACCAGTCTGGAACCCACACCTGGTCAAGCACGTCAAGAAGTTAGAGAAAGTACAAAGGTTTGCAACAAGGCTAGTCCCAGAGCTCAAGGGAATGTCGTACGAGGAAAGGTTAAGGGAAATCGGACTGACGACACTGGAGGACAGAAGGGTCAGGGGAGACATGATAACGACATACAAGATACTGCGGGGAATAGACAAGGTGGACAGAGATAGGATGTTCCAGAGAGGGGACACAGGGACAAGGGGTCACAACTGGAAGCTGAAGACTCAGACGAGTCACAGGGACGTTAGGAAGTATTTCTTCAGTCATAGAGTTGTCAGCAAGTGGAATAGCCTAGCAAGTGAAGTAGTGGAGGCAGGAACCATACATAGTTTTAAGAAGAGGTATGACAAAGCTCAGGAAGCAGAGAGAGAGAGGATCCAGTAGCGATCAGTGAAGAGGCGGGGCCAGGAGCTGAGTCTCGACCCCTGCAACCACAATTAGGTGAGTACAATTAGGTGAGTACACACACTCACACACACACACACACACACACAACACACTCAAGGAAAAAGATCTTGGGGTGAGTATAACACCAGGCACATCTCCTGAAGCGCACATCAACCAGCATATGGGCGCCTAGCAAACCTCAGAACAGCATTCCGACATCTTAATAAGGAATCGTTCAGGACCCTGTACACCGTATACGTTAGGCCCATATTGGAGTATGCGGCACCAGTTTGGAACCCACACCTAGCCAAGCACGTAAAGAAACTAGAGAAAGTGCAAAGGTTTGCAACAAGACTAGTCCCAGAGCTAAGAGGTATGTCCTACGAGGAGAGGTTAAGGGAAATCAACCTGACGACACTGGAGGACAGGAGAGATAGTGGGGACATGATAACGACATACAAAATACTGAGAGGAATTGACAAGGTGGACAAAGACAGGATGTTCCAGAGATTGGACACAGTTGGAAGCTGAAGACACAGATGAATCACAGGGATGTTAGGAAGTATTTCTTCAGCCACAGAGTAGTCAGTAAGTGGAATAGTTTGGGAAGCGATGTAGTGGAGGCAGGATCCATACATAGCTTTAAGCAGAGGTATGATAAAGCTCACGGCTCAGGGAGAGTGACCTAGTAGCGATCAGTGAAGAGGCGGGGCCAGGAGCTCGGACTCGACACCCGCAACCTCAACTAGGTGAGTACACACACACACACACACGCACACACACACACAACAGGCCTAGTGTCTAATCGACATGTGCCTAGGACAAAATGGTAACTAACATACAACACACATGCAACCTGACGACACTGGAGGACAGGAGAGATAGGGGGGACATGATAACGACATACAAAATACTGAGAGGAATTGACAAGGTGGACAAAGACAGGATGTTCCAGAGATTGGACACAGTAACAAGGGGACACAGTTGGAAGTTTAAGACACAGATGGATCACAGGGATGTTAGGTAGTATTTCTTCAGCCACAGAGTAGTCAGTAAGTGGAATAGTTTGGGAAGCGATGTAGTGGAGGCAGGATCCATACATAGCTTTAAGCAGAAGTATGATAAAGCTCACGGCTCAGGGAGAGTGACCTAGTAGCGATCAGTGAAGAGGCGGGGCCAGGAGCTCGGACTCGACCCCCGCAACCTCAACTAGGTGAGTACATACACACACATACACACAAACACACACATACACACATATACACATACACATACATGCACACACATACACACACACACACACACACACACACACACACACACACACACACACACACACACATACACACACATACACACACACACACATACACACACACATACACACACACATATACACACACACATACACACACATATACACACAAGCGCGCACTCATCAAGGTCCTCCAGTGAGGTTTGTAGCGTTTGCCTCTCGAGCCAGTTCTCTCTTCCCCAAACATACAAATTTCCACTTGCTAGGGTTCAACTCCAGTAGCTACTTGTTAAACGAGGACTGCAGCCTGTCCAGATCCATTTGTAGTAGTTTCACATATTTTGTGAACAAGGACACCTCTGAATCTATCCCTTCTGTCATGCCACTGAGGTTTTCAGAAAAGAGCACCGGCCCTAGTATGGATCCTTTTGGAACTCCAGTCGTTACACGCACCCATTCCGACACCTTTTTATGGACGGTCACTCGTTGTTTCCTTCCAGGTACGTATACTTTCACATAATGCAGTCCTATTCCTGTTATTCCTGCCTTGTTTGTGTTAAAAACCTTCTTACAGTCCAATAAATTGCAGTCTACCCATCTCTCTCTCATGTCTTACTTCTGTCACCTTGTCATAGAACTCCAGTAGGTTTGTGACACAGGATTTACCATTTCTGAAGCCGTGTTGGTTTGCATGTATGAACCCACTTCTTTATAGGTGCTCCACCACTCTTTTGATAATTCCATAACCTTACATACCGTGCATGTCAGTGACACCCAACTGTAGTTGAATGCTTCCTGTCTGTCTCCTTTCTTAAAAATTGGGAATATATTTCCTATCTTCCACACCTTTGGCAGTTGCCCTGTGTCGAGTGACTTGCTGAAGTGGCACACACAGTACCTCGGCTCCCTCTCTGAGGACTCATGGAGAGATGTCCGGTTCCACCGCCTTCGATGAGGTAACCTGCTCACACAGTAGCTTTAAGATAAGATAAGATTTCGTTCGGATTTTTAACCCCGGAGGGTTAGCCACCCAGGATAACCCAAGAAAGTCAGTGCGTCATCGGGGACTATCTAACTTATTTCCATTGGGGTCCTTAATCTTGTCGCCCAGGATGCGACCCACACCAGTCGACTAACACCCAGGTACCTATTTGCTGCTAGGTGAACAGGACAACAGGTGTAAGGAAACGTGTCGAAATGTTTCCACCCGCCGGGAATCGAACCCGGGCCCTCCGTGTGTGAAGCGGGAGCTTTAGCCACCAGGCCACTATATCCAGCACTCGCTGGTGCACATGTAGTCTCCTCTTTTGAAGTTTGGCCTTTCACATCCTTTCTATGGCGCTTCTCTCTGCACATTTACTTTGACAAGGTATTCGAAACTCAGGGCCAAGTGGTCACTAGCACCGAGGGGCTTTTCATATGTAATATTTATGTCAGAGCTACTCTGGGTGAATATATGGTCTAGCCTTACTGGTTCATCCTCTCCAGCTCCAGCATCTTTGCCGTCCATGTTTCTGGTGGCTCTAGGTTCTTCCAGTTTTGTTTCCTTGTGGTTAAAGTCTGTCATTATCAGCAGCTTTGCCCTTCTCTCCCCTCAAGGAAGGTTCCTTGATGTTGGTGAGGAGCTCTTGATTTAGGGAATTGGATCTGTGCTCCAGTTCCCCGAATTAAGCCTGAATGCCTTCCACATCCCCCCCCCCCAGGCGCTGTATAATCCTCCGGGTTTAGCGCTTCCCCCTTGATTATAATAATAATAATTTGCCCTTCTCATGTGGGTTCTCCTTACCAGGTCACCTAATGTATCCACCATTGCTTTGTTATTTTCGTCATATTTTTTGTGTTGGTCTTTTGCTTGACGTACACCGTGTACGTCAGGCCCATATTGGAGTATGCAGCACCAGTATGGAACCCCCCACACCTAGCCAAACACGTCAAGAAAAAGTGAAGAGGTTTGCAACGAAGCTAGTTTCGGAGCTAGGGAGTATGTCTTAAGAGGGGAGGTTAAGGAAACTCAACCTGATGACACGAGAGGAAAGAAGCAGTAGGGGTGATAAGATAACAACGTAAAAAATACCAAGGGACATTGATAAGGTGAGCAAGGACACACTGTGAGACGGGAAACAGGAAGGCACCGCTGAGAGTTGAAAACAAAATAAGTCACGGGGATGCCAGGGAGTATTTCTTCAGTCTTAGAGTTATCAGTAAACGACCTGGAGAATGAAGTGGTAGAGGCAGGATCCATATATGTCTTTAAAAAGTGGTACGACAATGCTCTTGAAGCTAGGAGAGTGAACCTGGTAGTGACCAGCGACGAGGAGGAGCCAGGAGCCGAGACACGACCCCTGCTGTATATAAATGACTACATAAACACACACACACACACACACACACACACACACACACACACACACACACACACACGCACATACACACACACACACACACACACATAGACACACACACACATACACACACACACATACACACACACATACACACAAAGATTAAGGGAAATCGGCCTGACGACACTGGAGGACAGGAGGGTCAGGGGAGACATGATAACGACATATAAAATACTGCGTGGAATAGACAAGGTGGACAAGGACAGGATGTTCCAGGGAGGGGACACAGAAACAAGAGGCCACAATTGGAAGTTGAAGACACAAATGAGTCAGAGAGATAGTAGGAAGTATTTCTTCAGTCATAGAGTTGTAAGGCAGTGGAATAGCCTAGAAAATGACGTAGTGGAGGCAGGAACCATACACAGTTTTAAGACGAGGTTTGATAAAGCTCATGGAGCGGGTAGAGAGAGGGTCTAGTAGCAACCGGTGAAGAGGCGGGGCCAGGAGCTAGGACTCGACCCCAGCAACCACAAATAGGTGAGTACACAAGGTGGTAATAGCAGTGATGTATAACCCACCACAGAACAGCAGGAGGCCAAGGCAAGAGTACAACGAGAGCAATAGAGCGATGGTTGATACACTGGCTAGAGTGGCCAGAAGAGCTCATGCATGCAGGGCAAAGCTCCTGATCATGGGTGACTTTAACCACAAGGAGACCGATTGGGAGAACTTGGACCCACATGGGGGCCAAGATACATGGAGGGCTAAGATGATGGAGGTGGTACTGGAAAACTTCATGTGCCAACACGTAAGGGACACTACAAGAGAGAGAGGAGAGGATGAACCAGCAAGGCTGGACTTAGTATTCACCTTGAGTAGTGCAGATATCGAGGACATCACATATGAAAGACCCCTTGGGGCCAGTGACCATGTGGTTTTAAGCTTCGAATACACAGTAGAGCTACAAGTGGAGGGAGAAGCAGGAAGGCCAGGACGAATGAAGCCAAACTACAAGAAAGGGGACTACACAGGAATGAGGAACTACCTGAACGGGGTTCAGTGGGACAGAGAACTGGCAGGGAAGCCAGTTAATGAGATGATGGAATATGTAGCAACAAAATGCAAGGAGGCTGAGGAGAGGTTTGTACCCAAGGGTAACAGGAATAATGAAAAAGCCAGGATGAGCCCATGGTTTACCCAAAGGTGCAGGGAGGCAAAAACCAAGTGTGCTAGGGAATGGAAGAAATATAGAAGGCAAAGGACCCAGGAGAATAAGGAGACCAGTCGTAGAGCCAGAAACGAATATGCACAGATAAGAAGGGAGGCCCAAAGACAATATGAAAATGACATAGCAGCGAAAGCCAAATCTGACCCAAAACTGTTGTACAGCCACATCAGGAGGAAAACAACAGTCAAGGACCAGGTAATCAGGCTAAGGAAGGAAGGAGGAGAGTCAACAAGAAATGACCGTGAAGTATGTGAAGAACTCAACAAGAGATTCAAAGAAGTGTTCACAGAGGAGACAGAAGGGACTCCAGAAAGACGGAGAGGTGGGGCACACCACCAAGTGCTGGACACAGTGCACACAACCGAGGAAGAAGTGAAGAGGCTTCTGAGTGAGCTAGATACCTCAAAGACAATGGGGCCAGATAACATCTCACCATGGGTATTGAGAGAGGGAGCAGAGGTGCTATGTGTACCCATAACAATATTCAATACATCTATCGAAACAGGGAGATTGCCTGAGGCATGGAAGACAGCAAATGTAGTCCCAATCTTTAAAAAAAGGAGACAGACATGAATCATTAAACTACAGACCAGTGTCACTGACATGTATAGTATGCAAAATCATGGAGAAGATTATCAGGAGAAGAGTGGTGGAACACTTAGAAAGGAACGATCTCATCAACAGCAGCCAACATGGTTTCAGGGACGGGAAATCCTGTGTCACAAACCTACTGGAGTTCTATGACATGGTGACAGCAGTAAGACAAGAGAGAGAGGGGTGGGTGGATTGCATTTTCTTGGACTGTAAGAAGGCGTTTGACACACTTCCACACAAGAGATTGGTGCAAAAACTGGAGGACCAAGCAGGGATAACAGGGAAGGCACTACAATGGATCAGGGAATACTTGTCAGGAAGACAGCAGCGAGTCATGGTACGTGGCGAGGTGTCAGAGTGGGCACCTGTGACCAGCCGGGTCCCGCAGGGGTCAGTCCTAGGACCAGTGCTGTTTCTGGTATTTGTGAACGACATGACGGAAGGAATAGACTCTGAGGTGTCCCTGTTTGCAGATGACGTGAAGTTGATGAGAAGAATTCACTCGATCGAAGACCAGGCAGAACTACAAAGGGATCTGGACAGGCTGCAGACCTGGTCCAGCAATTGGCTCCTGGAGTTCAATCCCACCAAGTGCAAAGTCATGAAGATTGGGGAAGGGCAAAGAAGGGCGCAGACGGAGTACAGTCTAGGGGGTCAGAGACTACAAACCTCACTCAAGGAAAAAGATCTTGGGGTGAGTATAACACCAGGCACATCTCCTGAAGCGCACATCAACCAAATAACTGCTGCAGCATATGGGCGCCTAGCAAACCTCAGAACAGCATTCCGACATCTTAATAAGGAATCATTCAGGACCCTGTACACCGTGTACGTTAGGCCCATATTGGAGTATGCGGCACCAGTTTGGAACCCACACCTAGCCAAGCACGTGAAGAAACTAGAGAAAGTGCAAAGGTTTGCAACAAGACTAATCCCAGAGCTAAGAGGTATGTCCTACGAGGAGAGGTTAAGGGAAATCAACCTGACGACACTGGAGGACAGGAGAGATAGGGGGGACATGATAACGACATACAAAATACTGAGAGGAATTGACAAGGTGGACAAAGACAGGATGTTCCAGAGATTGGACACAGTAACAAGGGGACACAGTTGGAAGCTGAAGACACAGATGAATCACAGGGATGTTAGGAAGTATTTCTTCAGCCACAGAGTAGTCAGTAAGTGGAATAGTTTGGGAAGAGATGTAGTGGAGGCAGGATCCATACATAGCTTTAAGCAGAGGTATGATAAAGCTCACGGCTCAGGGAGAGTGACCTAGTAGCGATCAGTGAAGAGGCGGGGCCAGGAGCTCGGACTCGACCCCCGCAACCTCAACTAGGTGAGTACAACTAGGTGAGTACACACACACACACACACACACACACACACACACACACACACACAACAAAGTGACGTCTGCAGTTTCTGTCCCCGGAGTTTATACTTAGTATTCAGTCTTATTACCTCTTCCACAAGCTTCACAACTTTGCATTTATTGATGTTAAATTCAAAGAGACATTTGACTGACAGTCTCGTAGTTTGTTCAGGTTCAATTGAAGGATTTCTTTGTCCTCGATTGTATCCAGAATGGATCTCTTTTCCGCAACATTGTAAGCTCCTGGTGATGTGTTAATTGCAACACGAAAGACCTAGAGCTGTCCTTCAACTCCTCCAGTAGTTGTTTTGCATCTTGTATCGCATGTTCGCGATGTTTGCATAATAGTAACATATGTATAAATTACCTTGGATAACCCAAAAATAAAGTCAGAGTGACTTATTTCCATTGGGGCCCCATACCCCCAAGAGGTATGGGAACCACGGGTTCAGAACCTCAGGGTTAAAGGAACTGACTGTGACGACGCAACAAGACAGAAGAACCAAGTCAGACATAATACAGCTATAACGCTCGCAGGACTTGATAGGGATGTCAAGAAGTATTTCTTCAGCCTCACGGTGGTCAGGAGGTGGTAGAACCTGCACCACGAAACAGTGGAGGCAAGCTCATAATAATAATATAATATTTATTTCTACAAGTATATGTACAAGGTATAGAAACCAGTGCTGACATCAGTGACATAATACTATACAGAGAGCCGCTTTTTATGCACAACATTTAGGGCAACTTAGATCAGTTTTGTCCCCAGGATGCGACCCACACCAATCGACTAACACCCAGGTATTTATTTTACTGATAAGTGAGCATAGACAGCAGGTGTCTTATGGAAACACGTCCTAATGTTTTCACCCGTACCGGGGATCGAACCAAAGACCTCAGTGTGTGAGTTGAGTTCGCTGGCGATCGAACTATGGGACGCTTTACCTGGCAGGGCCAGGAGTTGTCACTCAACCAGTACCATCAAAAGCAGGTGAGGTCAGTACACATTACGTGAACTTGTCCACCACCGTGCACCATACTCCAGTCATGGAGGAGGTGGAGGTGGAGGAGGAGGAGGAGGTGGAGGAGGAAGAGGAGGTGGAGGAGGAAGAGGTGGAGGAGGAACAGGAGTAGAAGAGAAGGAATAAGAAGAGAGGGGAGGTGGGTGCCTGTCAGTGTGCGTGTCCTGTCAGGAAAGAGGAAATGTGCAGGCAGCAGCCCCCTTCCCAACCCCTACCCTTCCCCCCCTCCCTCCTCACATCCCCCTACCCGTCCCCCTCCCTCCTCACATTCCACCTACCAGTCCCCCCTCCCTCCTTCCCTGGAATGTTAGTATGGTTGTTGTGGAGGGTGGGGTTATTGAGGTGGGGGATACGTGGGGAGGGGGTGTGGGGGTGGATAGGAGAGGGGAACCGGGGAGAGAGGGAGGGGGAAATTGTGTCCCGGGTTGTTGGTGAGCTGATTAATGGAACCTCCTCGCCACCCTCAACTCCAACCCTCCACCTCCAACACTCCACCTCCAACACTCCACCTCCAACCCTCCACCTCCAACACTCCACCTCCAACCCTCCACCTCCAACACTCCACCTCCAACCCTCCACCTCCAACCCTCCACCTCCAACACTCCACCTCCAACACTCCACCTCCAACCCTCCACCTCCAACACTCCACATCCAACCCTCCACCTCCAACACTCCACCTACAACCCTCCACATCCAACCCTCCACCTCCAACCCTCCACCTCCAACCCTCCACCTCCAACACTCCACCTCCAACCCTCCACCTCCAACCCTCCACCTCCAACACTCCACCTCCAACACTCCACCTCCAACACTCCACCTCCAACCCTCCACCTCCAACACTCCACCTAAAACCCTCCACCTCCAACACTGCACCTCCAACCCTCCACCTCCAACCCTCCACCTCCAACCCTCCACCTCCAACACTCCACCTGCAACACTCCACCTCCAACCCTCCACCTCCAACCCTCCACCTCCAACCCTCCACCTCCAATCCTCCACCTCCAACCCTCCACCTCCAACACTCCACCTCCAACACTCCACCTCCAACCCTCCACCTCCAACACTCCACCTCCAACACTCCACCTCCAACACTCCACCTCCAACACTCCACCTCCAACCCTCCACCTCCAACACTCCACCTCCAACCCTCCACCTCCAACCCTCCACCTCCAACCCTCCACCTCCAACCCTCCACCTCCAACCCTCCACCTCCAACACTCCACCTCAAACCCTCCACCTCCAACCCTCCACCTCCAACCCTCCACCTCCAACCCTCCACCTCCAACCCTCCACCTCCAACACTCCACCTCCAACCCTCCATCTCGAACCCTCCACCTCCAACCCTCCACCTCCAACGCTCCACCTCCAACCCTCCACCTCCAACCCTCCACCTCCAACCCTCCATCTCTAACCCTCCACCTCCAACACTTCACCTCCAACCCTCCACCTCCAGCCCTCCACCTCCAACCCTCCACCTCCAACCCTCCACCTCCAGCACTCCACCTTCAACCCTCCACCTCCAACCCTCCACCTCCAACACTCCACCTCCAACCCTCCATCTCTAACCCTCCACCTCCAACCCTCCACCTCCAACTCTCCACCTCCAACCCTCTACATCCAACCCTCCACCTCCAACACTCCACCTCCAACCCTCCACCTCCAATCCTCCATCTCCAACACTCCACCTCCAACTCTCCACCTCCAACCCTCCACCTCCAACACTCCACCTCCAACCCTCCACCTCCACCACTGCACCTCCAACACTCCACCTCCAACCCTCCACCTCCAACCCTCCACCTCCAACACTCCACCTGCAACACTCCACCTCCAACCCTCCACCTCCAACCCTCCACCTCCAACCCTCCACCTCCAACCCTCCACCTCCAACCCTCCACCTCCAACCCTCCACCTCCAACACTCCACCTCCAACACTCCACCTCCAACCCTCCACCTCCAACCCTCCACCTCCAACCCTCCACCTACAACCCTCCACCTCCAACACTCCACCTCCAACCCTCCACCTCCAACCCTCCACCTCCAACCCTCCACCTCCAACCCTCCACCTCCAACCCTCCACATCCAACCCTCCACCTCCAACACTCCACCTCCAACCCTCCACCTCCAATCCTCCACCTCCAACCCTCCACCTCCAACACTCCACCTCCAACCCTCCACCTCCTACCCTCCACCTCCAACCCTCCACCTCCAACCCTCCACCTCCAACCCTCCACCTCCAACCCTCCACCTCCAACACTCCACCTCCAACCCTCCACCTCCAACCCTCCACCTCCAACCCTCCACCTCAAACCCTCCACCTCCAACCCTCCACCTCCAACCCTCCACCTCCAACCCTCCACCTCCAACACTCCACCTCCAACCCTCCACCTCCAACCCTCCACCTCCAACCCTCCACCTCCAACCCTCCACCTCCAACACTCCACCTCCAGCCCTCCACCTCCAACCCTCCACCTCCAACCCTCCACCTCCAACACTCCACCTTCAACCCTCCACCTCCAACCCTCCACCTCCAACACTCCACCTCCAACCCTCCATCTCTAACCCTCCACCTCCAACCCTCCACCTCCAACTCTCCACCTCCAACCCTCGACATCCAACCCTCCACCTCCATCACTCCACCTCCAACCCTCCACCTCCAATCCTCCATCTCCAACACTCCACCTCCAACACTCCACCTCCAACCCTCCACCTCCAACACTCCACCTCCAACCCTCCACCTCCAACACTGCATCTCCAACACTCCACCTCCCACCCCCCACCTCCAACCCTCCACCTCCAACCCTCCACCTCCAACCCTCCACCTCCAACCCTACACCTCCAACCCTCCACCTCCAACCCTCCACCTCCAACACTCCACCTCCAACACTCCACCTCCAACACTCCAACTCCAACACTCCACCACCAACCCTCCACCAGCAACACTCCACCACCAACCCTCCACCTCCAACCCTCCACCTCCAACCCTCCACCTCCAACCCTCCACCTCCAACCCTCCACCTCCAACACTCCACCTCCAACCCTCCACCTCCAACACTCCACCTCCAACACTCCACCTCCAACCCTCCACCTCCAACCCTCCACCTCCAACCCTCCACCTCCAACCCTCCACCTCCAACACTCCACCTCCAACACTCCACCTCCAACCCTCCACCTCCAACCCTCCACCTCCAACCCTCCACCTCCAACCCTCCACCTCCAACCCTCCACATCCAACCCTCCACCTCCAACACTCCACCTCCAACCCTCCACCTCCAATCCTCCACCTCCAACCCTCCACCTCCAACACTCCACCTCCAACCCTTCACCTCCTACCCTCCACCTCCAACCCTCCACCTCCAACCCTCCACCTCCAACACTCCACCTCCAACCCTTCACCTCCAACCCTCCACCTCCAACACTCAACCTCCAACCCTCCACCTCCAACCCTCCACCTCCAACACTCCACCTCCAACCCTCCACCTCCAGCCCTCCACCTCCAACCCTCCACCTCCAACCCTCCACCTCCAACACTCCACCTCCAACCCTCCACCTCCAACCCTCCACCTCCAACACTCCACCTCAAACCCTCCACCTCCAACCCTCCACCTCCAACCCTCCACCTCCAACCCTCCACCTCCAACCCTCCACCTCCAACACTCCACCTCCAACCCTTCACCTCCAACCCTCCACCTCCAACCCTCCACCTCCAACCCTCCACCTCCAACACTCCACCTCCAACCCTCCACCTCCAACCCTCCACCTCCAACCCTCCACCTCCAACACTCCACCTCCAACACTCCACCTCCAACACTCCACCTCCAACACTCCACCTCCAACACTCCACCTCCAACACTACAAGATATTTAATTTCCAGAAACATTCTAATTTGTTCTAGTAACAGATAATCTTACAAATATATATCCAGATGTTAACCCTTTCTAGGCCTAGTTGCTAGGCCTACATGTATGCACATGCTTGCAGTGTACATGTGAGGTACACAGTAAACTAGTCACTAGTGTCTACAACATAATTTAAAAAAAAGGCAGTAGTAATAATAATTATTATTGAATAATGCAATATATAAAATGCTTTTACAATATTTTGTAATTTTTTTTCTCGTGAGCTAACGACCTGGTGCTTGTTAGTGCCTCGTTAGGTAGTTCTGCAATTAAATACTGCCATTAGTGACACTTGAGTGCCGGGGTTCTAAGGGGTTGAAGTTTTAGAGGTTTTTCTAATGGAAGTGTTGGGGGGGGAGGGAGGGGGGTTGTATCTGAAGGGCCTTGAAATATTGCTCTTACTGCCCCACCCCTCTCATTTCCCCCTCATCTTCCCCCACCCACCCCTCTCATCTTCCCCCACTCACCCTTCTCATCTTCCCTCATACCTGTGCCTGTTTTCGAGGCCTGTTGTACTCCCGCATCTTAGTCACCTGTTGGTCACCTTCTCAACTAGGCTGGTAGTACGTTGAAGAGTCTTGGACCACTGATGTTGACAGTCTTCTCTTACTGTTCCCATGGTACTCCTGCACTACACTGTTACGCATATCTTTCTCTTCAGTCAGTTGTTGTAGCAGTGCAAGGCTAGGTATCAGTCTCTCAAGTAACTACCATGCCTATATTGTGTTTATTAATTCTGTGTGGGCAGTATACGATCTATGTACATGTTGCAGCCGTCCCCTGAAAAGTGCTGCTCTGAGCACAGTCCTGTACAATATTAATGTCGTGAGAGCACAAGGCAATTAACAAATACCATCGATATTGCTTTTCCTGTTCTGAAAACACCCATAATCCTCCCTGCCATTTTCTTGTCATTTGCTGCCGTATTAGGTACTCCAAATGACATCTGACATAATTATTCCTACGTATTTACCTTTACGTTCTATGGAATGGCCTGCCTGCCTTCTGAGGTCTTTGTCCCTTCCTTTCTATGTAGTTCATAGTTTTCACCACTGAACATCCTCTGATTTCCGAGTACTATTGGAAGACTGTTAATATCTGTATGTAGTTTCCGTGTTTTATTGAGGTAACTCTCAAGCTTGTTTTGGTATCGCCCGCAAAAATGATACGAAGCCGTGGTTGGCGTCTTGTCTGTACTTACTGTGAGGATGAGAAACAGTAAAGGTATTAGGATCGTGCCTTGGACTACGGAACTGTGTACTTTGCTGAGACTGGACTTTCTGGAAGTCTGTTTCCCTCCTCTACCTATTATAATTGTTGTTCCATGGTTGCTTATATCAAATATTTTACAAAAATATTTGTGTATATTACATCAGAGTTTTGTTTTGCTTTTTAGAAACCTCCGTAATTTTGTCATAGTGCCTAAATAGTTGTAATGATCAAGGTTTGTCTGTCTGATGCTCGCCGGTAATTCGCCCGAGTCTTTTCCAGTTGGTGACCCGGCCTTGGCTCCCTATCGCTGGAGTGTCCTGACTAATGTCTTCCATGGGAAGAGGTACAAGTACCTCTTCATCGTTTGGGACCAACTGTCATCAGATCTAGCCCCATTCCCCGCCCTCACCGGGCTCGTAGGAAGAAGCTAGGCACTTTGGACTGCCACTAATCCCGGGCTCGAAGGGTGTGGAAGCTACGTAGCAGCATACGATATCAGGAAATGCAAAAGCAAAGAGCACTACACTATAGTGCTTGCTGCCTTTGCATTTGCATTTGCCTTGCTGCCAAAACGATCCTGTAGTGACAACATAATCGTTTTGGAGCCACACCCCAGCTGTGGGCCGCAGCCGGAGCGCTGGGGAAGCTCGGGGATACCTCTTGGTGTGTCTTGACTGCTGCTTCTTCTGCTTGTCCTTTGCACCTCTCCGAGGCAAGGTTTTTTCTTGCTCTAAAGTCATGTTGACCTGGGTTGGGAACTCATGTTTCTGTATAAATTCATCAGTTTAGCGTCTCAAAACCCTTTTAAAGATTTATATAATGTATGATACTGTTACTACTGGTCTGTAGTTTTATGATACTAGTACTACTGGTCTGCAGTTTCTTGCGCGTCTTCTGGCACCTTCGTCAAGAGAGGTTTTGTCTGCATTTTTGTTTGGCCTCTGAGGTTTCTAATGAACACCTGATACTCTTGCTAATTGCACTTTACATATCTCTATAAATACCACATTCCAGGAACTCTGAAGGACTTCTCTTAATGTCGGATATGCAATTAGTAGGTGGGCGGATGATGTAAAAATATCTGCAGGATACCTGCGGGATACCGGCAGGATGCCTGAAGAATGTTTTCCCAGGCCAGCGCGCCCGCTTTCCGGTCCCAGACCAGGCATACTGATCAGTTAGGCTGTTACTGCAGTCCGAACCACATCCCTGCTAATCAGGAAATGACTTCAGGAGCCTATCCTGTTACCTCTGGGAGACAGCTAGGGTCTGTTGGTAATCCCCCTTATGTATAATGGGAGGCTTTTGTGTTCTCTCACTGTACTTAAGGGACCTCTCCTCTCAAATGGGGTATTTGTCACTCTCTAATTTCGTAAGGAGTGATTTCTGTGTGCAGATTTGGGACCAGTCTAGAATTTTCCTGGTGTAAATTATGATGCATCTTCCCTTCGTTCCAAGGAGAACGGGTCAAGGGACCTCTAACGTTCCCAGTAATTTAGGTGTTTGACTGTACTTAAATGTGTAGTAAAGGTTCTCTGTACATTTTCTAGATCTGCAATTTCGCAAGCCTTAAAAATGGGACTGATATTGTACAGCAAAATTCCAGCCTAGAGAGAACAAGTGATTTAAGCAGGACTCTCACTGGCCTAGCATTTCTTGTTTAGAAGGTTCTCATAATCCATCCTATCACGTTCCTTCTGGTTGTGATAGTGACACTGTTGTGATCTCTGAAAGTGAGATCGTCCGACATTATCACTCCTAATGTCGGTAAGATCACTGAATAGTGATTCATGCTCTTCTTTTAAGATTACGCTCACTTCTTTGATGTCATCTGTGAATGAATCTCCTTTGAGTAGAGAGCCAGCAGTGTAAGAGGACTTTGCATACGTGAAAATGCATTTTGGTTTCAAGAATGAGACACTTGTACGATATTCGGGGAATCTTTATCGAGATAACGTTTCGCCAGCCAGTGGCTTCGAAACGTTTCCCCAATAAAGATTCCCAAATGTTGCACATGTGTCTCATTCTTCAACTTGTTGTTTCAAAACTATTTATATCACATTTTGTTTTCTTTCCTATTTCTTGAATTACTTGTTTAAAGGTTGTAGTCTCTGTTCCGTTTTTAATTTGTGGGCATAAAATTCTCTTCCTGTGATGCGATATTTGCTGTTTATTAAGTAATTCATCAACCTTCTCCTGTGAAGAACAAAACAAGGCACAATACCGTGACTGGAACAATACACAAATAACCCGCACATAGGAGAGAGGAGCTTACCACGACGTTTCGGTCCGACTTCACTCTCCCGTGAAGAAACATAGCATCTTCGTTTGAGCTTCCTTCGTGAAGGGTATATTTTCTACAGCTCTTTAGTGATTCTTAAAGCTTTTCCTTATACTGGTCTGAGGACATAACATAAAAGGACCTCTGTTGAGTACTCAAACAAGGCTGGTTTGTGGTTTGAGTTTAGCCGAAATTACTAAATAACCCTCACGTTGACTATTGCTTAGTTTGTCATTGCTTGAGTTTACATTCGTTTGTGGGTTGATGCGAGTGCATAGTGATGGAGGTTATGTCTCTGACCGGTTCTTCATTGTTTTGTCACGATGTGTTCTAGCATATTGTTATTTTTAGTAAGTTTTATCTGTTGGTTGAAAGCAAACATTGGCGCAGAGTAGGAATGAAGACACTGGTGGTAGAGGGCTTTATCAAGTACTTGATAAAGCCCAGCCTTGGGCGAAACGTTGTGGTAAAAGGATCCCCACCTACCAGCGCTTTTATGTGCATAAACTGTTTAAAAACCGACAAGTCGATAAATGAGACACTTGTGCCCAAGTGTCTCATTTATCAGTGCTTTTCATACCCACTTGTCGACTTTTGTCATTGTCGACCCATTTTTCGGCGAGTGTTGAGAGTTCCGTGGCAGGACTGTTGAGCGAGACTCCTGCTTCCTGGTATTATTTCCGCTACAGTGATGCTGTGGATCATCTTTTTAGTTGATGATGGGCAGGTTGAGGTCTCCCTGAGGGATAATGTTTCAAGGTATCCCAGGCAGCTTTCTTGTCTTCCTGGTCTGTTTTTATTAATTCTCATGTCTTAACCTGAGTCTCACCTCTCTTCCTCCTTGACTGTTCTTCACTCCTCTTCCTCTCCCTGACTATCTTTCACCCCGCACTCCCCCTGACTATCCTTCACCCCGCCCTCAGACTATTTTTTTAACTATCTCCCTCACCACACAACTCCTTCACCATCTCCCCCACCACCTCCTCCCTCACCTCCCCAACCACCTCCTCCCCACCTTCCCCACCACCTCTTCTCTGACCTCCCCTACCTCCACCCTGACCTCCCCTACCACCACCCTGACCTCCCCTACCACCACCCTGACCTCCCCTACCACCACCCTGACCTCCCCTACCTCCACCCTGACCTCCCCTACCTCCCTCACCTCCACAGTTCTCCTGAGTGTTGAGAGCTACTGATGAATGCTCTTTGTTCGTTATTCACGGTGAGACTGAACCTTTGTAGGGGGAGGGGGAGGGGGAGGGGGATGGGGGATGAGGAGGGCTAGGGGGGAAGGAAGAGATAGGAAGAATTAGAGAGAGAGAGAGAGAAAGCGGGGGGAAGGAGGGAGGTAGGTAGGGGGGATAATAGAGGAGGAGGAGAAGAAAGAGATGAGGTGAGTAGGGAGGAAGATGGTAAATATTTATACACACAGACAGACGGACACACACACACACACACACACACACCCTGGATGACTACTGAGATATTAGATAATATAAAATTCAGAGACCAGTTGCTAAAAAAGATTTAAAGCAAACAGACAGGATATTGCAGCACTAAATGAATTCCAAATGATAGGGAACAGAGTGCAGAGGCTTATAAAAGGCATGGCACTATTGCTCAAAAATCGAAGAGTAGAAGAACAACACCACGAAGCTCCGGAAACAGCTAAAACAGTTGTACTATAGCAATAAATTTGTAGATAGATCTAACGTGGGAAACTGGAGGAGATAATTAGAACTGTGTATACTACAAACTCTGATCATACAATACAGCGAAAAAATAATGTGAGGGTCCTGGTAGTGGTAATGTCTGAGGATCTCACTTTCAAAGATCACATCAGTGCCATGATCACAACTGCAAAGAAAATAATAGGATGGATAATGAAAACATTCAAAACGAGAGATGCCAAGCCAATGATGATCCTTTTCAAATCACTTGTTCTCTCTAGGCTGGAATACTGCTGTACATTAACATCTTCATTCATAGAAGGTGAAATTTTAGATCCAGAGAGTGTACAGAAAACTTTTACTGCACATATAAGTTCCACCAAACACCACAACTACTGGGAATGCTTGGAAGCACTTGACTTGTGGGCGCCTTTGACTTCTGTCAGACCACTGTACTTGGAGTTTCTGTTGAGCTGGGTAACGGGTTGTGGTAAGGCTTCTCTTTATGATGTCGTTGACCTCCTCCTGTCTACCATACTTCCCTTCTGGTGTGTGACACACGAGACCATGAAGTCGGAACTGTTCAGCTGTCGCCTTTCCGCAAATACACCTATGTTCGGTGAGTATGGGGGCGGCTAGGCAAGAGCAACACCAATATATATATATGGTTCGAGCCGAGTGCCCAGAGAGGAATTGGGAACAACTAGGGGAAAATCTCCCAAATATGGTGCCTTTACTGCTAGGAGACGAGCTTTGTCTTTTCCTGAAGCTTTGGTGAGCATTGTGTTGGCAATTTCTACCAAGATTGGTTTGTCCCAGTGGGACTGTTTGTGCTCTCTGGGAGGAGCTGGTCTACTGGAAGAGTCGGCAAGGGTGTCCCACCCAATGGCTGCTTCAATGAACCTGGGATCTTGAACTCCTACCTCATCTCTCAATCATTCGGGGACAGTATCCTTGACTAATCCACTGGAAGTCAAACATGAAGGCAAAAATGCAGGTAGAGCTACCTGCATTGCTTTGCGCACCCCTACACCTCCCAGTGGCACTAGGGTTACCTGATCCCATTACTGATCTTCCAGTGACAGATTCAGTGCCTTCTTAAAGACTGATTTCAGGAGTGAGTCATATTTGTTGAGTGTTGGGTTGTCAAAAGTGGGTGTGCACCTCAGGAAGTGAGTCTTGGCAGAGTAAGACACCTTGTGAGGAGATACGGGGCATCAAGGGCATCGAGATCTCGTATTCTTTCCTCCATTCTCTTCAGGTCATTCACTTTGTCCTTGAGAACTGTGTTGATGGCCTAGTTACCCAGTGGTGCTCCCAAGAGGGTGCTCTTGGATGGAGTGGTGGCAATGACTACAGGGAGGATTGTTCGCATAGTAATTATTACTTCCTGGTTTGTTTTGATGATTTCACACTTGGAGGGATTGAGGATGAACCCAAAGCTTCTGCCTGTGTCTTCAAAACTTTGATATACTTTTGAAGCTCTTCATATCAAAGGTGGCAGGGACTCTTCAGGTTTGCTGTCACCAGCTGAAATGAAGGGAAAAAGACTGGGGAACCGATCCCTAACGGCTGGCAAGATCACATGTCTTTTTACCATATTAAACTCATATCTAAAGGCTACTTTGACTAAGGCCTTGTCTTCTGGTCAGTCCCTTCCCACATGGGCTGTGTCATCACTGCCTCGAGAGACCCTAAACACAGTTGGTGTGGCTGGGGAAAAAGTGGCAGCTTCTAGGCAAATGTTTCTTACTGCTGCTTTGGCAACTAGATGGCAAAGAGTGTTACCAACAGCAATGAGTCTGATTCCGCCCAGCCAGGCAGTTATTGACGAAGGTTGTTAACTCAGAAAGAAGAATTGATGCAGATGTGCCAATTACTGGATTTACAATCTCTTTGAGGTGTTATGGTTGAATTCCAGTGTAACCTTATGCAGATCCTGCTAGAAATGACACTAATGCCTTGTAGACTTCTGATTCTGGCAAAAATTAGTTGTCCAGTGATGAGGTCTTCCTCAGGGTTGTTGTTGACGACTATAGTGTCCCTTGTTGGGTGCGCTGTCTCTTTGTACTTAGGCTGTGGCCTCATCTTTGATAGCAACAGTGTCATCACTTGTAATTATTCTGATTGCTCCCTCTGTGTTACCTTCGACATTTTTGCTAACCTGTGAGCAAATTTTCTCGTTTTCAGTGGAATTTTTCTTGGGTCTACGTCTGTGATTCCTGCGATGATGGGGCTGAGGGACACAATTATCTGTTCTTGGGTAGTTGCACACTGCCTTGTTGACAGATGTGGTTAGCAGTTTTTGTCTTTCAGGAACTGCAAGACAGATATTGCTGAACAAGAGTAGGTTGCACCATGCTTTAATGGTGCCTTGGGCTTCTAAGTTGGTGGAACCTCCATTCACCTGCTTAAGGTCTGTGAATTTCCCTGGAGCATATGGACGAGCATCTTTAGGAATGTGAGATAGGGTACTGCTAACAGTGGATTAGAAAGTCATCATGTCTTTGCAAGTGAGGAGGTTGCCATTCGAATTATTCTCTGCCTCTGGAGGCTGGAGGCTGCTCTCTACTGCGGCCATAGGTGATCCACACACCCTTTGTGTACACGATTAAGGCCGTTACTGTTGAGTGCCCGATACCCTCCACACACATGACATGTGCCTTGACTTTCATTGTTGGGTGCACTGTTTCCTTGGTTTTGTGGTTGTCTAGTTGCATCATCTGTCATACCTCTATCTGTGTGGCAAGCCCGGGCTGAAGGTAATATGGCACATGGCACACACACACACACACACACACACACACACACACACACACACACACACACACACACACACACACACACACACACACACACACACACACAAACGCGCACACACACACCACACACACACACACACACACACACACACACACACACACACACACACACACACACACACACACACACACACACACACACACACACATACTACAGGCCTAGTGTCTAATCGACATGTGCCTAGGACAAAATGGTAACTAACACACACACACACACACACACACACACACACACACACACACACACACACACACACACACACACACACACACACACACACACACACACACTAAACAAACAGCTCACAAGCGAGCTTCATCACTCTGGAAATTGATAAGCAAACTATGGTGTACCGGCCTGGATGTAACGTGTAGATGTGCCTGGATAGGCGTGAATGTAAATAGATAAGACGAAGATATAAGTGGATAAGATACTGATATTTCTTGCTGAAGTGTGGATATGGGTGGATAAACTTGATGTATTAGGATAATGCATAGATCGTGTAAGTTCATTTAGGTCCAGTTACGCAAATTATCATACACAGTAACATTTGTGTAAATTATCCAAGATAACTCAAAAAAAGTCAAAGTGACTTATTTCCATGAGTGTCCTTGCAAAATGTTGTTATTGATGACTGAGCGAGATCAGTAACAAAAGATGAAGATGTCTAGGATGGACATACGGGTAGTAAGTCGTGAGAAAGTTGTGAGGACGTAGTGAGAAAGTTTAAAGAAAGTTTGAAGAAAGTGGAGTTGTTGGTGAGGGAGCTTGCTGGGGGCGATGACCCTAACATTATTGTCGCATTGGAGGGCTGGCAGGAGGAAATGGGAGGAGATTTCCTGACGTCTACCTGGAGTCGATTTCTGGGGTCACCGCCCCCCTAGGCCAGGTCTCAGAGTAGACCTGGTTGCTGCCCTTATCTTCATAGCTCTGGGTGCCAGACGGAGGTAATCCAACGTATGAACCAGTCTGGCTAATCAGAAGCTGGCCTGAGGAACTGCTCACGTTCTCTCTTGACGACAGTCATGGGTTTCTTGGTTGTTTCCTTGCATTCACGAAGGTTAGTGTATTGAAGAGTCTTAGTGTAGATTATGATGTCTCTCTGGACAGCGTTCCGAGGAGTACAGTTCAGGGGACTACAAACATTACAGGTAGTTCAGATCCTTGACTTGATTTATACAAGTAATGAATGTTCTCTGACTCACGCAATCGTAATGACACGATTGCAAACAAACCATACCACGGGTGGGGTTAGAACCTGCGATTAGAGTCTCAAAACGGTCTGGAGTTTGAGACTCTCTGATCGCGGATTCCAACCCCACCCGTAGTATGGAATGTTCTCTGTATGCTTTCCACTTCTGCACTTTCTCCTGCCTTATAGAGAGTCTTTTGTCTACAGCAATATTCCAGCCTAGAGAGACCTAATAACTTTACAAGTATCATTATTTTCTCAGTCTCTCTTATTTTGAATATTCTCATTATCCAGCCTACAGTTATCTTGGGGGTTGCGATAGTAATATTTTGTGATCCTTGAATGTGAAATCCTTTGACATCGTCGCTCCCAGGTCTCTCATATGTGACTTCAACTCTACTGAATAATTCGAGTTTGTCTGGTACTTAGTCCAAGTTTTTAATTCAACAGATTTTCCATAACCGAGTAATTGAAATTTGTCGTCGTTTATCATCCTAGTGTTGTCTGTGGCCCACTGGAAGACTTGGTTTATTTGATCGTGAAGATTTGCTGTGTCCTCAGTGAACGACACTCATACAGAGTCTAATATCATTTGCTAAGGATGACAATGTTTTGATTTATGTCTCTGTCTAAGATATAAAAATGAGAAAGAGTAGTAGAGTGAGAACTGTGCCTTGAGGAAAAGAGATATTCACTGTAGCAGCCTCTGATTTCATTCTGTTTACTACTGTTTGGGCTCTGTTTGTTATGAAGTATCTGTCTACCCACTTTTTCAGTTATACCGTTTAAAAAACATTTAATGGTCACACTTGTCGAAAGCTTTTACAAGTTCATTGTACACAATATCAGCATTGTGTTGTATCTTGTGGTGCATGCAAGACCATGATGTCATAATGATGCACAAGGTGTTAAAGGCGTGTGTCCATGTTGGTTATTGTTGAGCATAATAGTATATATATCTTTGATAAACCTTTGATGGGTGTCGAGAGTTTTCCTACTTCTGCAGTCCAGCTCTGGGCCAAGCTTGTCCATTACTTGCCTGGCCAACCAGGCTGTTGCTGCTGGCTACCCGCTGGCCCACATAGCCTTCACAATCTGGTTGATTCGCCACCTGGCAGAGGCACTTGTTCAGCTTCCTCTGGAAGACTTCTACACTTGTTTCTGTTTTTCACTTTAGTTACCTAGAACCTTCACTGTATTATTTCCTGCATCCACCAGCTGTGTGCAACATAATGTGTCGTTCACACAGTGTTGCTCCTCCCTGTGACTTGTACACTCTCTCATATCTATATATATTGTAGGTTTTTTATCGTTACCTCACCCTCAAAAATAGTGTTAGTATTGGTAGAAACCGCAGGACTAATAGTAGTAGTATTAATAGTAGTAGTAGTAGTAGTCTAGTTGAAGTTTTCGAATGGTTGTTATATATATTTATGTATGAAAGAAGGGAAAATACCTGATGATTGGTAGACAATATATATGTTTCGTTCTTTTGTGGGAAAATAAACTTGCCGAGTATACTCAGTAAAGTGTATTACCGAATTATTTTCTGAGAGTTTAGGGGGCAAGATGTTGAGCATGATTGTGAGGGTTAGAGTTGTGATGGACGTTTATGGACCAGGTGTTTATAATGCAGCGTTCAGACATGCAGTGTTGAAGATTAGAGTAAGGAGCTGTTTTTTGCGTGTTTGGATTTGGAAAAGACATGCAGTAGGGAGGGAAGGGAAGCGGTGCGGCTGGTGTTGCAACTGTACAGAATTAAACGTAAATCGTTGAAAGATGCGAAAAATATTTTTATGAAGTAGATGAGGCTGAAGTTACAGGATGTAGGAGATAAATGAAATATTTTCCCATAAAATTGGACCTGAGAGAATATCGTGCTGTGTCACTGTGATGGTTAATATTATGTTTATTGATGGGGTTGTAACAGAAGTGGTTGCTTGAGTTAGGGACAAGTGTGGTGATAAAAGATGATGAATCTGACATAAAGTGGGAGCTGTCTTAGTTTCTGTTGGCTTTGGAAGAGTCAGAAGAGAAGTTGCGGAAGTTGGTGGAGGAGTTTGGAAGGCTGACTGAAAGAAGCAAGCTGAATGGCACAGCAGGAAAATGTTGAAAGTAAGTACACAAGTCCCGGGAGTGAAAGTTTGCTGGTTGAATGTGACTACATATCTGGGAGTGGTTGTGTCGACTGATAGATCTGTTAAAGATCAGTTGAATCATTATGCATGAGGAGGGAAAAAATTACAAGAGTGTTGAGGAGTCAGCAGAAAGAAAAGACTTTATCAGTGGATGTACAAAATAGGAATGAAATTCAGTTTTTCCTGTTCTGAGTGTGATGTAAACATGTTTAGTGGAGACACTACTGACTACTGTGAAAGTTCTAATTGAGAGAGATGAATAGTTGTTGAGGTGGTTTGTTTATGTGGAGAGGATGAATGACATATATTAAGATGGCGGATAATTGTGAAGTGGATGGAAGGTGTATTGAACGTAGTAAGAAGTGTTGGAAGGAGGGTGTGAAGGAGAGTGTGAAGGAGGGTGTGAAGGAGGGTGTGAAGGAGGGTGTGAAGGAGGGTGTGAAGGAGGGTGTGAAGGAGGGTGTGAAGGAGGGTGTGAAGGAGAGAGTGAAGGAGGGTGTGAAGGAGGGTGTGAAGGAGGGTGTGAAGGAGGATGTGAAGGAGAGAGTGCAGGAGAGTGTGAAGGAGGGTGAAGGAGGGTGAAGGAGGGAATGAAGGAGGGTGTGAAGGAGGGTGTGAAGGAGGGTGTGAAGGAGGGTGTGAAGGAGGGTGTGAAGGAGGGTGTGAAGGAGGGTGTGAAGGAAGGTGTGAAGGAGGGTGTGAAGGAGGGTGTGAAGGAGGGTGTGAAGGAGGGTGTGAAGGAGGGTGTGAAGGAGGGTGTGAAGGAGGGTGTGAAGGAGGGAGTGAAGGAGGGAGTGAAGGAGGGAGTGAAGGGTGTGAAGGAGGGACTGAAGGAGGGTGTGAAGGAGGGACTGAAGGAGGGTGTGAAAAAGGGAGTGAAGGAGGGTGTAGAGGGAGTAAAGGAGGGTGTGAGGGAGGGTGTGAAGGAGGGAGTGAAGGACAGAGTGAAGCAGGGAGTGAAGGAGGGTGTGAAGGAGTGAGTGAAGGAGGGTGTGAAGGAGGAGGTGAATGAGGGTGTGAAGGAGGGAGTGAAGGAGGGTGTGAAGGAGGGTGTGAAGGAGGGTGTGAAGGAGGGTGTGAAGGAGGGAGTGAAGGAGGGAGTGAAGGAGGGTGTGAAGGAGGGTGTGAAGGAGGGTGTGAAGGAGGGTGTGAATGAGGGTGTGAAGGAGAGAGTGAAGGAGGGCGTGAAGGAGGGTGTAAAGGAGCGTGTGAAGGAGGGTGTGAAGGAGGGTGTGAAGAAGAGAGTGAATGAGGGTGTGAAGGAGGGTGTGAAGGAGGGTGTGAAGGAGGGTGTGAATGAGGGTGTGAAGGAGAGAGTGAAGGAGGGCGTGAAGGAGGGTGTAAAGGAGGGTGTGAGGGAGGGTGTGAAGGAGGGTGTGAAGGAGAGAGTGAAGGAGGGTGTGAAGGAGGGTGTGAAGGAGGGTGTGGACTGTGTGAAAAAGGGTGTGAAGGAGGGAGTGAAGAAGGGTGTGAAGGAGGGTGTGAAAAAATGTGTGGAGGGAGTGAAGGAGGGAGTGAAGGAGGGTGTGAAGGAGGGTGTGAAGGAGGGTGTGAAGAAGGGAGTGAAGGAGGGTGTGAAGAAGGGTGTGAAGGAGGGTGTGAAGGAGGGTGTGAAGGAGGGTGTGAAGGAGGTAATGAAGGAGGGTGAAGAAGGGTGTGAAGGAGGGTGTGAAGGAGGGTGTGAAGGAGGGTGTGAAGGAGGGTGTGAAGGAGGGTGTGAAGGAGTGTGAGAAAGTGAAGGAGGGTGTGAAGGAGGGAGTGAAGGAGGGTGTGAAGGAGGGAGTGAAGGAGGGTGTGAAGGAGGGAGTGAAGGAGGGTGTGAAGGAGGGAGTGAAGGAGTGTGAAGGAGGGAGTGAAGGAGGGTGTGAAGGAGGGAATGAAGGAGGGTGTGGAGGGAGTGAAGGAGGGTGTGAAGGTGTGTGAAGGAGTGTGTGAAGGAGGGAGTGAAGGAGGGTGTGAAGGAGGGAGTGAAGGAGGGTGTGAAGGAGGGTGTGAAGGAGGGTGTGAAGGAGGGTGAAGGAGGGAGTGAAGGAGGGTGTGAAGGAGGGAGTGAAGGAGGGTGTGAAGGAGGGAGTGAAGGAGTGTGAAGGAGGGAGTGAAGGAGGGTGTGAAGGAGGGAGTGAAGGAGGGAGTGAAGGAGGGTGTGAAGGAGGGAGTGAAGGAGGGTGTGAAGGAGGGAGTGAAGGAGGGAATGAAGGAGGGAGTGAAGGGAGTGAAGGGAGTGAGGGAGGGTGTGAAGGAGGGGGTGAAGGAGAGTGTGAAGGAGGGTGTGAAGGAGTGAATGAAGGAGGGTGTGAAGGAGGGTGTGAAGGAGGGAGTGAAGGAGGGTGTGAAGGAGGGTGTGAAGGAGGGTGTGAAGGAGGGAGTGAAGGAGGGTGTGAAGGAGGGAGTGAAGGAGGGTGTGAAGGAGGGTGTGAAGGAGGGAGTGAAGGAGGGTGTGAAGGAGGGTGTGAAGGAGGGTGTGAAGGAGGGAGTGAAGGAGGGTGTGAAGGAGGGAGTGAAGGAGGGTGTGAAGGAGGGTGTGAAGGAGTGTGTGAAGGAGGGTGTGAAGGAGTGTGAAGGAGGAAGTGAAGGAGGGTGTGAAGGAGTGTGAAGGAGGAAGTGAAGGAGTGTGTGAAGGAGTGTGAAGGAGGAAGTGAAGGAGTGTGTGAAGGAGTGTGAAGGAGGAAGTGAAGGAGGGTGTGAAGGAGTGTGAAGGAGGAAGTGAAGGAGGGTGTGAAGGAGGGTGTGAAGGAGGGTTTGAAGGAGGGTGTGAAGGAGGGAATGAAGGAGGGTGTGAAGGAGGAGGTGAAGGAGGGTGTGAAGGAGGGAGTGAAGGAGGGTGTGAAGGCGGGAGTGAAGGAGGGTGAAGGAGGGTGTGAAGGAGGAAGTGAAGGAGGGTGTGAAGGAGGAAGTGAAGGAGTGTGAAGGAGTGTGAAGGAGGGTGTGAAGGAGGAAGTGAAGGAGGGTGTGAAGGAGGGTGTGAAGGAGTGTGAAGGAGGGTGTGAAGGAGGAAGTGAAGGAGGGTGTGAAGGAGGAAGTGAAGGAGGGTGTGAAGGAGGAAGTGAAGGAGGGTGTGAAGGAGGAAGTGAAGGAGTGTGAAGGAGGAAGTGAAGGAGGGTGTGAAGGAGGAAGTGAAGGAGGGTGTGAAGGAGGAAGTGAAGGAGGGTGTGAAGGAGGAAGTGAAGGAGTGTGAAGGAGGGTGTGAAGGAGGAAGTGAAGGAGGGTGTGAAGGAGGGTGTGAAGGAGGGTGTGAAGGAGGGAGTGAAGGAGGGTGTGAAGGAGGGTGTGAAGGAGGGAGTGAAGGAGTGTGTGAAGGGAGTGAAGGAGGGCGTGAAGGAAAGTGTGAAGGAGGGACTGAAGGAGGGTGTGAAGGAGGGTGTGAAGAAGGGAGTGAAGGAGGGTGTGAAGGAGGGAGTGAAGGAGGGTGTGAAGGAGGGTGTGAAGGAGGGAATGAAGGAGGGTGTGAAGGAGGGTGTGAAGGAGGGAGTGAAGGAGGGTGTGAAGGAGGGTGTGAAGGAGGGAGTGAAGGAGGGTGTGAAGGAGGGTGTGAAGGAGGGTGTGAAGGCGGGTGTGAAGGAGGGTGTGAAGGAGGGTGTGAAGGAGGGAGTGAAGGAGGGTGTGAAGGAGGGAGTGAAGGAGGGTGTGAAGGAGGGTGTGAAGGAGGGTGTGAAGGAGGGTGTGAAGGAGGGTGTGAAGGAGGGTGTGAAGGAGGGTGTGAAGGAGGGTGTGAAGGAGGGTGTGAAGGAGGGTGTGAAGGAGGGTGTGAAGGAGGGAGTGAAGGAGGGTGTGAAGGAGGGTGTGAAGGAGGGTGTGAAGGAGGGAGTGAAGGAGGGTGTGAAGGAGGGTGTGAAGGAGGGTGTGAAGGTGTGAACGAATGAGTGAAGGAGGGTATGAAGGAGGGAGTGAAGGAGTGTGTGAAGGAGTGAGTGAAGGAGGGTGTGAAGGAGGGAATGAAGGAGGGAGTGAAGGAGTGTGTGAAGGAGTGTGTGGAGGGTGTGATGGAGCGTGTGAAAGAAGGAATGAAGGTGGGTGTGAAAGTGGGTGTGAAGGAGGGAGTGAAGGAGGGTGTGAAGGAGGGAGTGAAGGAAGGTGTGAAGGAGGGAGTGAAGGAGTGTGTGAAGGAGGGAGTGAAGGAGGGAGTGAAGGAGGGTGTGAAGGAGGGAATGAAGGAGTGTGTGAAGGAGTGAAGGAGGGTGTGAAGGAGGGAGTGAAGGAGGGTGTGAAGGAGGGAGTGAAGGAGGGTGTGAAGGAGGGTGTGAAGGAGGGTGTGAAGGAGGGAGTGAAGGAGGGTGTGAAGGAGGGTGTGAAGGAGGGTGTGAAGGAGGGAGTGAAGGAGGGTGTGAAGGAGGGAGTGAAGGAGGGTGTGAAGGAGGGAATGAAGGAGGGTGTGAAGGAAGGAGTGAATGAGGGTGTGAAGGAGGTGAAGAAGGGTGTGAAGGAGGGAGTGAAGGAGGGTGTGAAGGAGGGAGTGAAGGAGGGAGTGAAGGAGGAAGTGAAGGAGGGTGTGAAGGAGGGACTGAAGGAGGGTGTGAAGGAGGGACTGAAGGAGGGTGTGAAGGAGGGAGTGAAGGAGGGTGTGAAGGAGACTGAAGGATGGTGTGAAGGAGAGAGTGAAGTAGTGAGTGAAGGAAGGTGTGAAGGAGGGAGTGAAGGAGGGTGTGAAGGAGTGAAGGAGGGTTTGAAGGAGGGTGTGAAGGGAGTGAAGGAGGGAGTGAAGGAGGGTGTGAAGGAGGGAGTGAAGGAGGGTGTGAAGGAGGGAGTGAAGGAGGGTGTGAAGGAGGGTGTGAAGGAGGGAGTGAAGGAGGGTGTGAAGGAGGGAGTGAAGGAAGGAGTGAAGAAGGGAGTGAAGGAGGGTGTGAAGGAGGGAGTGAAGGAGGGTGTGAAGGAGGGAGTGAAGGAGGGTGTGAAGGAGGGGGTGAAGGAGGGTGTGAAGGAGGGTGTGAAGGAGGGAGTGAAGGAGGGTGTGAAGGAGGGAGTGAAGGAGTGTGAAGGAGGAAGTGAAGGAGTGTGAAGGAGGGTGTGAAGGAGGGTGTGAAGGAGGGTGTGAAGGAGGGAGTGAAGGAGGGTGTGAAGGAGGGAGTGAAGGAGGGTGTGAAGGAGGGAGTGAAGGAGGGTGTGAAGGAGGGAGTGAAGGAGGGTGTGAAGGAGGGTGTGAAGGAGGGAGTGAAGGAGGGAGTGAAGGAGGGTGTGAAGGAGGGTGTGAAGGAGGGTGTGAAGGAGGGTGTGAAGGAGGGTGTGAAGGAGTGTGAAGGAGGGTGTGAAGGAGGAAGTGAAGGAGGGTGTGAAGGAGGGTGTGAAGGAGGGTGTGAAGGAGGAAGTGAAGGAGGGTGTGAAGGAGGGTGTGAAGGAGGGTGTGAAGGAGGGTGTGAAGGAGGGTGTGAAGGAGGGAGTGAAGGAGAGTGTGAAGGAGTGTGTGAACGAAAGAGTGAAGGAGGGTGTGAAGGAGGGTGTGAAGGAGGGTGTGAAGGAGGAAGTGAAGGAGGGTGTGAAGGAGGGTGTGAAGGAGGAAGTGAAGGAGGGTGTGAAGGAGGGTGTGAAGGAGGGTGTGAAGGAGGGTGTGAAGGAGTGTGAAGGAGGAAGTGAAGGAGTGTGAAGGAGTGTGAAGGAGGAAGTGAAGGAGTGTGAAGGAGGAAGTGAAGGAGTGTGAAGGAGGGTGTGAAGGAGTGTGAAGGAGTGTGAAGGAGGAAGTGAAGGAGGGTGTGAAGGAGGGTGTGAAGGAGGGTGTGAAGGAGGAAGTGAAGGAGGGTGTGAAGGAGGGTGTGAAGGAGTGTGAAGGAGGGTGTGAAGGAGGAAGTGAAGGAGGGTGTGAAGGAGGGTGTGAAGGAGGAAGTGAAGGAGGGTGTGAAGGAGGAAGTGACGGAGGGGGATGGGGTTTAGAAATAGGGGATCTAAATTAAGCTTCTACCCTCCATTTGTCTCGCTTCATATCTCGCTTTTCATTTTTCTCTTCCCTTACTCTCCCCTTACTCTCCCCTTACTCTTCCCTTCCTCTCACCTTACTCTCCCCTTGCTCTCCCCTTACTCTCCCCTTGCTCTCACCTTACTCTCCCCTTGCTCTCCCGTTGCTCTCCCCTTGCTCTCCCCTTCCTCTCCCCTTGCTGTCCCCTTACTCTCCCCTTACTCTCCCCTTACTGTCCCCTTCTCCCTTCTCTCCCTTACTCTCCCTTACTCCCTCCCTTGCCTCCTCCCCACTCTCCCTTACCTCCCTTGCCCCTCCCCTCTCCCTCTCTACCACTCCACCTCTCCCCTTATCTCCCTTGCTCCCTTACTCTCCTTGCTCTCCCCATACTCTCCTCCTTGCTCTCCACTTCTCCCCTCATACTCCCTGCCTCTCCTTGCTCTCCCCTTACTCCCTGCCCCTGCCTCCCTACTCTCCCTCCCTACTCCCCTTCCTCTCCTTGCTCTCCCTTCCACTCTCTCCCTTACTCCCTACTCTCTCCCCTTGCCTCCCCCTACTCTCCCTTACTCTCCTCTACTCCTTCCCTTGCCTCCCTTCCACTCCCTTACTCTACTACTCACCTCCCTCCCCTTGCCTTCTCTCCTCTCTCCTCCACTACTCCCCACTCCCTCTCCCCTCCTCCTTGCTCCTTACCTCTCCCACTCTCCCTTACTCTCCTCCATTCTCCATTACTCTCTATTATCTCTTACTTCTCTCCTTACTCTCCATTATCTCCCCTTACTCCTCTCCTCTCTCCTTCCACTCTCTCCTTACTCTCATTTACTCCCTCCCCCACTCTCTCCCACTTCTCTCCTTACTTCTCCTTCACTTCTACTCTCCTCTTCCCACTCTCTCCACTCTCCCCTCTACTTACTCTCCTTATCTCCCTTACTCCACTTGCTCTCTCCTTACTCCCTACTCCTCCTTACTCTCTCCATTCTCCCTCTCTCCACTTACTCTCTCCACTCTCCCCTTACTCTCCTTACTCTCTCCCTTACTCCTCCCACTTCTCCTCCTTACTCCTACTCTCCTACTCACTTACTCTATACTCTCCTTACCTCTCCTACTCTCATTTACTCATTACTCTCTCCTTATTCTCCCTTACTCCTCCTTCCTTACTCCCCTACTCCTCCACTTCTCTCTCCTTACTCTCCCTTACTCACTTACTCTCCCTTACTCTCCCCACTCCTACTTACTCTCCTTACCTCCCTCCTTACTCCTCCTCTTACTCTCTCCTTATTCTCCCCTTACTCCACCTTACTCCTTACTCCTTACTCCCCTTCCACTCTCTCCTCTCTCTTACTCTCCTTACTCTCTCCTTACTCCTCTCCTTACTCCTTACTCTCTCCTTACTCTCCCTTACTCTCTCCTCTCCTCCATCACTCTCCCCTCCTCCTCTACTCTCTCCTTACTCCATACTTACTCTCTCCTTACTCTCCTACTCTCTCCTACCTCTCTCCTTACTCTCCACTTCTCTCCTTACTCTCCCCTTACCTCCACCATCTCTCCTTACCTCCCCTCCTTCTCCCATTCACTCTCCTTGCCTCTCACTCTCCTACTCCTCTCCACTCCTCTCTCTCCCTTCTCCTCCCTTACTCTCCTTACTCTCTCCTTACTCTCCCTTACTCTCTACTCTCCCTTACTCTCCTTACCTCCTCCACCTTACTCCTCTTACCTCTCTCCTTACTCTCTCCCTTACTCTCCTCTCTCTCTACTCCTCTCATATTTACTCTCCTTACTCTCTATTTACTCTCCCCTTACTCTCTCCTTATTCTCCCCTTACTCTCTCCTTACTCTCCCCTTACTCTCCACTTACTCTCTCCTTACTCTCCCCTTACTCTCCACTTACTCTCTCCTTACTCTCCCCTTACTCTCCACTTACTCTCTCCTTACTCTCCCCTTACTCTCCACTTACTCTCTCCTTATTCTCCCCTTACTCTCCACTTACTCTCTCCTTACTCTCCCCTTACTCTCTCCTTACTCTCTCCTTACTCTCCACTTACTCTCTCCTTACTCTCTCCTTACTCTCCACTTACTCTCTCCTTACTCTCCCCTTACTCTCCACTTGCTCTCTCCTTACTCTCCCCTTACTCTCTCCTTACTCTCTCCTTACTCTCCACTTACTCTCTCCTTACTCTCCCCTTACTCTCTCCTTACTCTCCACTTACTCTCTCCTTACTCTCCCCTTACTCTCCACTTACTCTCTCCTTACTCTCCCCTTACTCTCCACTTACTCTCTCCTTACTCTCTCCTTACTCTCCACTTACTCTCTCCTTACTCTCCCCTTACTCTCTCCTTACTCTCTCCTTACTCTCCCCTTACTCTCTCCTTACTCTCTCCTTACTCTCCACTTACTCTCTCCTTACTCTCTCCTTACTCTCCACTTACTCTCTCCTTACTCTCCCCTTACTCTCTCCTTACTCTCTCCTTACTCTCCACTTACTCTCTCCTTACTCTCCACTTACTCTCTCCTTACTCTCCACTTTCTCTTGCTCCGCCATCCCTGTCACCCACCTTTTTTTTTGTACTTCCCCAGACAGTTATTCCGTCTCTCCGCCACATGTCTTTCTCTGTCCTCCGTCCCCTCCCTCACCTTCTCTCTCTCTCTCTCTCTCTCTCTCTCTCTCTCTCTCTCTCTCTCTCTCTCTCTCTCTCTCTCTCTCTCTCTCTCTCTCTCTCTCTCTCTCTCTCTCTCTCTCCTTCTTCTTCTTCTTCTTCTTCTTCTTCTTCTTCTTCTTCTTCTTCTTCTTCTTCTTCTTCTTCTTTTTCTTCTTATTCTTCTCCACCTCCTAAACCTCTTCCTCCTACTTCCCCCACCCCCACCTCCTCCTTCTCCCACCTCAACCTCCCCCTACTCCCACCTCTACCTTCCCCCACCACCTCCTCCTCCAGGACTGATGACTGCTATAAGGGTGTCGTTGGCCAGGTCAGGTAGTGGCCCCACAGGTTTAATACTGAGCCATCAGCACCGGGCCACACTGATTACCTCAGCCTGGCCACACTGGCCACACCTCTGTGTTATACTACAGGGAGTCACATTAATCTTTGTGTACTAATACAGAGTCATTCCAACCTTTGTGTTATACTCCAGAGTTACTCGAACCTTTGTGTTATACTCCAGAGTCACTCCAACCATTGTGTTATACTCCAGAATCACTCCAACCTTTGTGTTATTCTTCATGGAATCACTCTAACCTTTGTGTTATACTCCATAGTCACTCCAACCTTTGTGTTATACTCCATGAATCACTCTAACCTTTGTGTTATACTCCAGAGTCACTCCAACCTTTGTGTTATACTCCAAAGTCACACTAACCTTTCTGTTATACTCCAGAGTCACTCCAGTCTTTGTGTTATGCTCCAGAGTCACATCAACCTTTGTGTTATACTCCAGTCACACTAACCTTTGTGTTATACTCCAGAGTCACACTAACTTTTGTGTTATACTCCAGGGAGTCACATTAACCTTTGTGTTATACTACAGGGAGTCACACTAACCTTTGTGTTATACTCCAGAGTCACACTAACCTTTGTGTTATACTCCAGAGTCATATTAACCTTTGTGTTATACTACAGGGAGTCACATTAACCTTTGTGTTATACTACAGGGAGTCACACTAACCTTTGTGTTATACTCCAGAGTCACACTAACCTTTGTGTTATACTCCAGAGTTACATTAACCTTTGTGTTATACTCCAGAGTCACACGAACCTTTGTGTTATACTCCAGAGTCACACTAACCTTTGTGTTATACTCCAGAGTCACACTAACCTTTGTGTTATACTCCAGAGTCACACGAACCTTTGTGTTATACTCCAGAGTCACACTAACCTTTGTGTTATACTCCAGAGTCACATTAACCTTTGTGTTATACTCCAGAGTCACACTAACCTTTGTGTTATACTCCAGAGTCACACGAACCTTTGTGTTATACTCCAGAGTCACACTAACCTTTGTGTTATACTCCAGAGTCACATTAACCTTTGTGTTATACTCCAGAGTCACACTAACCTTTGTGTTATACTCCAGAGTCACACGAACCTTTGTGTTATACTCCAGAGTCACACTAACCTTTGTGTTATACTCCAGAGTCACATTAACCTTTGTGTTATACTCCAGAGTAACACTAACCTTTGTGTTATACTCCAGAGTCACACGAACCTTTGTGTTATACTCCAGAGTCACACTAACCTTTGTGTTATACTCCAGAGTCACATTAACCTTTGTGTTATACTCCAGAGTCACACTAACCTTTGTGTTATACTCCAGAGTCACACGAACCTTTGTGTTATACTCCAGAGTCACACTAACCTTTGTGTTATACTCCAGAGTCACATTAACCTTTGTGTTATACTCCAGAGTCACACTAACCTTTGTGTTATACTCCAGAGTCACACTAACCTTTGTGTTATACTCCAGAGTCACATTAACCTTTGTGTTATACTCCAGAGTCACACTAACCTTTGTGTTATACTCCAGAGTCACACTAACCTTTGTGTTATACTCCAGAGTCACACTAACCTTTGTGTTATACTCCAGAGTCACACTAACCTTTGTGTTATACTCCAGAGTCACATTAACCTTTGTGTTATACTCCAGAGTCACACTAACCTTTGTGTTATACTCCAGAGTCACATTAACCTTTGTGTTATACTCCAGAGTCACATTAACCTTTGTGTTATACTCCAGAGTCACATTAACCTTTGTGTTATACTCCAGAGTCACACTAACCTTTGTGTTATACTCCAGAGTCACATTAACCTTTGTGTTATACTCCAGAGTCACACTAACCTTTGTGTTATACTCCAGAGTCACATTAACCTTTGTGTTATACTCCAGAGTCACACTAACCTTTGTGTTATACTCCAGAGTCACTCTAACCTTTGTGTTATACTCCAGAGTCACACTAACCTTTGTGTTATACTCCAGAGTCACATTAACCTTTGTGTTATACTCCAGAGTCACACTAACCTTTGTGTTATACTCCAGAGTCACACTAACCTTTGTGTTATACTCCAGAGTCACACTAACCTTTGTGTTATACTCCAGAGTCACTCTAACCTTTGTGTTATACTCCAGAGTCACACTAACCTTTGTGTTATACTCCAGAGTCACACTAACCTTTGTGTTATACTCCAGAGTCACTCTAACCTTTGTGTTATACTCCAGAGTCACACTAACCTTTGTGTTATACTCCAGAGTCACTCTAACCTTTGTGTTATACTCCAGAGTCACACTAACCTTTGTGTTAACATTTGAAGCGAAATGTTGTTGTGAGGAAGAGAGTGAATGATTGAGAAAGCTGGTGTGTACTCACCTAGTTGTGGTTGCAGGGGTCGAGTCATAGCTCCTGGCCCCGCCTCTTCACCGGTTGCTACTGGGTTCTCTCTCTCCCTGCTCCATGAGCTTTATCAAACCTCGCCTTAAAACTATGTATGGTTCCTGCCTCCACTACGTCACTTTCTAGGCTATTCCACGGCTTGACTGCTCTATGACTGAAGAAATATTTCCTAACATCCCTTTGATTCATCTGAGTCTTCAACTTCCAATTGTGACTTCTTGTTTCTGTGTCCCATCTCTCTGTGCCTTGTCTATTCGGCGCAGTATTTTATATATTATTATCATGTCTCCCCTGACCCTCCTGTCCTACAGTGTCGTCAGGCCTATTTCCCTTAACCTTTCTTCATAGGACAATCCCCGTAGCTCTGGGACTAGTCTTGTTGCAAACCTTTGCACTTTCTTTAATTTATTGACGTGCTTGACTAGGTGTGGATTCTAAACTAGTATGGGCCTGACGTAAATGGTGTACAGAGTCTTGAATGATTCCTTACTGAGGTATCGGAATGCTATCCTTAGGTTTGCCAGGCGCCCGTATGCTGCAGCAGTTATCTGACTGATGTGCGCCTCAGGAGATATGCTCGGTGTTATACTCACCCCAACAGCTTTTTCCTTGAGTGAGGCTTGCAGTCTTTGGCCATCTAAACTATATTGTGTCTGCGGTCTTCTTTGCCTTCCCCGATCTTCATGACTTTGCATTTGGCAGGGTTAAATTCAAGGAACCAGTTGCTGGACCAGGCTTGTAGCCTGTCCAGGTCTCTTTGTAGTCCTGCCTGATCCTCGTCCGATTTGATTCTCCTCATTAACTTAACATCATCTGCAAACATCATGCAAACAAGGACACTTCTGAGTCTATCCCTTCCGTTATGTCATTAACATGTACCAAAAACAGCACAGGTCCTAGGACTGACCCCTGTGAGACCCCGCTTGTCACAGGCGCCCACTCTGACACCTCGTCGCGTACCATGACTCGTTGTTTCCTCCCTGTCAGATATTCTCTGATCCATTGCAGTGCCTTTCCTGTTATGTGTGCCTGATCCTCTAGCTTTTGCATTAACCTCTTGTGAGGAACTGTGTCGAAGGCCTTCTTTCAGTCCAAGAAAATGCAGTCTATCCACCCCTCTCTCTTTCGTCTTACTTCTGTCACCTTGTCATAAAACTCCAGTAGGTTTGTAACAGGATTTTTCTTCCCTGAAACCATGCTGGTTGTCGATTATACACTTGTTTCTTTCCAGGTGCTCCACCACTCTCCTGTGGTGTGTGTGTGTGTGTGTGTGTGTGTGTGTGTGTGTGTGTGTGTGTGTGTGTGTGTGTGTGTGTGTGTGTGTGTGTGTGTTGTGTGTGTTAGTGTGTGTGTGTGTGTGTGTGTGTGTTGTGTTGTGTGTGTGTGTGTGTGTGTGTGTGTGTACTCACCTATTTGTACTCACCTATTTGTGGTTGCAGGGGTCGATTCATAGCCCCTGGCCCCGCCTCTTCACTGATTGCTCCTAGGTCCTCTCTCTCCCTGCTCCATGAGCTTTATCATACCTCGCCTTAAAACTATGTATGGTTCCCGCCTCCACTACGTCACTTTCTAGGCTATTCCACGGCCTGACTACTCTATGACTGAAGAAATACTTCCTAACATCCCTTTGATTCATCTGAGTCTTCAACTTCCAATTGTGACCTCTTGTGTCTGTGTCCCATCTCTGGAACATCCCGTCTTTGTCCACCTCGTCTGTTCCGCGCAGTATTTTTTATGTCGTTATCATGTCTCCCCTGACCCTCCTGGCCTCCAGTGTCGTCAGGCCGATTTCCCTCAACCTTTCTTCGTAGGACAATCCCCGTAGCTCTGGGACTAGTCTTGTTGTGTGTGTGTGTGTGTGTGTGTGTGTGTGTGTGTGTGTGTGTGTGTGTGTGTGTGTGTGTGAGTGAGTGAGTGAGTAAGTGAGTGAGTATTTAGTCTTTGAGTACACAGTACAATTCCTTGTTCACAATGGTCCTGAGGACACACATTACGAGGACATAAAAAGTACACGATATAGATTTAACTCAGAATTACCAAATAGTGTCAATCGATGCGACGTATTTCCATTGTTATGATTTATGAAGGATGGGATTTTTTTCGCAAAAAAAAAAAAGAATATGGTACACATCAACAGTACGCCGTTACACTATTCTATATCCAGATACACAGCGGGAACAACAAAAGCAAACTATATTTACCCTGTCATATTCCATCACGCAGGATGGTGCTCATAGAGTGTTGAAATGTGTCAGGCTAAGCTGGGACACCCGTGGGTGACACTTGATGAACAAGGCTGCAGTCAGCTGTTAATATTTACCATCTGTCAGCTGATATTGTTTACACTCGGTCAGCTGACTACCAGCAACACTGGTGTAAGGAACTCCGCTCGTAGCAAGAATAACACACATGGACAATACCGGAGTACCATTGTTATGAAAGATAACCAGGTATCTTTCTTAATGCAAATACCTAGGTGTTGTATATGTGTCTAACTAATCAGTTCCGCATGTGTTAAACAAAATAAGCAGAGGAAGATATTGACCAGGGAGATAGATATAAGGGAGAGAGATATTGACCAAGGAGACATGTAGGAGGAAAGATATTGACCAGGGAGACAGATGTAAGAGGAGAGAGATACTGACCAGGGAGAGTGATGTAAGGGGATAAAAATATTGACCAGGGAGACTTCCGGACAAAGAGGAAGATTTTACCCGGGGGGATGGAGAAAGAGGGAGATTTTGACCAGGAGGATGAAGTAAAAGAAATTTTGACCACTCATTAGGAAAGATGGAGGGAAAGAGGGTTAAGTGGAGGGAAGGAGGGTAAGGTGGAGGGAAGGAGGGTTAAGTGGAGGGAAGAAAGGTTAAGTGGAGGGAAGGAGGGTTAAGTGGAGGGCAGGGGGGTTACAGAAGAGTATAGTAACAAGAAAGGTATCAGGTCAGTAGGTCAGGAACGTTCCTTACTTTTCATTGGAGTTATCCTGCACTGTCTACCAAGTTATCCTGCACTGTCTACCAAGTTATCCTGCACTGTCTACCAAGTTATCCTGCACTGTCTACCAAGTTATCCTGCACTGTCTACCAAGTTATCCTGCACTGTCTACCAAGTTATCCTGCACTGTCTACCAAGTTATCCTGCACTGTCTACCAAGTTAACCTGCACTGTCTACCAAGTTATCCTGCACTGTCTACCAAGTTATCCTGCACTGTCTACCAAGTTATCCTGCACTGTCTACCAAGTTATCCTGCACTGTCTACCAAGTTATCCTGCACTGTCTACCAAGTTATCCTGCACTGTCTACCAAGTTATCCTGCACTGTCTACCAAGTTATCCTGCACTGTCTACCAAGTTATCCTGCACTGTCTACCAAGTTATCCTGCACTGTCTACCAAGTTATCCTGCACTGTCTACCAAGTTATCCTGCACCGTCTACCAAGTTATCCTGCACTGTCTACCAAGTTATCCTGCACCGTCTACCAAGTTGTCCTGCACTGTCTACCAAGTTGTCCTGCACTGTCTACCAAGTTATCCTGCACCGTCTACCAAGTTGTCCTGCACTGTCTACCAAGTTATCCTGCACTGTCTACCAAGTTAACCTGCACTGTCTACCAAGTTATCCTGCACTGTCTACCAAGTTATCCTGCACTGTCTACCAAGTTATCCTGCACTGTCTACCAAGTTATCCTGCACTGTCTACCAAGTTATCCTGCACTGTCTACCAAGTTATCCTGCACTGTCTACCAAGTTATCCTGCACTGTCTATCAAGTTATCCTGCACTGTCTACCAAGTTATCCTGCACTGTCTACCAAATTATCCTGCACTGTCTACCAAGTTATCCTGCACTGTCTACCAAGTTATCCTGCACTGTCTACCAAGTTATCCTGCACTGTCTACCAAGTTATCCTGCACTGTCTACCAAGTTATCCTGCACTGTCTACCAAGTTATCCTGCACTGTCTACCAAGTTATCCTGCACTGTCTACCAAGTTATCCTGCACTGTCTACCAAGTTATCCTGCACTGTCTACCAAGCCTGATCAAAAACAGTGATGTCAGTGTGTAGGTTTGGCGTAAATTGCTCCCGTATCTTCCAGGTGTAGATTATGATATATCTGCTCGGTTACGTTCTGAGCCAAGGGGTTTGTCTTGTACTCTCTCTCTCTCTCTCTCTCTCTCTTGCTCTCTCTCTCTCTCTCTCTCTCTCTCTCTCTCTCTCTCTCTCTCTCTCTCTCTCTCTCTCTCTCCCTCTCTCGATATCAGGAAATAGGAAGCCCAACCTGTGTGTGTTTGTGTGTACTAGTTGTACTCACCTAGTTTTGGTTGCAAGGGTCGATTCATAGCTCCTGGCCCCGCTTCTTCATTGGTCGCTACTGGGTCACTCTCCCTGCACCATGAGCTTTATCATACCTCTTCTTAAAGCTATGAATGGATCCTGCCACTACATCGCTTCCCAAACTATTCCACTTCCTGAGTGTGTGTGTGTGTGTGTACTCACCTAGTTGTACTCACCTAGTTGAGGTTGCGGGGGTCGAGTCCGAGCTCCTGGCCCCGCCTCTTCACTGATCGCTACTAGGTCACTCTCCCCGAGCCGTGAGCTTTATCATACCTCTGCTTAAAGCTATGTATGGATCCTGCCTCCACTACATCGCTTCCCAAACTATTCCACTTACTGACTACTCTGTGGCTGAAGAAATACTTCCTAACATCCCTGTGATTCATCTGTGTCTTTAGCTTCCAACTGTGTCCCCTTGTTACTGTGTCCAATCTCTGGAACATCCTGTCTTTGTCCACCTTGTCAATTCCCCTCAGTATTTTGTATGTCGTTATCATGTCCCCCCTATCTCTCCTGTCCTCCAGTGTCGTCAGGTTGATTTCCCTTAACCTCTCCTCGTAGGACATACCTCTTAGCTCTGGGACTAGTCTTGTTGCAAACCTTTGCACTTTCTCTAGTTTCTTTACGTGCTTGGCTAGGTGTGGGTTCCAAGCTGGTGCCGCATACTCCAATATGGGCCTAACGTATACGGTGTACAGGGTCCTGAACGATTCCTTATTAAGATGTCGGAATGCTGTTCTGAGATTTGCTAGGCGCCCGTATGCTGCAGCAGTTATTTGGTTGATGTGCGCTTCAGGAGATGTGCCTGGTGTTATACTCACCCCAAGATCTTTTTCCTTGAGTGAGGTTTGTAGTCTCTGACCCCCTAGGCTGTACTCCGTCTGCGGCCTTCTTTGCCCTTCCCCAATCTTCATGACTTTGCACTTGGTGGGATTGAACTCCAGGAGCCAATTGCTGGACCAGGTCTGCAGCCTGTCCAGATCCCTTTGTAGTTCTGCCTGGTCTTCGATCGAGTGTATTCTTCTCATCAACTTCACGTCATCTGCAAACAGGGACACCTCAGAGTCTATTCCTTCCGTCATGTCGTTCACAAATACCAGAAACAGCACTGGTCCTAGGACTGACCCCTGCGGGACCCCGCTGGTCACAGGTGCCCACTCTGACACCTCGCCACGTACCATGACTCGCTGCTGTCTTCCTGACAAGTATTCCCTGATCCATTGTAGTGCCTTCCCTGTTATCCCTGCTTGGTCCTCCAGTTTTTGCACCAATCTCTTGTGTGGAACTGTGTCAAACGCCTTCTTGCAGTCCAAGAAAATGCAATCCACCCACCCCTCTCTCTCTTGTCTTACTGCTGTCACCATGTCGTAGAACTCCAGTAGGTTTGTGACACAGGATTTCCCGTCCCTGAAACCATGCTGGCTGCTGTTGATGAGATCATTCCTTTCTAGGTGTTCCACCACTCTTCTCCTGATAATCTTCTCCATGATTTTGCATACTATACATGTCAGTGACACTGGTCTGTAGTTTAATGCTTCATGTCTGTCTCCTTTTTTAAAGATTGGGACTACATTTGCTGTCTTCCATGCCTCAGGCAATCTCCCTGTTTCGATAGATGTATTGAATATTGTTGTTAGGGGTACACATAGCACCTCTGCTCCCTCTCTCAATACCCATGGGGAGATGTTATCTGGCCCCATTGCCTTTGAGGTATCTAGCTCACTCAGAAGCCTCTTCACTTCTTCCTCGGTTGTGTGCACTGTGTCCAGCACTTGGTGGTGTGCCCCACCTCTCCGTCTTTCTGGAGTCCCTTCTGTCTCCTCTGTGAACACTTCTTTGAATCTCTTGTTGAGTTCTTCACATACTTCACGGTCATTTCCTGTTGTCTCTCCTCCTTCCTTCCTTAGCCTGATTACCTGGTCCTTGACTGTTGTTTTCCTCCTGATGTGGCTGTACAACAGTTTCGGGTCAGATTTGGCTTTCGCTGCTATGTCATTTTCATATTGTCTTTGGGCCTCCCTTCTTATCTGTGCATATTCGTTTCTGGCTCTACGACTGTTCTCCTTATTCTCCTGGGTCCTTTGCCTTCTATATTTCTTCCATTCCCTAGCACACTTGGTTTTTGCCTCCCTGCACCTTTGGGTAAACCATGGGCTCATCCTGGCTTTTTCATTACTCCTGTTACCCTTGGGTACAAACCTCTCCTCAGCCTCCTTGCATTTTGTTGCTACATATTCCATCATCTCATTAACTGGCTTCCCTGCCAGTTCTCTGTCCCACTGAACCCCGTTCAGGTAGTTCCTCATTCCTGTGTAGTCCCCTTTCTTGTAGTTTGGCTTCATTCGTCCTGGCCTTCCTGCTTCTCCCTCCACTTGTAGCTCTACTGTGTATTCGAAGCTTAAAACCACATGGTCACTGGCCCCAAGGGGTCTTTCATATGTGATGTCCTCGATATCTGCACTACTGAAGGTGTGTGTGTGTGTGTGTGTGTGTGTGTGTGTGTGTGTGTGTGTGTGTGTGTGTGTGTGTGTGTGTGTGTGTGTTTGTGTGTGTGTGTGTGTGTCTGTGTGTGTGTACTCACCTATTTGTACTCACCTATTTGTGGTTGCAGGGGTCGAGTCCTAGCTCCTGGCCCCGCCTCTTCACCGGTTGCTACTAGGCCCTCTCTCTCCCCGCTCCATGAGCTTTATCAAACCTCGTCTTAAAACTGTGTATGGTTCCTGCCTCCACTACGTCATTTTCTAGGCTATTCCACTGCCTTACAACTCTATGACTGAAGAAATACTTCCTACTATCTCTCTGACTCATTTGTGTCTTCAACTTCCAATTGTGGCCTCTTGTTTCTGTGTCCCCTCCCTGGAACATCCTGTCCTTGTCCACCTTGTCTATTCCACGCAGTATTTTATATGTCGTTATCATGTCTCCCCTGACCCTCCTGTCCTCCAGTGTCGTCAGGCCGATTTCCCTTAATCTTTCTTCATAGGACATTCCCCTTAGCTCTGGAACTAACCTTGTTGCAAACCTTTGTACTTTCTCTAGTTTCTTGACGTGCTTTATCAAGTGCGGGTTCCAAACAGGTGCTGCATACTCCAGTATGGGCCTGACATACACGGTGTACAGTGTCTTGAATGATTCCTTACTAAGGTATCGGAATGCTGTTCTCAGGTTTGCCAGGCGCCCATATGCTGCAGCAGTTATCTGGTTGATGTGTGCTTCTGGAGATGTGCTCTGTGTTATTCTCACCCCAAGATCTTTCTCCTTGAGTGAGGTTTGCAGTGTTTGGCCACCTAGCCTATACTCTGTCTGTGGTCTTCTGTGCCCTTCCCCTATCTTCATGACTTTGCATTTGGCAGGATTAAATTCGAGAAGCCATTTGCTGGACCAGGTGTCCAGTCTGTCCAGGTCTCTTTGAAGTCCTGCCTGGTCCTCATCAGATTTAATTCTCCTCATTAACTTCACATCATCTGCAAACAGGGACACTTCTGAGTCTAACCCTTCCGTCATGTCGTTCACATATACCAAAAATAGCACTGGTCCTAGGACCGACCCCTGTGGGACCCGCTCGTCACAGGTGCCCACTGTGATACATCATTACGTACCATGACTCGTTGTTGCCTCCCTGTCAGGTATTCTCTGATCCATTGCAGTGCCCTTCCTGTTATATGCGCCTGATGCTCTAGCTTCTGCACTAATCTCTTGTGAGGAACTGTGTCAAAGGCCTTCTTGCAGTCCAAGAAGATGCAATCAACCCACCCCTCTCTCTCTTGTCTTACTTCTGTTATTTTATCATAAAACTCCAGAAGGTTTGTGACACAGGATTTGCCTTCCGTGAATCCGTGCTGGTTGGCATTTATACTCCTGTTCCGCTCCAGGTGCTCCACCACTCTCCTCCTGATAATCTTCTCCATAATTTTGCATACTATACACGTCAATGACACAGGTCTATAGTTTAGTGCCTCTTTTCTGTCTCCTTTTTTGAAAATGGGAACTACATTTGCCGTCTTCCATACCTCAGGTAGTTGCCCAGTTTCCAGGGATGTGTTGAAGATTGTGGTAAGTGGTATGCACAACATATCTGCTCCCTCTCTAAGGACCCACGGAGAGATGTTGTCCGGTCCCATTGCCTTTGAGGTATCGATGTCCCTTAGCAGTTTCTTCACCTCCTCCTCATCTGTATGTATGTCGTCCAACACTTGTTGGTGTATTCCTTGTTGGTGTCCCCATCTGGTCTGTCCCCCCAGAGTCCTTCCTGTCTCTACTGTAAATACTTCCTTAAATCTCGTGTTGAGCTCCTCACATACCTCTTGATCGTTTCTTGTGAGTTCTCCACCTTCTTTCCTCAGCCTTATCACCTGGTCCTTGACTGTTGTCTTCCTCCTAATGTGGCTATACAGCAGTTTCGGGTCAGATTTGACTTTCGATGCTATGTCGTTTTCATACTGTCGCTGGGCCTCCCTCCTTATCTGCGCATACTCGTTTCTGGCTCTTCTACTAATCTCCTTGTTTTCCTGGGTCCTATGCCTCCTGTACCTTTTCCATTCTCTGTTGCACTTAGTTTTTGCCTCCCTACACCTTCGGGTAAACCAAGGACTCGTTTTGGTCTTCCTATTATTTCTGTTTCCCTTGGGAACAAAACTTTCCTCTGCCTCCTTGCACTTTGTTGCCACATATTCCATCATCTCGTTTACTGATTTTCCTACCATTTCTCTGTCCCACTGAACCTCCTGCAGGAAGTTTCTCATACCTGTGTAGTCCCCCCTTTTATAGTTTGGCCTGTCCCCTTCAGTTCCTGTTACCTTCTCCATTTGTAACTCTACTATATAGTCAAAACTCAGAACCACATGATCGCTAGCTCCAAGGGGCCTCTCGTAAGTGATGTCCTCAATGTCTGAACTGCTCAGGGTGAACACAAGATCCAGTCTTGCTGGCTCATCCTCCCCTCTCTCTCTGGTTGTGTCCCTGACATGTTGATGCATGAGGTTTTCAAGTACCACATATATCATCTTGGCTCTCCGTGTTTCGGGACCCCCATGTGGCTCCAGGTTTTCCTAGTTGATCTCCCTGTGGTTGAAATCGCCCATTACCAGTAACTTTGCTCTGCTCGAGTGAGCTCTTCTTGCCACCTCAGCCAGTGTGTCCACCATCACCCTGTTGTTTTCTTCGTACTCCTCTCTTGGCCTCCTGCAGTTCTGTGGTGGGTTATACATCACTCCAATGACTACTTTATGTTCTCCGGACTGAATTGTACCTACAATGTAGTCTCTTTCTCCAATCATGTCCATGCCTTCCATTTCCTCAAATCCCCATTGGTGTTTTATGAGCAGTGCAACCCCTCCTCCCCCTCTACTCCTTCTATCTTTCCTCAGGATCTGATATCCTGTTGGGAAGATTGTGTCTGTTATTGTCTCAGCGAGTTTTGTTTCTGTGACTGCTATGATGTCTGGGGATTTTCACTGATTCTTTCATTCCACTCCTCATGTTTATTCGTTATTCCATCCGCGTTTGTGTACCAAACCTTTAGTTTCTTTTCTATCATTGTGGTCATGCAAGTATATTGGGGTTGGGGGAGCGAGAGCCTTGGTGGGGGCCTATATGGGGCTGTGGTGTAGGTGGGGTTTGTGTTGATGGGGGTGGGGTCAGAATGCCCATAAGGGACAGCTGTTGGGGTGAGGTTTGTGATATGGGGGTTGGTGGCAGAGGGAACAGTGAGTGGGTTGTAGTATAGGTTGCTCAGTTGCTTTGGGAATGTCGCGGGTGGAGTCTTTTGGTGGGAGATTCTGTGGGGTGTGTTTGCCCTTCCTCCTCTGTCTGGGTCCTGCTCATTTTCATTGCTTCTCGTTCCTCCTTGCGTCTCTGTACCCTCTCTTTCAGTGTAGTCCTTTCTTCTTGTGTTCTGTCGCGGTCGAGGTATACTCTCTGGTACCCCTCTTTGTCCCTCAGTCTTGCTTTCTTTTGCAGAATCCTGGTTCGAACTGATTCTTCCTTGAAAGTTACTCTGACAGGCCGTATCCTTCCACTCGCAAACCACCCAATTCTCAGAAAATTTGTCACCTGGGTCATATTGCCCTCCCCTATTGTTTTCATGATGCCTTCAATCATTTTTTTCTCCTCCTGTTTTATTTCTTCAAAGTTGGCCCCCTTGGCTTCTTGGAGCCCGTACACAAAAACTGACCTCGCCCTTTCCTCCTCCCACTGAGTCTCCATCTGCTTCCTCTGAGGCATTTTATTTCCTTCCATTGACATGTTCTTGCCTTCAGTCCCTGTCATGTCTGAAACTTCTATTCTCAGTGAACTGTCTTTCCTGACCAGCTGTCCCTTGCTACTGCAGTTGGCTGTTAGAATCTCTGCATATAACAAACCTTCATTGTCTTCGGACCTGTCACTTGATCTTAGTGTGCTCATCGTCTTTTCCCTGGCCCCACGTGGGTCTGATAGGGCCTTCGTGTACGGCATGTCTCCGTTGTTGCTTACCATCCCCTTGTCTGCGCCTGACTTTGAATTTCCTGATGTCACATCTGAATTGTCATTTGTCTCTCTAATCTGTTTCAGGCTTTGCAGTTTCTCTTCTAAGCACTGTATCCTAGCTTCTGCTGCTAAGACCTGTACTTCCCACTTCCTGCACTCTTCAGCTATCCGCTCCTCCATTTTCTTACCAAGCTCTACTATCTTCCTTCCCCACTCTTCCTCCCTTTTTTGGAGCTCTAACTCCCAGTGTGTGTGTGTGTGTGTGTGTGTGTGTGTGTGTGTGTGTGTGTGTGTGTGTGTGTGTGTGTGTGTGTGTGTGTGTGTGTGTGTGTGTGTGTGTGTGTGTGTGTGTGTGTGTGTGTGTGTGTGTGTGTTTGTAAGAGATAGTGTGCGTGTATGTATAGAAGTATTCAAGGGATCTGGTCACAGCAGGTAACAGGACACAAGTAACAGGTCACAGGTAACAGGACACAAGTAACAGGTCACAAGTAACAGGTAACAGGACTCAAGTTACAGGTCACAGGTAACAGGACACAAGCAACAGGTCACAGGTAACAGGACACAGGTAACGGGTAAGAGAACACAAGTAACAGGTCACAGGTAACAGGACACAAGTAAGAGTTCACAGGTAACAGGGCACAACAGATCACAGGTAACAGGACACAATTAACATGTCACAGGTAACAGGACACAAGTAACAGGTCACAGGTAACAGGACACAAGTAACACGTCATAGGTAA
>NC_091320.1:21147030-21229901 GCF_038502225.1 Cherax quadricarinatus | reverse complement strand
AGAGAACAAGTGATTTGAAAAGGATCATCATTGGCATGGCATCTCTCGTTTTGAACGTTCTCATTATGCATCCTATCATTTTCTTTGCACATGCGATCGTGGCACTGTTGTGATCCTGGAAGTGAGATCCTCAGACATTACTACTCCCAGGTCCCTTACATTATTTTTCCGCTCTATTGTATGGCCAGAGTTTGTAGTATACTCTGTTCTAGTTATTATCTCCTCCAGTTTTCCATAACGGAGTAGTTGGAATTTGTCCTCATTGAACATCATATTGTTTACCGTTGCCCACTGGAAAACTTTGTTTATATCTTCTTGGAGGTTAACCGCGTCCTCAGCAGATGACAGCCTCATGCAGATCCTAGTATCATCCGCAAAGGATGATACGGTGCTGTGATGTATATCTCTGTCTATGTCTGATATGAGGATAAGGAATAAGATGGGGGCGAGTACTGTGCCTTGTGGAACAGAGCTCTTCACTATGGCTCTTGACCACTACTCTTTGTGTTCCATTTGTTAGGAAGTTGAAGATCCATCTCCCCACTTTCCCAGTTATACCTATAGCACGTATTTTATGGGCTATTACGCCATGATCGCATTTGTCAAATGCTTTGGCAAAGTCTGTGTATGTTACATCTGCATTCTGATTTTCTTCCAGTGCATCCAAGGCCATATCATAGTGATCCAGTAGTTGTGAGAGGCAGGAGCGACCTGCCCTGAGCCCATGTTGCCCTGGATTGTGCAGATTTTGGGAATCCGGGTGATTTGCAATCCTGCTTCTTAGCACTCTTTCAAAGATTTTTATGATGTGGGACGTGAGAGCTATTGGTCTATAGTTCTTAGCTAATGCTTTGCTGCCACCTTTATGGAGTGGGGCTATATCCGTTGTTTTAAGTGACTGTGGAATTTCACCCATGTCCAAGCTCCTCCTCCATAGTGTACTTAGGGCACGCGAGAGGGGTTTCTTGCAGTTTTTAATGAAATAATAATAATAATAATAATAAAAGTAATAATAATAATAATAATAATATTATTATTATTATTATTATTATTATTATTATTATTATTATTAATATAAAGAGTGGGAAAACCTCCAAGAGGAAAGAAAGGGGAACTACCAAGAGGAAAGACATGAAGAGCCAGCTTAGATGAGGCATCTGGTGAGGAGAAGAGAGAGAGGGGAACATCATCCCCCGCTAATGAGAGTACTTTATGAAGTTAGTAAATCCCGTCCGGCCATCAACACTAATAAAAATTGAAAATTGGTTGACGGAACATAACATTAGATGATAGATGGTAAAGTTGAGTACAGCTGCAATCAGTTGTCAACAATATCTCCAGCTGTGTGTTACAACAATCAACAATATCTCCAGCTGTGTGTTACAACAATCAACAATATCTCCAGCTGTGTGTTACAACAATCAACAATATCTCCAGCTGTGTGTTACAACAATCAACAATATCTCCAGCTGTGTGTTACAACAATCAACAATATCTCCAGCTGTGTGTTACAACAATCAACAATATCTCCAGCTGTGTGTTACAACAATCAACAATATCTCCAGCTGTGTGTTACAACAATCAACAATATCTCCAGCTGTGTGTTACAACAATCAACATTATCTCCAGCTGTGTGTTACAACAATCAACAATATCTCCAGCTGTGTGTTACAACAATCAACAATATCTCCAGCTGTGTGTTACAATACCGTGGCTGGAACACACAAGCACACCTCAGAACTTAGACAAACAAGTTACTGACAGGCTTCAGACCATCCTGGAGTATTGTCAAGTCACAACTGGAGCGAAAAATGCAGAGAAGGTCAGAAGACAATAAAAGAACCGAGGGGAAGGAAACGAGTGGAAGAATGACAGGAAATAGTAGTGAATGACTGTCCCAGACTGTGAATGTAAGAGTATAAGCCATAAGGGCCAATTTGTGCTTCACTTTATAAAGTGTAAGCTCTAGGTACTAGCTCTAGGCACTAAGTCTAGGTACTAAGTCTAGGCACTAGCTCTAGGCACTAAGTCTAGGTACTAAGTCTAGGCATTAAGTCTAGGTACTAAGTCTAGGCACTAGCTCTAGGCACTAAGTCTAGGTACTAAGTCTAGGTACTAGCTCTAGACACTAAGTCTAGGTACTAAGTCTAGGCATTAAGTCTAGGTACTAAGTCTAGGCACTAGCTCTAGGCACTAAGTCTAGGTACTAAGTCTAGGTACTAGCTCTAGACACTAAGTCTAGGTACTAAATCTAGGTACTAAGTCTAGGTACTATGCCTAGGTACTAAATCTAGGTACTTAGTCTAGGTACTAGCTCTAGACACTAAGTCTAGGTACTAAATCTAGACACTAACTCTATACACTAAGTCTAGGTAATAAGTTTAGGTGCTAAGTCTAGTACTAAGTCTAGGTACTATGTCTAGGTACTAAATCTAGGTACTAAGTCTAGGTACTATGTCTAGGTACTAAATCTAGGTACTAAGTTTAGGTACTATGTCTAGGTACTAAATCTAGGTACTAAGTCTAGGTACTATGTCTAGGTACTAAATCTAGGTACTATGTCTAGGTACTAAATCTAGGTACTATGTCTAGGTACTATGTCTAGGTACTAAATCTAGGTACTATGTCTAGGTACTAAATCTTGGTACTATGTCTAGGTACTATGTCTAGGTACTAAGTCTAGGTACTAAGTCTAGGTACTGTGTCTAGGTACTAAATCTAGGTACTAAGTTTAGGTACTATATCTAGGTACTAAGTCTAGGCACCAAGTCTAGGTACCAAGTCTAGGTACCAAGTCTAGGTACCAAGTCTAGGTACCAAGTCTAGGTACTAGCTCTAGACACTAGCTCTAGGCATTTAAGTCTAGGAACTAAGTCTAGGTACTAAGTGTAGGCACTAGCTCTAGGCACTAAGTGTAGGCACTAGCTCTAGGCACTAAGTCTAGGCACTAGCTCTAGGCACTAGCTCTAGTCACTAAGTCTAGGCACTAAGTCTAGGCACTAGCTTTACTTATTAGCTCTAGGAACTTTGTCAAGGCGCTAAGTCAAGGCACTAGCTCTAGGCACTAAGTCTAGGCACTAAGTCTAGGCACTAGCTCTAGGCACTAAGTCTAGGCACTATGTCGAGGCACTAAGTCTAGGCACTAGATCTAGGTACTAAGTCTAGGCACTAAGTCGAGGCACTAAGTCTAGGCACTAGCTCTAGGCACTAAGTCTAGTTACTAGCTTTAGTTATTAGCTCTAGGCACTTTGTCAAGGCGCTAAGTCTATTCACTATCTCTAGGTTCTAAGTCTAGGCACTAGCTCTAGGCACTAGCTCTAGGCACTAGGTCTAGGTACTAGGTCTAGGCACTAAGTCTAGGCCCTAAGTCTAGGCACTAGCTCTAGGCACTAGGTCTAGGTACTAGGTCTAGGCACATAGTCTAGGCACTAGCTCTAGGCACTAGGTCTAGGCACTAAGTCTAGTCACTAGCTCTAGGCACTAAGTCTAGGCACTAAGTCTAGGCATTAAGTCTAGGCACTAGCTCTAGGCACTAAGTCTAGGCACTAAGTCTAGGCATTAAGTCTATTCACTAGCTCTAGGCACTAAGTCTAGGCACTAAGTCTAGGCATTAAGTCTAGGCACTAAGTCTAGGCACTAAGTCTAGGCATTAAGTCAAGGCACTAGCTCTAGGCACTAAGTCTAGGCACTAAGTCTAGGCATTAAGTCAAGGCACTAGCTCTAGGCACCCTCCCCCCACACGGTGCCACGATGACAATAATCAGCATCACACAATATTGCAAAAAAAAAAAAAAAAACTCGGAGACATTAGCATAAGAAGACGGAGCTATAGTGGTTACACGCCCACTACCATGATGTGGGCGTGGGTCACACCTGAGTACACGCCCACTACCATGATGTGGGCGTGGGTCACACCTGAGTACACGCCCACTACCATGATGTGGGCGTGGGTCACACCTGAGTACACGCCCACTACCATGATGTGGGCGTGGGTCACACCTGAGTACACGCCCACTACCATGATGTGGGCGTGGGTCACACCTGGGTACACACCCACTACCATGATGTGGGCGTGGGTCACACCTGGGTACACACCCACTACCATGATGTGGGCGTGGGTCACACGTGAGTACACGCCCGCTACCATGATGTGGGCGTGGGTCACACCTGAGTACACACCCACTAATATGATGTGGGCGTGGGTCACCCCTTAGTACACAATCACTACCATGATGTGGGCGTGTGTCACACCTGGGTACACACCCACTACCATGATGTGGGCGTGGGTCACACCTGAGTACACGCCCGCTACCATGATGTGGGCGTGGGTCACACCTGGGTACACACCCACTAACATGATGTGGGCGTGGGTCACACCTGGGTACACCCCCACTACCATGATGTGGGCGTGGGTCACACCTGGGTACACGCCCACTACCATGATGAGGGCGTGGGTCACACCTGGGTACACGCCCACTACCATGATGTGGGCGTGGGTCACACCTGAGTACACGCCCACTACCATGATGTGGGCGTGGGTCACACCTGGGTACACGCCCACTACCATGATGTGGGCGTGGGTCACACCTGAGTACACGCCCACTACCATGATGTGGGCGTGGGTCACACCTGGGTACACGCCCACTACCATGATGTGGGCGTGGGTCACACCTGAGTACACGCCCACTACCATGATGTGGGCGTGGGTCACACCTGGGTACACGCCCACTACCATGATGTGGGCGTGGGTCACACCTGAGTACACGCTCACTACCATGATGTGGGCGTGGGTCACACCTGAGTACACGCCCACTACCATGATGTGGGCGTGGGTCACACCTGGGTACACACCCACTACCATGATGTGGGCGTGGGTCACACCTGAGTACACGCCCGCTACCATGATGTGGGCGTGGGTCACACCTGGGTACACACCCACTAACATGATGTGGGCGTGGGTCACACCTGGGTACACGCCCACTACCATGATGTGGGCGTGGGTCACACCTGGGTACACGCCCACTACCATGATGTGGGCGTGGGTCACACCTGGGTAAACGCCCACTACCATGATGTGAGCGTGGGTCACACCTGGGTACACGCCCACTGCCATGATGTGGGCGTGGGTCACACCTGGGTACCTGCCCACTACCATGATGTGGGCGTTGGTCACACCTGGGTAAACGCATACTACCATGATGTGGGCGTGGGTCATACCTGGGTAAACGCCCACTACCATGATGTGGGCGTGGGTCACACCTGGGTAAACGCCCACTATCATGATGTGGGCGTGGGTCATATCTGGGTAAACGCCCACTACCATGATGTGGGCGTGGGTCACACCTGGGTACACGCTTACTACCATGATGTATGCGTGGGTCACACCTGGGTACACGCCCACTACCATGATGTGGGCGTGGGTCACACCTGGGTAAACGCCCACTACCATGATGGGTGTGTGGGTCACACCTGGATACACGCCCACTACGATGATGGGTGTGTGGGTCACACATGGATACACACCCACTACCGTGATGGGTGTGTTGGTCACACCTGGAAACACGCCCACTACCGTGATGGGTGTGTGGGTCACATCTGCATACACGCCCACTACCATGATGGGTGTGTGTGGGTCACACCTGGATACACGCCCACTACCATGATGGGTATATGGGTGTGGGTCACACCTGGGTACACGCCCACTACCGTGATGGGTGTGGGGGTCACACCTGGGTACACGCCCACTACCATGATGGGTGTGTTGGTCACACCTGGATACACGTCCACTACCGTGATGGGTGTGTGGGTCACACCTGGATACACGCCCACTACCATGATGTAGGCGTGGGTCACACTTGGGTACACGCCCACTACCATGATGGGTGTGGGCGTGCGTCACACCTTGGTACACGCCCACTACCATGATGGGTATGGGCGTGCGTCACACCTGGGTACACGCCCACTACCATGATGTGTGAGTGGGTGTGGGTCACACCTGGGTACATGCCCACTACTATGATATGTGTGTGGGCGAGGGTCACACCTGGGTACACCCTCACTACTATGATGGGTGTGGGTCACACCTGGGTACACGCCCACTACCATGATGGGTATGTGGGTGTGGGTCACACCTGGGTACACGCTCACCACCATGATGAGTATGTGGGTGTGGGTCACACCTGGGTACACGCCCACTACCATGATGTGTGTGTGGGCGAGCGTCACACCTGGGTACACCCTCACTACTATGTTGGGTGTGGGTGTGGGTCATACCTGGGTACACGCCCACTACCATGACGGGCATGTGGGTGTGCGTCACGCGTGGGAACACGCCTACAACTATTGACTCTAGTTTCTGTTTACCGCCTCTTGAACCTCCGTTTCCCGCTCCCCTACTGTCTCTCTCTCTCTCTCTCTCTCTCTCTCTCTCTCTCTCTCTCTCTCTCTCTCTCTCTCTCTCTCTCTCTCTCTCTCTCTCTCTCTCTCTCTCTCAATCTCTCTCTCTCTCTCTCTCTCTCTCTCTCTCTCTCTCTCTCTCTCTCTCTCTCTCTCTCTCTCTCTCTCTCTCTCTCTCTCTCTCTCTCTCTCTCTCTCTCTATCATTTTGTTTATATGAGACGCTAACACGGTCTTTATGCGTTATTCTCGTTCCTCGTCATCCTGCTGTCTCTTCCTCATCATCCTGCTGTCTCTTCCTCATCATCCTGCTGTCTCTTCCTCATCATCCTGCTGTCTCTTCCTCATCATCCTGCTGTCTCTTCCTCATCATCCTGCTGTCTCTTCCTCATCATCCTGCTGTCTCTTCCTCATCATCCTGCTGTCTCTTCCTCGTCATCCTGCTGTCTCTTCCTCATCATCCTGCTGCCCCTTCCTCATCATCCTGCTGTCTCTTCCTCATCATCCTGCTGTCTCTTCCTCATCATCCTGCTGTCTCTTCCTCATCATCCTGCTGTCTCTTCCTCGTCATCCTGCTGTCTCTTCCTCATCATCCTGCTGTCTCTTCCTCATCATCCTGCTGTCTCTTCTCATCATCCTGCTGTCTCTTCCTCATCATCCTGCTGTCTCTTCCTCATCATCCTGCTGTCTCTTCCTCATCATACTGCTGTCTCTTCCTCATCATCCTGCTGTCTCTTCCTCATCATCCTGCTGTCTTTTCATCATCATCCTGCTGTCTCTTCCTCATCATCCTGCTGTCTCATCCTCATCATCCTGATGTCTCTTCCTCATCATTCTGCTGTCTCTTCCTCATCATCCTGCTGTCTCTTCCTCATCATCCTGCTGTCTCTTCCTCATCATCCTGCTGTCTCTTCTCATCATCCTGCTGTCTCTTCCTCGTCATCCTGCTGTCTCTTCCTCATCATCCTGCTGTCTGTTCATCATCATCCTGCTGTCTCTTCCTCGTCATCCTGGTGTCTCTTCCTCATCATCCTGCTGTCTCTTCCTCATCATCCTGCTGTCTCTTCCTCATCATCCTGCTGTCTCTTCCTCATCATCCTGCTGTCTCTTCCTTGTCATCCTGCTGTCTCTTCCTCATCATCCTGCTGTCTGTTCATCACCATCCTGCTGTCTCTTCCTCATCATCCTGCTGTTCCTTCCTCGTCATGCTGCTGTCTCTTCTTCATCATCCTGCTGTTCCTTCCTCATCATCCTGCTGTCTCTTCCTCATCATCCTGCTGTCTCTTCCTCATTATCCTGCTGTCTCTTCCTCATTATCCTGCTGTCTCTTCTTCATCATCCTGCTGTTCCTTCCTCATCATCCTGCTGTCTCTTCCTCATCATACTGCTGTCTCTTCCTCATTATCCTGCTGTCTCTTCCTCATCATCCTGCTGTCTCTTCCTCATCATCCTGCTGTCTCCTCCTCATCATCCTGCTGCCCCTTCCTCATCATCCTACTGTCTCTTCCTCATCATCCAGTTGTCTCTTCCTCATCATCCTGCTGTCTCTTCCTCATCATCCTGCTGTCACTTCCTCGTCATCATGCTGTCTCTTCTTCATCATCCTGCTGTCTCTTCCTCATCATCCTGCTGTCTCTTCCTCGTCATCCTGCTGTCTCTTCCTCATCATCCTGCTGTCTGTTCATCATCATCCTGCTGTCTTTTCGTCATCATCCTGCTGTTCCTTCCTCATCATCCTGCTGTTCCTTTCTCATCATCCTGCTGTCTCTTCCTCATCTTCCTGCTGTCTCTTCCTCGTCATCCTGCTGTCTCTTCCTCATCATCCTGCTGTCTGTTCATCATCATCCTGCTGTCTTTTCGTCATCATCCTGCTGTTCCTTCCTTATCATCCTGCTGTTCCTTCCTTATCATCCTGCTGTCCCTTGCTCATCATCCTGCTGTTCCTTCCTCATCCTGCTGTTCCTTCCTCATCCTGCTGTTCCTTCCTCCTCATCCTGCTGTTCCTTCCTCATTTTGCTGTTCCTTCCTCATCATCCTGCTGTTCCTTCCTCCTCATCCTGCTGTTCCTTCTCATCCTGCTGTTCCTCCTCATCCTGCTGTTCCTTCCACTGCTCCACCTCGTCCTTCTAAACTGTATTGGTAGTAAGAGGCCCATTACTTCTGGTTACGACGTGTGGACACAGCTGGAAGATGTAATACACACACATACATACATACATACACACACACACATACACACACATACACACACATACACACACATACAACACACATGCAACCTGACGACACTGGAGGACAGGAGAGATAGGGGGGACATGATAACGACATACAAAATACTGAGAGGAATTGACAAGGTGGACAAAGACAGGATGTTCCAGAGATTGGACACAGTAACAAGGGGACACAGTTGGAAGTTGAAGACACAGATGAATCACAGGGATGTTAGGTAGTATTTCTTCAGCCACAGAGTAGTCAGTAAGTGGAATAGTTTGGGAAGCGATGTAGTGGAGGCAGGATCCATACATAGCTTTAAGCAGAGGTATGATAAAGCTCACGGTTCAGAGAGAGTGACCTAATAGCGATCAGTGAAGAGGCGGGGCCAGGAGCTCGGACTCGACCCCCGCAACCTCAACTAGGTGAGTACATACACACACATACACACACACACACACACACACACACACACACACACACACACACACACACACACACACACACACACACACACACACACACACATACACACACACACACACACACACATACACACATACACACACACACACATACACACACACACACACACACACAAACACACACATACACACACACACACATACACACACACACATATACACACACACATACACACACATATACACACAAGCGCGCACTCATCAAGGTCCTCCAGTGAGGTTTGTAGCGTTTTCCTCTCGAGCCAGTTCTCTCTTCCCCAAACATACAAATTTCCACTTGCTAGGGTTCAACTCCAGTAGCTACTTGTTAAACGAGGCCTGCAGCCTGTCCAGATCCATTTGTAGTAGTTTCACATATTTTGTGAACAAGGACACCTCTGAATCTATCCCTTCTGTCATGCCACTGAGGTTTTCAGAAAAGAGCACCGGCCCTAGTATGGATCCTTTTGGAACCCCAGTCGTTACACGCACCCATTCCGACACCTTTTTATGGACGGTCACTCGTTGTTTCCTTCCAGGTACGTATACTTTCACATAATGCAGTCCTATTCCTGTTATTCCTGCCTTGTTTGGTATTGTGTTAAAAACCTTCTTACAGTCCAATAAATTGCAGTCTACCCATCTCTCTCTCATGTCTTACTTCTGTCACCTTGTCATAGAACTCCAGTAGGTTTGTGACACAGGATTTACCATTTCTGAAGCCGTGTTGGTTTGCATGTATGAACCCACTTCTTTATAGGTGCTCCACCACTCTTCTGATAATTCCATAACCTTACATACCGTGCATGTCAGTGACACCCATCTGTAGTTGAATGCTTCCTGTCTGTCTCCTTTCTTAAAAATTGGGAATATATTTCCTATCTTCCACACCTTTGGCAGTTGCCCTGTGTCGAGTGACTTGCTGAAGTGGCACACACAGTACCTCTGCTCCCTCTCTGAGGACCCATGGAGAGATGTCCGGTTCCACCGCCTTCGATGAGGTAACCTGCTCACACAGTAGCTTTTTCACCACTATATCCAGCACTCGCTGGTGCACATGTAGTCTCCTCTTTTGAAGTTTGGCCTTTCACATCCTTTCTATGGTGCTTCTCTCTGCACATTTACTTTGACAAGGTATTCGAAACTCAGGGCCAAGTGGTCACTAGCACCGAGGGGCTTTTCATATGTAATATTTATGTCAGAGCTACTCTGGGTGAATATAAGGTCTAGCCTTACTGGTTCATCCTCTCCAGCTCCAGCATCTTTGCCGTCCATGTTTCTGGTGGCTCTAGGTTCTTCCAGTTTTGTTTCCTTGTGGTTAAAGTCTGTCATTATCAGCAGCTTTGCCCTTCTCTCCCCTCAAGGAAGGTTCCTTGATGTTGGTGAGGGGCTCTTGATTTAGGGAATTGGATCTGTGCTCCAGTTCCCCGAATTAAGCCTGAATGCCTTCCACATCCCCCTCCCAGGCGCTGTATAATCCTCCGGGTTTAGCGCTTCCCCCTTGATTATAATAATAATAATTTGCCCTTCTCATGTGGGTTCTCCTTACCAGGTCACCTAATGTATCCACCATTGCTTTGTTATTTTCGTCATATTTTTTGTGTTGGTCTTTTGCTTGACGTACACCGTGTACGTCAGGCCCATATTGGAGTATGCAGCACCAGTATGGAACCCCCCACACCTAGCCAAACACGTCAAGAAAAAGTGAAGAGGTTTGCAACGAAGCTAGTTTCGGAGCTAGGGAGTATGTCTTAAGAGGAGAGGTTAAGGAAACTCAACCTGATGACACGAGAGGAAAGAAGGAGTAGGGGTGATAAGATAACAACGTAAAAAATACCAAGGGACATTGATAAGGTGAGCAAGAACACACTGTGAGACGGGAAACAGGAAGGCACCGCTGAGAGTTGAAAACAAAATAAGTCACGGGGATGCCAGGGAGTATTTCTTCAGTCTTAGAGTTATCAGTAAACGACCTGGAGAATGAAGTGGTAGAGGCGGGATCCATATATGTCTTTAAAAAGTGGTACGACAATGCTCTTGAAGCTAGGAGAGTGAACCTGGTAGTGACCAGCGACGAGGAGGAGCCAGGAGCCGAGACTCGACCCCTGCTCTATATAAATGACTACACACACACACACACACACACACACACACACACACACACACACACACACACACACACACACACACAACAATGTGACGTCTGCAGTTTCTGTCCCCGGAGTTTATACTTAGTATCCAGTCTTGTTACCTCTTCCACAAGCTTCACAACTTCGCATTTATTGATGTTAAATTCAAAGAGACATTTGACTGACAGACTCGTAGTTTGTTCAGGTTCAATTGAAGGATTTCTTTGTCCTCGATTGTATCCAGAATGGATCTCTTTTCCGCAACATTGTAAGCTCCTGGTGATGTGTTAATTGCAACACGAAAGACCTAGAGCTGTAATTCAACTCCTCCAGTAGTTGTTTTGAATCTTGTATCGCATGTTCGCGATGTTTGCATAATAGCAACATATGTATAAATTACCTTGGATAACCCAAAAATAAAGTCAGAGTGACTTATTTCCATTGGGGCCCCATACCCCCATGAGGTATGGGAACCACGGGTTCAGAACCTCAGGGTTAAAGGAACTGACTGTGACGACGCAACAAGACAGAAGAACCAAGTCAGACATAATACAGCTATAACGCTCGCAGGACTTGATAGGGATGTCAAGAAGTATTTCTTCAGCCTCACGGTGGTCAGGAGGTGGTAGAACCTGCACCACGAAACAGGGGAGGCAAGCTCATAATAATAATATAATATTTATTTCTACAAGTACAAGTACAAGGTATAGAAACCAGTGCTGACATCAGTGACATACTACTATACAGAAAGCCGCTTTTTATGCACAATATTTAGGGGAACTTAGATCAGTTTTGTCCCCAGGATGCGACCCACACCAATCGACTAACACCCGGGTATTTATTTTACTGATAAGTGAGCATAGACAGCAGGTGTCTTATGGAAACACGTCCTAAAGTTTTCACCCGTACCGGGGATCGAACCAAGGACCTCAGTGTGTGAGTTGAGTTCGCTGGCGATCGAATTATGGGACGCTTTACCTGGCAGGGCCAGGAGTTGTCACTCAACCAGTACCATCAAAAGCAGGTGAGGTCAGTACACATTATGTGAACTTGTGAACCACCGTGCACCATACTCCAGTTATGGAGGAGGTGGAGGAGGTGGAGGAGGAAGAGGAGGTGGAGGAGGAACAGGAGGTGGAGGAGGAAGAGGTGGAGGAACAGGAGTAGAAGAAAAGGAATAAGAAGAGAGGGGAGGTGGGTGCCTGTCAGTGTGCGTGTCCTGTCAGGAAAGAGGAAATGTGCAGGCAGCAGCCCCCTTCCCAACCCCTACCCTTCCCCCCCTCCCTCCTCACATCCCCCTACCCGTCCCCCTCCCCCTACCCGTCCCCCTCCCTCCTCACATTCCCCCAACCAGTCCCCCCTCCCTCCTTCCCTGGAATGTTAATATGGTTGTTGTGGAGGGTGGGGTTATTGAGGTGGGGGATACGTGGGGAGGGGGTGTGGGGGTGGATAGGAGAGGGGAACCGGGGAAAGAGGGAGGGGGAAATTGTGTCCCGGGTTGTTGGTGAGCTGATTAATGGAACCTCCTCGCCACCCTCAACACTCCAACTCCAACCCTCCACCTCCAACACTCCACCTCCAACACACCGCCTCCAACACTCCTCCTCCAACCCTCCACCTCCCACCCTCCACCTCCAACCCTCCACCTCCAACACTCCACCTCCAACACTCCACCTCCAACCCTCCACCTCCAACACTCCACCTCCAACACTCCACCTCCAACACTCCACCTCCAACACTCCACCTCCAACCCTCCACCTCCAACACTCCACCTCCAACCCTCCACCTCCAACACTCCACCTCCAACCCTCCACCTCCAACACTCCACCTCCAACATTCCACCTCCAACACTCCACCTCCAACACTCCACCTCCAACCCTCCACCTCCAACACTCCACCTCCAACCCTCCACCTCCAACCCTCCTCCAACCCTCCACCTCCAACCCTCCACCTCCAACCCTCCACCTACAACCCTCCACCTCCAACCCTCCACCTCCAACTCTCCTCCTCCAACCCTCCTCCTCCAACCCTCCACCTCCAACACTCCACCTCCAACCCTCCACCTCCAACCCTCCACCTCCAACACTCCACCTCCAACACTCCACCTCCAACACTCCACCTCCAACCCTCCACCTCCAACACCACCTCCAATCCTCCACCTCTAACCCTCCACCTCCAACCCTCCACCTCCAACACTCCACCTCCAACCCTCCACCTCCAACACTCCACCTCCAACACTCCACCTCCAACCCTCCACCTCCAACCCTCCTCCAACCCTCCACCTCTAACCCTCCACCTCCAACCCTCCACCTACAACCCTCCACCTCCAACCCTCCACCTCCAACCCTCCACCTCCAACCCTCCACCTCCAACACTCCACCTCCAACCCTCCACCTCCAACCCTCCACCTCCAACACTCCACCTCCAACCCTCCACCTCCAACACTCCACCTCCAACCCTCCACCTCCAACCCTCCACCTCCAACACTCCACCTCCAACACTCCACCTCCAACCCTCCACCTCCAACACTCCACCTCCAACCCTCCACCTCCAACCCTCCACCTCCAACCCTCCACCTCCAACACTCCACCTCCAACACTCCACCTCCAACACTCCACCTCCAACCCTCCACCTCCAACACTCCACCTCCAACCCTCCACCTCCAACACTCCACCTCCAACACTCCACCTCCAACACTCCACCTCCAACACTCCACCTCCAACCCTCCACCTCCAACACACCACCTCCAACCCTCAACCTCCAACACACCACCTCCAACCCTCCACCTCCAACCCTCCTCCAACCCTCCACCTCCAACCCTCCACCTCCAACCCTCCACCTCCAACCCTCCACCTCCAACACTCCACCTCCAACACTCCACCTCCAACACTCCACATCCAACCCTCCACCTCCAACACTCCACCTCCAACCCTCCACCTCCAACCCTCCTCCAACCCTCCACCTCCAACCCTCCACCTCCAACCCTCCACCTCCAACCCTCCACCTCCAACACTCCACCTCCAACACTCCACCTCCAACCCTCCACCTCCAACCCTCCACCTCCAACACTCCACCTCCAACACTTCACCTCCAACCCTCCACCTCCAACCCTCCACCTCCAACACTCCACCTCCAACCCTCCACCTCCAACCCACCACCTCCAACACTCCACCTCCAACACTCCACCTCCAACCCTCCACCTCCAACCCTCCACCTCCAACCCTCCACCTCCAACACTCCACCTCCAACCCTCCACATCCAACACTCCACCTCCAACCCTATACCTCCAAAACTCCACCTCCAACCCTCCACCTCCAACAATCCACCTCCAACACTCCACCTCCAACCCTCCACCTCCAACCCTCCACCTCCAACCCTCCACCTCCAACACTCCACCTCCAACACTCCTCCAACCTTCCACCTCCAACACTCCACCTCCAACCCTCCACCTCCAACCCTCCACCTCCAACACTCCACCTCCAACACTCCACCTCCAACACTCCACCTCCAACCCTCCACCTCCAACCCTCCACCTCCAACCCTCCACCTCCAACACTCCACCTCCAACCCTCCACCTCCAACCCTCCACCTCCAACCCTCCACCTCCAACACTCCACCTCTAACACTCCACCTCCAACCCTCCACCTCCAACCCTCCACCTCCAACCCTCCACCTCCAACCCTCCACCTCCAACCCTCCACCTCCAACACTCCACCTCCAACACTCCACCTCCAACACTCCACCTCCAACACTCCACCTCCAACACTCCACCTCCAACACTCCACCTCCAACCCTCCACCTTCAACACTCCACCTCCAACACTCCACCTCCAACCCTCCACCTCCAACACTCCACCTCCAACCCTCTACCTCCAACACTCCACCTCCAACACTCCACCTCCAACATTCCACCTCCAACACTCCACCTCCAACCCTCCACCTCCAACCCTCCACCTCCAACCCTCCACCTCCAACACTCCACCTCCAACACTCCACCTCCAACCCTCCACCTCCAACACTCCACCTCCAACCCTCCACCTCCAACCCTCCACCTCCAACACTCCACCTCCAACCCTCCACCTCCAACCCTCCACCTCCAACACTCCACCTCTAACACTCCACCTCCAACCCTCCACCTCCAACCCTCCACCTCCAACACTCCACCTCCAACACTCCACCTCCAACACTCCACCTCCAACACTCCACCTCCAACACTCCACCTCCAACCCTCCACCTCCAACCCTCCACCTTCAACACTCCACCACCAACACTCCACCTCCAACCCGACACCTCCAACCCGCCACCTTCAACACTCCACCTCCAACCCTCCACCTCCAACCCTCCACCTCCAACCCTCCACCTCCAACACTCCACCTCCAACACTCCACCTCCAACACTCCACCTCCAACACTCCACCTCCAACACTCCACCTCCAACCCTCCACCTCCAACCCTCCACCTTCAACACTCCACCTCCAACACTCCACCTCCAACCCTCCACCTCCAACACTCCACCTCCAACCCTCCACCTCCAACACTCCACCTCCAACCCTCCACCTCCAACATTCCACCTCCAACACTCCACCTCCAACCCTCCACCTCCAACCCTCCACCTCCAACCCTCCACCTCCAACACTCCACCTCCAACACTCCACCTCCAACACTCCACCTCCAACACTCCACCTCCAACACTCCACCTCCAACCCTCCACCTCCAACCCTCCACCTTCAACACTCCACCTCCAACACTCCACCTCCAACCCTCCACCTCCAACACTCCACCTCCAACCCTCCACCTCCAACACTCCACCTCCAACCCTCCACCTCCAACATTCCACCTCCAACACTCCACCTCCAACCCTCCACCTCCAACCCTCCACCTCCAACCCTCCACCTCCAACACTCCACCTCCAACCCTCCACCTCCAACCCTCCACCTCCAACCCTCCACCTCCAACACTCCACCTCCAACACTCCACCTCCAACACTCCACCTCCAACACTACAAGATATTTAATTTCCAGAAACATTCTAATTTGTTCTAGTAACAGATAATCTTACAAATATATATCCAGATGTTAACCCTTTCAAGGCCTAGTTGCTAGGCCTACATGTATGCACATGCTTGCAGTGTGCACGTGAGGTACACAGTAAACTAGTCACTAGTGTCCACAACATAATTTTAAAAAAGGCATTAGTAATAATAATTATTATTGAATAATGCAATATATAAAATGCTTTTACAATATTTTGTAATTTTTTTTCTCGTGAGCTAACGACCTGGTGCTTGTTAGTGCCTCGTTAGGTAGTTCTGCAATTAAATACTGCCATTAGGGACACTTGAGTGCCGGGGTTCTAAGGGGTTGAAGTTTTAGAGGTTTTTCTAATGGAAGTGTTGGGGGGGGGAGGGGGGTTGTATCTGAAGGGCCTTGAAATATTGCTCCTACTGCCCCACCCCTCTCATTTCCCCCTCATCTTCCCCCACTCACCCCTCTCATCTTTCCCCACTCACCCTTCTCATCTTCCCTCATACCTGTGCCTGTTTTCGAGGCCTGTTGTACTCCCGCATCTTAGTCACCTGTTGGTCACCTTCTCAACTAGGCTGGTAGTACGTTGAAGAGTCTTGGACCACTGATGTTGACAGTCTTCTCTTACTGTTCCCATGGTACTCCTGCACTACACTGTTACGCATATCTTTCTCTTCAGTCAGTTGTTGTAGCAGTGCAAGGCTAGGTATCAGTCTCTCAAGTAACTACCATGCCTATATTGTGTTTATTAATTCTGAGTGGGCAGTATACGATCTATGTACATGTTGCAGCCCTCCCCTGAAAAGTGCTGCTCTGAGCACAGTCCTGTACAATATTAATGTCGTGAGAGCACAAGGCAATTGACAAATACCATCGATATTGATTTTCCTGTTCTGAAAACCCCCATAATCCTCCCTGCCATTTTCTTGTCATTTGCTGCCTTATTAGGTACTCCAAATGACATCTGACATAATTATTCCTACGTATTTACCTTTACGTTCTATGGAATGGCCTGCCTGCATTCTGAGGTCTTTGTCCCTTCCTTTCTATGTAGTTCATAGTTTTCACCACTGAACATCCTCTGATTTCCGATTACTATTGGAAGACTGTTAATATCTGTATGTAGTTTCCGTGTTTTATTGAGGTAACTCTCAAACTTGTTTTGGTATCGCCCGCAAAGATGATACGAAGCCGTGGTTGGCGTCTTGTCTGTACTTACTGTGAGGATGAGAAACAGTAAAGGTATTAGGATCGTGCCTTGGACTACGGAACTGTTTACTTTGCTGAGACTGGACTTTCTGGAAGTCTGTTTCCCTCCTCTACCTATTATAATTGTTGTTCCATGGTTGCTTATATCAAATATTTTACAAAAATATTTGTGTATATTACATCAGAGTTTTGTTTTGCTTTTTAGAAACCTCCATAATTTTGTCATAGTGCCTAAATAGTTGTAATGATCAAGGTTTGTCTGTCTGATGCTCGCCGGTAATTCGCCCGAGTCTTTTCCAGTTGGTGACCCGGCCTTGGCTCCCTATCGCTGGAGTGTCCTGACTAATGTCTTCCATGGGAAGAAGTACAAGTACCTCTTCATCGTTTGGGACCAACTGTCATCAGAACTAGCCCCATTCCCCGCCCTCACCGGGCTCGTAGGGAGAAGCTAGTCACTTTGGACTGCCACTAATCCCGGGCTCAAAGGGTGTGGAGGCTACGTAGCAGCATACGATATCAGGAAATGCAAAAGCAAAGAGCACTACACTATAGTGCTTGCTGCCTTTGCATTTGCATTTGCCTTGCTGCCAAAACGATCCTGTAGTGACAACATAATCGTTTTGGAGCCACACCCCAGTTGTGGGCCGCAGCCGGAGCGCTGGGGAAGCTCGGGGATACCTCTTGCTGTGTCTTGACTGCTGCTTCTTCTGCTTGTCCTTTGCACCTCTCCGAGGCAAGGGTTTTTCCTGCTCTAAAGCCATGTTGACTTGGGTTGGGAACTCATGTTTCTGTATAAATTCATCAGTTTAGCGTCTCAAAACCCTTTTAAAGATTTATATAATGTATGATACTAGTACTACTGGTCTGTAGTTTTATGATACTGGTACTACTGGTCGGTAGTTTTATGATACTAGTACTACTGGTCTGTAGTTTTATGATACTGGTACTACTGGTCGGTAGTTTTATGATACTAGTACTACTGGTCTGTAGTTTTATGATACTAGTACTACTGGTCTGTAGTTTTATGATACTAGTACTACTGGTCTGTAGTTTTATGATACTAGTACTACTGGTCTGTAGTTTTATGATACTGGTACTACTGGTCGGTAGTTTTATGATACTAGTACTACTGGTCTGTAGTTTTATGATACTAGTACTACTGGTCTGTAGTTTTATGATACTAGTACTACTGGTCTGTAGTTTTATGATACTAGTACTACTGGTCTGTAGTTTTATGATACTAGTACTACTGGTCTGTAGTTTTATGATACTAGTACTACTGGTCTGTAGTTTTATGATACTAGTACTACTGGTCTGTAGTTTTATGATACTAGTACTACTGGTCTGTAGTTTTATGATACTAGTACTACTGGTCTGTAGTTTTATGATACTGGTACTACTGGTCTGTAGTTTTATGATACTAGTACTACTGGTCGGTAGTTTTATGATACTAGTACTACTGGTCTGTAGTTTTATGATACTAGTACTACTGGTCTGTAGTTTTATGATACTAGTACTACTGGTCTGTAGTTTTATGATACTAGTACTACTGGTCTGTAGTTTTATGATACTGGTACTACTGGTCGGTAGTTTTATGATACTAGTACTACTGGTCTGTAGTTTTATGATACTAGTACTACTGGTCTGTAGTTTTATGATACTAGTACTACTGGTCTGTAGTTTTATGATACTAGTACTACTGGTCTGTAGTTTTATGATACTAGTACTACTGGTCTGTAGTTTTATGATACTAGTGCTACTGGTCTGTAGTTTTATGATACTAGTACTACCGGTCTGTAGTTTTATGATACTAGTACTACTGGTCTGTAGTTTTATGATACTGGTACTACTGGTCGGTAGTTTTATGATACTAGTACTACTGGTCTGTAGTTTTATGATACTAGTACTACTGGTCTGTAGTTTTATGATACTAGTACTACTGGTCTGTAGTTTTATGATACTAGTACTACTGGTCTGTAGTTTTATGATACTAGTACTACTGGTCTGTAGTTTTATGATACTAGTACTACTGGTCTGTAGTTTTATGATACTGGTACTACTGGTCGGTAGTTTTATGATACTAGTACTACTGGTCTGTAGTTTTATGATACTAGTACTACTGGTCTGTAGTTTTATGATACTAGTACTACTGGTCTGTAGTTTTATGATACTAGTACTACTGGTCTGTAGTTTTATGATACTAGTACTACTGGTCTGTAGTTTTATGATACTAGTGCTACTGGTCTGTAGTTTTATGATACTAGTACTACCGGTCTGTAGTTTTATGATACTAGTACTACTGGTCTGTAGTTTTATGATACTGGTACTACTGGTCGGTAGTTTTATGATACTAGTACTACTGGTCTGTAGTTTTATGATACTAGTACTACTGGTCTGTAGTTTTATGATACTAGTACTACTGGTCTGTAGTTTTATGATACTAGTACTACTGGTCTGTAGTTTTATGATACTAGTACTACTGGTCTGTAGTTTTATGATACTAGTACTACTGGTCTGTAGTTTTATGATACTGGTACTACTGGTCGGTAGTTTTATGATACTGGTACTACTGGTCTGTAGTTTTATGATACTAGTACTACTGGTCTGTAGTTTTATGATACTGGTACTACTGGTCGGTAGTTTTATGATACTGGTACTACTGGTCTGTAGTTTTATGATACTAGTACTACTGGTCCGTAGTTTCTTGCGCGTCTTCTGGCACCTTCGTCAAGAGAGGTTTTGTCTGCACTTTTGTTTGGCCTCTGAGGTTTCTAATGAACACCTGATACTCTTGCTAATTGCACTTTACATATCTCTATAAATACCACATTCCAGGAACTCTGAAGGACTTCTCTTAATGTCGGATATGCAATTAGTAGGTGGGCGGATGATGTAAAAATATCTGCAGGATACCTGCGGGATACCGGCAGGATGCCTGAAGAATGTTTTCCCAGGCCAGCGCGCCCGCTTTCCGGTCCCAGACCAGGCATACTGATCAGTTAGGCTGTTACTGCAGTCCGAACCACATCCCTGCCAATCAGGAAATGACTTCAGGAACCTATCCTGTTACCTCTGGGAGACAGCTAGGGTCTGTTGGTAATCCCCCTTATGTATAATGGGAGGCTTTTGTGTTCTCTCACTGTACTTAAGGGACCTCTCCTCTCACATGGGGTATTTGGCACTCTCTAATTTCGTAAGGAGTGATTTCTGTGTGCAGATTTGGGACCAATCTAGAATTTTCCTGGTGTAAATTATGATGCATCTTCCCTTCGTTCCAAGGAGAACGGGTCAAGGGACCTCTAACGTTTCCAGTAATTTAGGTGCTTGACTGTACTTAAATGTGTAGTAAAGGTTCTCTACATTTTCTAGATCTGCAATTTCGCAAGCCTTAAAAAAGGGACTGATATTGTACAGCAAAATTCCAGCCTAGAGAGAACAAGTGATTTAAGTAGGACTATCACTGGCCTAGCATTTCTTGTTTAGAAGGTTCTCATAATCCATCCTATCACGTTCCTTCTGGTTGTGATAGTGACACTGTTGTGATCTCTGAAAGTGAGATCGTCCGACATTATCACTCCTAATGTCGGTAAGATCACTGAATAGTGATTCATGCTCTTCTTTTAAGATTACGCTCACTTCTTTGATGTCATCTGTGAATGAATCTCCTTTGAGTAGAGAGCCAGCAGTGTAAGAGGACTTTGCATACGTGAAAATGCATTTTGGTTTCAAGAATGAGACACTTGTACGATATTCGGGGAATCTTTATCGAGATAACGTTTCGCCAGCCAGTGGCTTCGAAACGTTTCCCCAATAAAGATTCCCAAATGTTGCACATGTGTCTCATTCTTCAACTTGTTGTTTCAAAACTATTTATATCACATTTTGTTTTCTTTCCTATTTCTTGAATTACTTGTTTAAAGGTTCTAGTCTCTGTTCCGTTTTTAATTTGTGGGCATAAAATTCCCTTCCTGTGATGCGATATTTGCTGTTTATTAAGTAATTCATCAACATTCTCCTGTGAAGAACAAAAAAAGCCACAATATCGTGACTGGAACAATACACAAATTACCCACACATTGGAGAGAGGAGCTTACCACGATGTTTCGGTCCGACTTCACTCTCCCGTGAAGAAACATAGCATCTTCGTTTGAGCTTCCTTCGTGAAGGGTATATTTTCTACAGCTCTTTAGTGATTCTTAAAGCTTTTCCCTATACTGGTCTGAGGACATAACATAAAAGGACCTCTGCTGAGTACTCAAACAAGGCTGGTTTGTGGTTTGAGTTTAGCCGAATTTACTAAATAACCCTCACGTTGACTGTTGCTTAGTTTGTCATTGCTTGAGTTTACATTCGTTTGTGGGTTGATGCGAGTGCATAGTGCTGGAGGTTATGTCTCTGACCGGTTCTTCATTGTTTTGTCACGATGTGTTCTAGCATATTGTTATTTCTAGTAAGTTTTATCTGTTGGTTGAAAGCAAACATTGGCGCAGAGTAGGAATGAAGACACTGGTGGTAGAGGGCTTTATCAAGTACTTGATAAAGCCCAGCCTTGGGCGAAACGTTGTGGTAAAAGGATCCCCAGCTACCAGCGCTTTTATGTGCATAAACTGTTTAAAAACCAACAAGTCGATAAATGAGACACTTGTGCCCAAGTGTCTCATTTATCAGTGCTTTTCATACCCACTTGTCGACTTTTGTCATTGTCGACCCATTTTTCGGCGAGTGTTGAGAGTTCCGTGGCAGGACTGTTGAGCGAGACTCCTGCTTCCTGGTATTATTTCCGCTACAGTGATGCTGTGGATCATCTTTTTAGTTGATGATGGGCAGGTTGAGGTCTCCCTGAGGGATAATGTTTGAAGGTATCCCAGGCAGCTTTCTTGTCTTCCTGGTCTGTTTTTATTGATTCTCATGTCTTAACCTGAGTCTCACCTCTCTTCCTCCTTGTCTGTTCTTCACCCCTCTTCCTCTCCCTGACTATCTTTCACCCCGCCCTCCCCCTGACTATCCTTCACCCCGCACTCCCCCTGACTATCCTTCACCCCGCCCTCAGACTATTTTTTTAACTATCTCCCTCACCACACAACTCCCTCACCATCTCCCCCACCACCTCCTCCCTCACCTCCCCAACCACCTCCTCCCCACCTTCCCCACCACCTCTTCTCTGACCTCCCCTACCTCCACCCTGACCTCCCCTACCACCACCCTAACCTCCCCTACCACCACCCTGACCTCCCCTACCACCACCCTGACCTCCCCTACCTCCACCCTGACCTCCCCTACCTCCCTCACCTCCACAGTTCTCCTGAGTGTTGAGAGCTACTGATGAATGCTCTTTGTTCGTTATTCACGGTGAGACTGAACCTTTGTAGGGGGAGGGGGAGGGGGATGGGGGATGAGGAGGGCTAGGGGGGAAGGAAGAGATAGGAAGAATTAGAGAGAGAGAGAGAGAGAAAGCGGGGGGAAGGAGGGAGGTAGGTAGGGGGGATAATAGAGGAGGAGGAGAAGAAAGAGATGAGGTGAGTAGGGAGGAAGATGGTAAATATTTATACACACAGACAGACGGACACACACACACACACACACACACACACACACACACACACACACACACACACACACACACTAAACAAACAGCTCACAAGCGAGCTTCATCACTCTGGAAACTGATAAGCAAACTATGGTGTACCGGCCTGGATGTAACGTGTAGATGTGCCTGGATAGGCGTGAATGTAAATAGATAAGACGAAGATATAAGTGGATAAGATACTGATATTTCTTGCTGAAGTGTGGATATGGGTGGATAAACTTGATGTATTAGGATAATGCATAGATCGTGTAAGTTCATTTAGGTCCAGTTACACAAATTATCATACACAGTAACATTTGTGTAAATTATCCAAGATAACTCAAAAAAGGTCAAACAAAGTGACTTATTTCCATGAGTGTCCTTGCAAAATGTTGTTATTGATGACTGAGCGAGATCAGTAACAAAAGATGAAGATGTCTAGGATGGACATACGGGTAGTAAGTCGTGAGAAAGTTGTGAGGACGTAGTGAGAAAGTTTAAAGAAAGTTTGAAGAAAGTGGAGTTGTTGGTGAGGGAGCTTGCTGGGGGCGATGACCCTAACATTATTGTCGCATTGGAGGGCTGGCAGGAGGAAATGGGAGGAGATTTCCTGACGTCTACCTGGAGTCGATTTCTGGGGTCACCGCCCCCCTAGGCCAGGTCTCAGAGTAGACCTGGTTGTTGCCCTTATCTTCATAGCTCTGGGTGCCAGACGGAGGTAATCCAACGTATGAACCAGTCTGGCTAATCAGAAGCTGGCCTGAGGAACTGCTCACGTTCTCTCTTGACGCCAGTCATGGGTTTCTTGGTTGTATCCTTGCATTCACGAAGGTTAGTGTATTGAAGTGTTAGTGTAGATTATGATGTCTCTCTGGACAGCGTTCCGAGGAGTACAGTTCAGGGGACTACAAACATTACAGGTAGTTCAGATCCTTGACTTGATTTATACAAGTAATGAATGTTCTCTGACTCACGCAATCGTAATGACACGATTGCAAACAAACCATACCACGAGTGGGGTTAGAACCTGCGATTAGAGTCTCAAAACGGTCTGGAGTTTGAGACTCTCTGATCGCGGATTCCAACCCCACCCGTGGTATGGAATGTTCTCTGTATGCTTTCCACTTCTGCACTTTCTCCTGCCTTATAGAGAGTCTTTTGTCCACAGCAATATTCCAGCCTAGAGAGACCTAATAACTTTAAAAGTATCATTATTTTCTCAGTCTCTCTTATTTTGAATATTCTCATTATCCAGCCTACAGTTATCTTGGGGGTTGCGATAGTAATATTTTGTGATCCTTGAATGTGAAATCCTTTGACATCGTCGCTCCCAGGTCTCTCATATGTGACTTCAACTCTACTGAATAATTCGAGTTTGTCTGGTACTTAGTCCAAGTTTTTAATTCAACAGATTTTCCATAACCGAGTAATTGAAATTTGTCATCGTTTATCATCCTAGTGTTGTCTGTGGCCCACTGGAAGACTTGGTTTATTTGATCGTGAAGATTTGCTGTGTCCTCAGTGAACGACACTCATACAGAGTCTAATATCATCTGCTAAGGATGACAGTGCTTTGACTTATGTCTCTGTCTAAGATATAAAAATGAGAAAGAGGAGTAGAGTGAGAACTGTGCCTTAAGGAAAAGAGATATTCACTGTAGCAGCCTCTGATTTCATTCTGTTTACTACTGTTTGGGTTCTGTTTGTTATGAAGTATCTGTCTACCCACTTTTTCAGTTATACGGTTTAAAAAACATTTAATGGTCACACTTGTCGAAAGCTTTTACAAGTTCAATGTACACAATATCAGCATTGTGTTGTATCTTGTGGTGCATGCAAGACCATGATGTCATAATGATGCAGAAGGTGTTAAAGGCGTGTGTCCATGTTGGTTATTGTTGAACATAACAGTATATATATCTTTGATAAACCTTTGATGGGTGTCGAGAGTTTTCCTACTTCTGCAGTCCAGCTCTGTGCCAAGCTTGTCCGTTACTTGCCTGGCCAACCAGGCTGTTGCTGCTGGCTGCCCGCTGGCCCACATAGCCTTCACAATCTGGTTGATTCGCCACCTGGCAGAGGCTCTTGTTCAGCTTCCTCTCGAAGACTTCTACACTTGTTTCTGTTTTTCACTTTAGTTACCTAGAACCTTCACTGTATTATTTCCTGCATCCACCAGCTGTGTGCAACATAATGTGTCGTTCACACACAGTGTTGCTCCTCCCTGTGACTTGTACACTCTCTCATATCTATATATATTGTAGGTTTTTTATCGTTACCTCACCCTTAAAAATAGTGTTAGTATTGGTAGAAACCGCAGGACTAATAGTAGTAGTATTAATAGTAGTAGTAGTAGTAGTAGTCTAGTTGAAGTTTTCGAATGGTTGTTATATATATTTTTGTATGAAAGAAGGGAAAATACCTGATGATTGGTAGACAATATATATGTTTCGTTCTTTTGTGGGAAAATAAACTTGCCGAGTATACTTAGTAAAGTGTATTACCGAATTATTTTCTGAGAGTTTAGGGGGCAAGATGTTGAGCATGATTGTGAGGGTTAGAGTTGTGATGGACGTTTATGGACCAGGTGTTTATAATGCAGCGTTCAGACATGCAGTGTTGAAGATTAGAGTAAGGAGCTGTTTTTTGCGTGTTTGGATTTGGAAAAGACATGCAGTAGGGAGAGAAGGGAAGCGATGCGGCTGGTGTTACAACTGTACAGAATTAAACGTAAATCGTTGAAAGCTGCGAAAAATATTTTTATGAAGTAGATGAGGCTGAAGTTACAGGATGTAGGAGATAAATGAAATATTTTCCCATAAAATTGGACCCGAGAGAATATCGTGCGGTGTCACTGTGATGGTTAATATTATGTTTATTGATGGGGTTGTAACAGAAGTGGTTGCTTGAGTTAGGGACAAGTGTGGTGATAAAAGATGATGAATCTGGCATAAAGTGGGAGCTGTCTTAGTTTCTGTTGGCTTTGGAAGAGTCAGAAGAGAAGTTGCGGAAGTTGGTGGAGGAGTTTGGAAGGCTGACTGAAAGAAGCAAGTTGAATGGCACAGCAGGAAAATGTTGAAAGTAAGTACACAAGTCCCGGGAGTGAAAGTTTGCTGGTTACACTGAGAGATGTATGAAAGAAGTTGACTGTGACTACATATCTGGGAGTGGTTGTGTCGACTGAGAGATCTGTTAAAGATCAGTTGAATCATTATGCATGAGGAGGGAAAAAATTACAAGAGTGTTGAGGAGTCAGCAGAAAGAAAAGACTTTATCAGTGGATGTACAAAATAGGAATGAAATTCAGTTTTTCCTGTTCTGAGTGTGATGTAAACATGTTTAGTGGAGACACTACTAACTACTGTGAAAGTTCTAATTGTGAGAGATGAATAGTTGTTGAGGTGGTTTGTTTATGTGGAGAGGATGAATTACATATATTAAGATGGCGGATAATTGTGAAGTAGATGGAAGGTGTATGGAACATAGTAAGAAGTGTTGGAAGGAGGGTGTGAAGGAGGGTGTGAAGGAGAGTGTGGAGGAGGGTGTGAAGGAGAGTGTGAAGGAGGGTGTGAAGGAGAGTGTGGAGGAGGGTGTGAAGGAGAGTGTGAAGGAGGGTGTGAAGGAGGGTGTGAAGGAGAGTGTGAAGGAGAGAGTGAAGGAGGGCGTGAAGGAGGGTGTAAAGGAGGGTGTGAAGGAGAGTGTGGAGGAGGGTGTGAAGGAGAGTGTGGAGGAGGGTGTGAAGGAGAGTGTGGAGGAGGGTGTGAAGGAGGGTGTAAAGGAGGGTGTGAAGGAGGGTGTGAAGGAGGGTGTGAAGGAGGGTGTGAAGGAGGGTGTGAAGGAGGGTGTGAAGGAGAGTGTGGAGGAGGGTGTGAAGGAGTGAGGGAGGAGGGTGTGAAGGAGTGAGGGAGGAGGGTGTGAAGGAGGGTGTAAAGGAGGGTGTGAAGGAGGGTGTGAAGGAGGGTGTGAAGGAGAGAGTGAAGGAGGGTGTGAAGGAGGGTGTGAAGGAGGGTGTGAAGGAGGGTGTGAAGGAGGGTATGAAGGAGGGTATGAAGGAGGGTGTGAAGGAGGGTGTGAAGGAGGGTGTGAAGGAGGGTGTGAAGGAGGGTCTGAAGGAGGGTGTGAAGCAGGGTGTGAAGGAGGGTGTGAAGGAGGGTGTGAAGGAGAGAGTGAAGGAGGGCGTGAAGGAGGGTGTAAAGGAGGGTGTGAAGGAGTGAGGGAGGAGGGTGTGAAGGAGTGAGGGAGGAGGGTGTGAAGGAGAGTGGAGGAGGGTGTGAAGGAGGGTGTAAAGGAGGGTGTGAAGGAGGGTGTGAAGGAGAGTGTGGAGGAGGGTGTGAAGGAGGGTGTGAAGGAGGGTGTGAAGGAGGGTGTGAAGGAGGGTGTGAAGGAGGGTGTAAAGGAGGGTGTGAAGGAGGGTGTGAAGGAGGGTGTGAAGGAGAGAGTGAAGGAGGGTGTGAAGGAGGGTGTGAAGGAGGGTGTGAAGGAGGGTGTGAAGGAGGGTGTGAAGGAGGGTATGAAGGAGGGTGTGAAGCAGGGTGTGAAGCAGGGTGTGAAGGAGGGTGTGAAGGAGAGAGTGAAGGAGGGCGTGAAGGAGGGTTTGAAGGAGGGTGTGAAGGAGGGTGTGAAGGAGGGTGTGAAGGAGAGAGTGAAGGAGGGTGTGAAGGAGGGTGTGAAGGAGGGTGTGAATGAGGGTGTGAAGGAGAGAGTGAAGGAGGGCGTGAAGGAGGGTGTAAAGGAGGGTGTGAAGGAGGGTGTGAAGGAGGGTGTGAAGGAGAGAGTGAAGGAGGGTGTGAAGGAGGGTGTGAAGGAGGGTGTGAAGGAGGGTGTGAAGGAGGGTGTGAAGGAGGGTATGAAGGAGGGTGTGAAGCAGGGTGTGAAGGAGGGTGTGAAGGAGGGTGTGAAGGAGGGTGTGAAGGAGGGTGTAAAGGAGGGTGTGAAGGAGGGTGTGAAGGAGGGTGTAAAGGAGGGTGTAAAGGAGGGTGTGAAGGAGGGTGGGAATGAGGGTGGGAAGGAGGGTGTGAAGGAGGGTGGGATGGAGGGTGTGGAGGGTGTGAAGGAGGGTGTGAAGGAGGGTGGGAAGGAGGGTGTGAAGGAGGGTGTGAAGGAGGGTGGGAAGGAGGGTGTGAAGGAGGGTGGGAAGGAGGGTGTGAAGGAGGGTGTGAAGGAGGGTGGGAAGGAGGGTGTGAAGGAGGGTGTGAAGGAGGGTGTGAAGGAGGGTGGGAAGGAGGGTGTGAAGGAGGGTGTGAAGGAGGGTGGGAAGGAGGGTGTGAAGGAGGGTGTGAAGGAGGGTGTGAAGGAGGGTGTGAAGGAGGGTGTGAAGGAGGGTGTGAAGGAGGGTGTGAAGGAGGGTGGGAAGGAGGGTGTGAAGGAGGGTGTGAAGGAGGGTGTGTAGGAGGGTGTGAAGGAGGGTGTGAAGGAGGGTGTGAAGGTGGGTGTGAAGGAGGGTGTGAAGGAGGGTGTGAAGGAGGGTGTGAGGAGTCAAGGCGTGACTATATCTTCGTTACACAGTGTTTTACAAGGTTAGGTTAAGATTCCTAACTTTATTAACAAGCTAAGAGCTGTCACCTACATCATCTCACTTGACTGGCATTTTATTGTTAAAATAAACACAGATAGAGAACAAGATGAAGTTGGAGCCATCTGTGTGCCAGCGATTTCTCTCTCATCAGTCTAGTCTCCCTTGCCAGGTGAGAGGGGGAGGGGATGGGGTTTAGAAATAGGGGATCTAAATTAAGCTTCTACCCTCCATTTGTCTCTCTCGCTTCCTATCTCGCTTTTCATCTTTCTCTCCCCTTACTCTTCCCTTACTCTCCCCTTACTCTCCCCTTACTCTCCCCTTACTCTCCCCTTACTCTCCCCTTGCTCTCCCCTTACTCTCCCCTTACTCTCCCCTTACTCTCCCCTTACTCTCCCCTTGCTCTCCCCTTACTCTCCCCTTGCTCTCACCTTACTCTCCCCTTGCTCTCCCCTTGCTCTCCCCTTACTCTCCCCTTACTATCCCCTTACTCTCCCCTTGCTCTCCCCTTACTCACCCCTTACTCTTCCCTTACTCTCCCCTTACTCTCCCCTTACTCTCCCCTTACTCTCCCCTTGCTCTCCCCTTACTCTCCCCTTACTCTCCCCTTACTCTCCCCTTACTCTCCCCTTACTCTCCCCTTACTCTCCCCTTGCTCTCACCTTACTCTCCCCTTGCTCTCCCCTTACTCTCCCCTTGCTCTCACCTTACTCTCCCCTTGCTCTCCCCTTACTCTCCCCTTGCTCTCACCTTACTCTCCCCTTGCTCTCCCCTTACTCTCCCCTTGCTCTCACCTTACTCTCCCCTTGCTCTCCCCTTACTCTCCCCTTACTCTCACCTTACTCTCCCCTTGCTCTCCACTTACTCTCCCCTTGCTCTCCCCTTACTCTCCCCTTACTGTCCCCTTGCTCTCCCCTTACTCTCCCCTTGCTCTCACCTTACTCTCCCCTTGCTCTCCCCTTGCTCTCCCCTTACTCTCCCCTTGCTCTCACCTTACTCTCCCCTTGATCTCCCCTTGCTCTCCCCTTCCTCTCCCCTTGCTGTCCCCTTACTCTCCCCTTACTCTCCCCTTTCTCTCCCCTTACTCTCCCCTTACTCTCCCCTTACTCTCCCCTTGCTCTCCCCTTACTCTCTCCTTGCTCTCCCCATACTCTCCCCTTACTCTCCCCTTACTGTCCCCTTACTCTCCCCTTACTCTCCCCTTACTCTCCACTTACTCTCCACTTACTCTCCCCTTACTCTCCCCTTACTCTCCCCTTACTCTCAACTTACTCTCCCCATACTCTCCACTTACTCTACCCATACTCTCCACTTACTCTCTACTTACTCTCCACTTACTCTACACTTACTCTCCCCTTACTCTCCACTTACTCTCTCCTTACTCTCCACTTACTCTCTCCTTGCTCTCCACTTACTCTCCCCTTACTCTCCACTTACTCTCTCCTTACTCTCCACTTACTCTCTCCTTACTCTCCACTTACTCTCTCCTTACTCTCCACTTACTCTCCACTTACTCTACACTTACTCTCCCCTTACTCTCCACTTACTCTCCCCTTACTCTCCACTTACTCTCTCCTTACTCTCCACTTACTCTCCACTTACTCTACACTTACTCTCCCCTTACTCTCCACTTACTCTCTCCTTACTCTCCACTTACTCTCCCCTTACTCTCCACTTACTCTCCCCTTACTCTCCACTTACTCTCTCCTTACTCTCCACTTACTCTCTCCTTGCTCTCCCCTTACTCTCCCCTTACTCTACACTTGCTCTCCCCTTACTCTCCCCTTACTCTCTCCTTGCTCTCCCCTTACTCTCCACTTACTCTCCCCTTACTTTCCCCTTACTCTCCCCTTGCTCTCCCCTTACTCTCCCCTTACTCTTCCCTTACTCTCCCCTTCCTCTCCCCTTACTCTCCCCTTACTCTCCCCTTACTCTCCCCTTGCTCTCCCTTTACTCTCCCCTTACTCTCCACTTACTCTCCCCTTACTCTCCCCTTGCTCTCCCTTGCTCTCTCCTTACTCTCCCCTTACTCTCCCCTTACTCTCCCCTTACTCTCCCCTTACTCTCCACTAACTCTCCCCTTACTCTCCCCTTACTCTCCCCTTACTCTCCCCTAACTCTCCCCTTACTCGCCCCTTACTCTCCACTTACTCTCTCCTTACTCTCCCCTTGCTCTCCCCTTACTCTCTCCTTGCTCTCCATTTACTCTCCCCTTACTTTACCCTTACTCTCCCCTTGCTCTCCCTTTACTCTCCCCTTACTCTCCACTTACTCTCCCCTTACTCTCCCCTTGCTCTCTCCTTACTCTCCCATTACTCTCCCATTACTCTCCCCTCTCTCTCCCATTACTCTCCCCTCTCTCTCCCATTACTCTCCCCTCACTCTCCCCTCTCTCTCCCCTCACTCTCCCATTACTCTCCCCTCTCTCTCCCATTACTCTCCCCTTACTCTCTCCTTACTCTCCCCTTACTCTCCCCTTACTCTCCACTTACTCTCCACTTACTCTCCCCTTACTCTCCCCTTACTCTCCTCTTACTCTCCCCTTATTCTCCCCTTACTCTCCCTTTACTCTCCCCTTACTCTCCCCTTACTCTCCACTTACTCCCCACTTACTCTCCCCTTACTCTCCACTTACTCTCAATTTACTCTCCCCTTACTCTCCCCTTGCTCTCCCCTTACTCTCCCCTTACTCTCCACTTACTCTCCCCTTACTCTCCCCTTGCTCTCCCCTTACTCTCCCCTTACTCTCCACTTACTCTCCCCTTACTCTCCCCTTGCTCTCCCCTTACTCTCCCCTTACTCTCCCCTTACTCTCCCCTTACTCTCCCCTTACTCTCTCCTTACTCTCTCCTTACTCTCTCCTTACTCTCTATTTACTCTCCCCTTACTCTCCCCTTACTCTCCACTTACTCTCCCCTTACTCTCCACTTACTCTCCACTTACTCTCCACTTACTCTCCCCTTGCTCTCCCCTTACTCTCCCCTTACTCTCCCCGTACTCTCCCCGTACTCTCCCCTTACTCTCCCCTTACTCTCCCCTTACTCTCCACTTGCTCTCCACTTACTCTCCACTTACTCTCCCCTTACTCTCCACTTACTCTTCACTTACTCTCCCCTTGCTCTCCCCTTACTCTCCCCTTACTCTCCCCTTACTCTCCCCTTACTCTCCCCTTACTCTCCACTTACTCTCCCCTTACTCTCACCTTACTCTCTCCTTACTCTCCCCTTACTCTCCCCTTACTCTCCACTTACTCTCCCCTTACTCTCCCCTTACTCTCCACTTACTCTCCCCTTACTCTCCCCTTACTCTCCACTTACTCTCCCCTTACTCTCCCCTTACTCTCCTTGCTCTCCCCTTACTTTCCCCTTACTCTCCACTTACTCTCCCCTTACTCTCCCCTTACTCTCCACTTACTCTCCCCTTACTCTCCCCTTACTCTCCACTTACTCTCCCCTTACTCTCCCCTTACTCTCCACTTACTCTCCCCTTGCTCTCCCCTTACTCTCCCCTTACTCTCCCCTTACTCTCCCCTTACTCTCCCCTTACTCTCCCCTTACTCTCCCCTTACTCTTCCCTTACTCTCCCCTTACTCTCTCCTTACTCTCCTCTTACTCTCTCCTTACTCTCCCCTTACTCTCCCCTTACTCTCCCCTTACTCTCCACTTACTTACCCCTTACTCTCCCCTTACTCTCCCCTTACTCTCTCCTTACTGTCTCCTTACTCTCTTCTTACTCTCCCCTTACTCTCTCCTTACTCTCTCCTTACTCTCCCCTTTCTCTCCTTACTCTCCCCTTACTCTCCACTTTCTCCTGCTCCGCCATCCCTGTCACCCACCTTTTTTTTGTACTTCCCCAGACAGTTATTCCGTCTCTCCGCCACATGTCTTTCTCTGTCCTCCGTCCCCTCCCTCACCTTCTCACTCTCTCTCTCTCTCTCTCCTTCTTCTTCTTCTTCTTCTTCTTCTTCTTCTTCTTCTTCTTCTTCTTCTTCTTCTTCTTCTTCTTCTTCTTCTTCTTCTTCTTCTTCTTCTTCTTCTTTTTCTTCTTATTCTTCTCCACCTCCTAAACCTCTTCCTCCTACTTCCCCCACCACCACCTCCTCCTACTCCCACTTCCACTTCCCCCACCCCCTACTCACACCTCTTCCTCCTACTTCCCCCACCTCCACCTCTACCTTCCCCCACCACCTCCTCCTCCAGGACTGATGACTGCTATAAGGGTGTCGTTGGCCAGGTCAGGTAGTGGCCCCACAGGTTTAATACTGAGCCATCAGCACCGGGCCACACTGATTACCTCAGCCTGGCCACACTGGCCACACCTCTGTGTTATACTACAGGGAGTCACATTAATCTTTGTGTACTAATACAGAGTCATTCCAACCTTTGTGTTATACTCCAGAGTTACTCCAACCTTTGTGTTATACTCCAGAGTCACTCCAACCATTGTGTTATACTCCAGAATCACTCCAACCTTTGTGTTATTCTTCATGGAATCACTCTAACCTTTGTGTTATACTCCAGAGTCACTCCAACCTTTGTGTTATACTCCATGCAATCACTCTAACCTTTGTGTTATACTCCAGAGTCACTCCAACCTTTGTGTTATACTCCAAAGTCACACTAACCTTTCTGTTATACTCCAGAGTCACTCCAGTCTTTGTGTTATGCTCCAGAGTCACATCAACCTTTGTGTTATACTCCAGTCACACTAACCTTTGTGTTATACTCCAGAGTCACACTAACTTTTGTGTTATACTCCAGGGAGTCACATTAACCTTTGTGTTATACTACAGGGAGTCACATTAACCTTTGTGTTATACTACAGGGAGTCACACTAACCTTTGTGTTATACTCCAGAGTCACACTAACCTTTGTGTTATACTCCAGAGTCATATTAACCTTTGTGTTATACTACAGGGAGTCACATTAACCTTTGTGTTATACTACAGGGAGTCACACTAACCTTTGTGTTATACTCCAGAGTCACACTAACCTTTGTGTTATACTCCAGAGTCACATTAACCTTTGTGTTATACTCCAGAGTCACACGAACCTTTGTGTTATACTCCAGAGTCACACTAACCTTTGTGTTATACTCCAGAGTCACATTAACCTTTGTGTTATACTCCAGAGTCACACGAACCTTTGTGTTATACTCCAGAGTCACACTAACCTTTGTGTTATACTCCAGAGTCACATTAACCTTTGTGTTATACTCCAGAGTCACATTAACCTTTGTGTTATACTCCAGAGTCACACTAACCTTTGTGTTATACTCCAGAGTCACACTAACCTTTGTGTTATACTCCAGAGTCACACTAACCTTTGTGTTATACTCCAGAGTCACACTAACCTTTGTGTTATACTCCAGAGTCACATTAACCTTTGTGTTATACTCCAGAGTCACATTAACCTTTGTGTTATACTCCAGAGTCACATTAACCTTTGTGTTATACTCCAGAGTCACATTAACCTTTGTGTTATACTCCAGAGTCACACTAACCTTTGTGTTATACTCCAGAGTCACATTAACCTTTGTGTTATACTCCAGAGTCACACTAACCTTTGTGTTATACTCCAGAGTCACACTAACCTTTGTGTTATACTCCAGAGTCACACTAACCTTTGTGTTATACTCCAGAGTCACATTAACCTTTGTGTTATACTCCAGAGTCACACTAACCTTTGTGTTATACTCCAGAGTCACACTAACCTTTGTGTTATACTCCAGAGTCACATTAACCTTTGTGTTATACTCCAGAGTCACATTAACCTTTGTGTTATACTCCAGAGTCACACTAACCTTTGTGTTATACTCCAGAGTCACACTAACCTTTGTGTTATACTCCAGAGTCACACTAACCTTTGTGTTATACTCCAGAGTCACACTAACCTTTGTGTCAACATTTGAAGCGAAATGTTGTTGTGAGGAAGAGAGTGAATGATTGAGAAAGCTGGTGTGTACTCACCTAGTTGTGGTTACAGGGGTCGAGTCATAGCTCCTGGTCCCGCCTCTTCACCGGTTGCTACTAGGTCCTCTCTCTCCCTGCTCCATGAGCTCTATCATACCTCGCCTTAAAACTATGTATGGTTCCTGCCTCCACCACATCACTTTCTAGGCTATTCCACGGCCTGACTACTCTATGACTGAAGAAATATTTCCTAACATCCCTTTGATTCATCTGAGTCTTCAACTTCCAATTGTGACCTCTTGTTTCTGTGTCCCATCTCTCTGTGCCTTGTCTATTCGGCGCAGTATTTTATATATTATTATCATGTCTCCCCTGACCCTCCTGTCCTACAGTGTCGTCAGGCCTATTTCCCTTAACCTTTCTTCATAGGACAACCCCCGTAGCTCTGGGACTAGTCTTGTTGCAAACCTTTGCACTTTCTTTAATTTATTGACGTGCTTGACTAGGTGTGGATTCTAAACTAGTATGGGCCTGACGTAAATGGTGTACATAGTCTTGAATGGTTCCTTACTGAGGTATCGGAACGCTATCCTTAGGTTTGCCAGGCGCCCGTATGCTGCAGCAGTTATCTGACTGATGTGCGCCTCAGGAGATATGCTCGGTGTTATACTCACCCCAACAGCTTTTTCCTTGAGTGAGGTTTGCAGTCTTTGGCCATCTAAACTATATTGTGTCTGCGGTCTTCTTTGCCTTCCCCAATCTTCATGACTTTGCATTTGGCAGGGTTAAATTCAAGGAACCAGTTGCTGGACCAGGCTTGTAGCCTGTCCAGGTCTCTTTGTAGTCCTGCCTGATCCTCGACCGATTTGATTCTCCTCATTAACTTAACATCATCTGCAAACAAGGACACTTCTGAGTCTATCCCTTCCGTTATGTCATTAACATATACCAAGAACAGCACAGGTCCCAGGACTGACCCCTGTGAGACCCCGCTTGTCACAGGCGCCCACTGTGACACCTCGTCACGTACCATGACTCGTTGTTGCCTCCCTGTCAGATATTCTCTGATCCATTGCAGTGCCTTTCCTGTTATGCGTGCCTGATCCTCTAGCTTTTGCATTAACCTCTTGTGAGGAACTGTGTCGAAGGCCTTCTTTCAGTCCAAGAAAATGCAGTCTATCCACCCCTCTCTCTTTCGTCTTACTTCTGTCACCTTGTCATAAAACTCCAGTAGGTTTGTAACAGGATTTTTCTTCCCTGAAGCCATGCTGGTTGTCGATTATACACTTGTTTCTTTCCAGGTGCTCCACCACTCTCCTGTGGTGTGTGTGTGTGTGTGTGTGTGTGTGTGTGTGTGTGTGTGTGTGTGTGTGTGTGTGTGTGTGTGTGTGTGTGTGTGTGTGTGTGAGAGAGAGAGAGTGAGTGAGTATTTAGTCTTTGAGTACACAGTACAATTCCTTGTTCACAATGGTCCTGAGGACACACACACATTACGAGGACATAAAAAGTACACGATATAGATTTAACTCAGAATTACCAAATAGTGTCAATCGATGCGACGTATTTCCATTGTTATGATTTATGAAGGATGGGATTTTTTTCGCAAAAAACAAAAAAAAAGAATATGGTACACATCAACAGTACGCCGTTACACTATTCTATATCCAGATACACAGCGGGAACAACAAAAGCAAACTATGTTTACCCTGTCATATTCCATCACGCAGGATGGTGCTCATAGAGTGTTGAAATGTGTCAGGCTAAGCTGGGACACCCGTGGGTGACACTTGATGAACAAAGCTGCAGTCAGCTGTTAATATTTACCATCTGTCAGCTGATATTGTTTACACTCGGTCAGCTGACTACCAGCAACACTGGTGTAAGGAACTCCGCTCGTAGCAAGAATAACACACATGGACAATACCGGAGTACCATTGTTATGAAAGATAACCAGGTATCTTTCTTAATGCAAATACCTAGGTGTTGTATATGTGTCTAACTAATCAGTTCCGCATGTGTTAAACAAAATAAGCAGAGGAAGATATTGACCAGGGAGATAGATATAAGGGAGAGAGATATTGACCAAGGAGACATATGTAGGAGGAAAGATATTGACCAGGGAGACAGATGTAAGAGGAGAGAGATACTGACCAGGGAGAGTGATGTAAGGGGATAAAAATATTGACCAGGGAGACTTCCGGACAAAGAGGAAGATTTTACCCGGGGGGATGGAGAAAGAGGGAGATTTTGACCAGGAGGATGGAGTAAAAGAAATTTTGACCACTCATTAGGAAAGATGGAGGGAAAGAGGGTTAAGTGGAGGGAAGGAGGGTAAGGTGGAGGGAAGGAGGGTTAAGTGGAGGGAAGAAAGGTTAAGTGGAGGGAAGGAGGGTTAAGTGGAGGGCAGGGGGGTTACAGAAGAGTATAGTAACAAGAAAGGTATCAGGTCAGTAGGTCAGGAACGTTCCTTACTTTTCATTGGAGTTATCCTGCACTGTCTACCAAGTTAACCTGCACTGTCTACCAAGTTAACCTGCACTGTCTACCAAGTTATCCTGCACTGTCTACCAAGTTATCCTGCACTGTCTACCAAGTTATCCTGCACTGTCTACCAAGTTATCCTGCACTGTCTACCAAGTTATCCTGCACTGTCTTCCAAGTTATCCTGCACTGTCTACCAAGTTATCCTGCACTGTCTACCAAGTTATCCTGCACTGTCTACCAAGTTATCCTGCACTGTCTACCAAGTTATCCTGCACTGTCTACCAAGTTATCCTGCACTGTCTACCAAGTTATCCTGCACTGTCTACCAAGTTATCCTGCACTGTCTACCAAGTTATCCTGCACTGTCTACCAAGTTTTCCTGCACTGTCTACCAAGTTATCCTGCACTGTCTACCAAGTTATCCTGCACTGTCTACCAAGTTACACTCCACTGTCTACCAAGTTATCCTGCACTGTCTACCAAGTTATCCTGCACTGTCTACCAAGTTACACTCCACTGTCTACCAAGTTATCCTGCACTGTCTACCAAGTTATCCTGCACTGTCTACCAAGTTATCCTGCACTGTCTACCAAGTTATCCTGCACTGTCTACCAAGTTATCCTGCACTGTCTACCAAGTTACACTCCACTGTCTACCAAGTTACACTCCACTGTCTACCAAGTTATCCTGCACTGTCTACCAAGTTATCCTGCACTGTCTACCAAGTTATCCTGCACTGTCTACCAAGTTATCCTGCACTGTCTACCAAGTTACACTCCACTGTCTACCAAGTTACACTCCACTGTCTACCAAGTTATCCTGCACTGTCTACCAAGTTATCCTGCACTGTCTACCAAGTTATCCTGCACTGTCTACCAAGTTATCCTGCACTGTCTACCAAGTTATCCTGCACTGTCTACCAAGTTATCCTGCACTGTCTACCAAGCCTGATCAAAAACAGTGATGTCAGTGTGTAGGTTTGGCGTAAATTGCTCCCGTATCTTCCAGGTGTAGATTATGATGTATCTGCTCGGTTACGTTCTGAGCCAAGGGGTTTGTCTTGTACTCTCTCTCTCTCTCTCTCTCTCTCTCTCTCTCTCTCTCTCTCTCCCTCTCTCGATCTCTCGATATCAGGAAATAGGAAGCCCAACCTGTGTGTGTTTGTGTGTACTAGTTGTACTCACCTAGTTTTGGTTGCAAGGGTCGATTCATAGTTCCTGGCCCCGCTTCTTCATTGGTCGCTACTAGGTCACTCTCCCTGCACCATGAGCTTTATCATACCTCTTCTTAAAGCTATGAATGGATCCTGCCACTACATCGCTTCCCAAACTATTCCACTTCCTGAGTGTGTGTGTGTGTGTGTGTGTGTGTGTGTGTGTGTGTGTGTGTACTCACCTAGTTGTACTCACCTAGTTGAGGTTGCGGGGGTCGAGTCCGAGCTCCTGGCCCCGCCTCTTCACTGATCGCTACTAGGTCACTCTCCCTGAGCCGTGAGCTTTATCGTACCTCTGCTTAAAGCTATGTATGGATCCTGCCTCCACTACATCGCTTCCCAAACTATTCCACTTACTGACTACTCTGTGGCTGAAGAAATACTTCCTAACATCCCTGTGATTCATCTGTGTCTTTAGCTTCCAACTGTGTCCCCTTGTTACTGTGTCCAATCTCTGGAACATCCTGTTTTTGTCCACCTTGTCAATTCCTCTCAGTATTTTGTATGTCGTTATCATGTCCCCCCTATCTCTCCTGTCCTCCAGTGTCGTCAGGTTGATTTCCCTTAACCTCTCCTCGTAGGACATACCTCTTAGCTCTGGGACTAGTCTTGTTGCAAACCTTTGCACTTTCTCTAGTTTCTTTACGTGCTTGGCTAGGTGTGGGTTCCAAACTGGTGCCGCATACTCCAATATGGGCCTAACGTATACGGTGTACAGGGTCCTGAACGATTCCTTATTAAGATGTCGGAATGCTGTTCTGAGGTTTGCTAGGCGCCCATATGCTGCAGCAGTTATTTGGTTGATGTGCGCTTCAGGAGATGTGCCTGGTGTTATACTCACCCCAAGATCTTTTTCCTTGAGTGAGGTTTGTAGTCTCTGACCCCCTAGACTGTACTCCGTCTGCGGCCTTCTTTGCCCTTCCCCAATCTTCATGACTTTGCACTTGGTGGGATTGAACTCCAGGAGCCAATTGCTGGACCAGTTCTGCAGCCTGTCCAGATCCCTTTGTAGTTCTGCCTGGTCTTCGATCGAGTGTATTCTTCTCATCAACTTCACGTCATCTGCAAACAGGGACACCTCAGAGTCTATTCCTTCCGTCATGTCGTTCACAAATACCAGAAACAGCACTGGTCCTAGGACTGACCCCTGCGGGACCCCGCTGGTCACAGGTGCCCACTCTGACACCTCGCCACGTACCATGACTCGCTGCTGTCTTCCTGACAAGTATTCCCTGATCCATTGTAGTGCCTTCCCTGTTATCCCTGCTTGGTCCTCCAGTTTTTGCACCAATCTCTTGTGTGGAACTGTGTCAAACGCCTTCTTGCAGTCCAAGAAAATGCAATCCACCCACCCCTCTCTCTCTTGTCTTACTGCTGTCACCATGTCATAGAACTCCAGTAGGTTTGTGACACAGGATTTCCCGTCCCTGAAACCATGCTGGCTGCTGTTGATGAGATCATTCCTTTCTAGGTGTTCCACCACTCTTCTCCTGATAATCTTCTCCATGATTTTGCATACTATACATGTCAGTGACACTGGTCTGTAGTTTAATGCTTCATGTCTGTCTCCTTTTTTAAAGATTGGGACTACATTTGCTGTCTTCCATGCCTCAGGCAATCTCCCTGTTTCGATAGATGTATTGAATATTGTTGTTAGGGGTACACATAGCGCCTCTGCTCCCTCTCTCAATACCCATGGGGAGATGTTATCTGGCCCCATTGCCTTTGAGGTATCTAGCTCACTCAGAAGCCTCTTCACTTCTTCCTCGGTTGTGTGCACTGTGTCCAGCACTTGGTGGTGTGCCCCACCTCTCCGTCTTTCTGGAGTCCCTTCTGTCTCCTCTGTGAACACTTCTTTGAATCTCTTGTTGAGTTCTTCACATACTTCCCGGTCATTTCCTGTTGTCTCTCCTCCTTCCTTCCTTAGCCTGATTACCTGGTCCTTGACTGTTGTTTTCCTCCTGATGTGGCTGTACAACAGTTTCGGGTCAGATTTGGCTTTCGCTGCTATGTCATTTTCATATTGTCTTTGGGCCTCCCTTCTTATCTGTGCATATTCATTTCTGGCTCTACGACTGTTCTCCTTATTCTCCTGGGTCCTTTGCCTTCTATATTTCTTCCATTCCCTAGCACACTTGGTTTTTGCCTCCCTGCACCTTTGGGTAAACCATGGGCTCATCCTGGCTTTTTCATTACTCCTGTTACCCTTGGGTACAAACCTCTCCTCAGCCTCCTTGCATTTTATTGCTACATATTCCATCATCTCATTAACTGGTTTCCCTGCCAGTTCTCTGTCCCACTGAACCCCGTTCAGGTAGTTCCTCATTCCTGTGTAGTCCCCTTTCTTGTAGTTTGGCTTCATTCGTCCTGGCCTTCCTGCTTCTCCCTCCACTTGTAGCTCTACTGTGTATTCGAAGCTTACAACCACATGGTCACTGGCCCCAAGGGGTCTTTCATATGTGATGTCCTCGATATCTGCACTACTGAAGGTGAATACTAAGTCCAGCCTTGCTGGTTCATCCTCTCCTCTCTCTCTTGTAGTGTCCCTTACGTGTTGGTACATGAAGTTCTCCAGTACCACCTCCATCATCTTAGCCCTCCAAGTATCTTGGCCCCCATGTGGGTTGTGTGTTTGTGTGTGTGTGTGTGTGTGTGTGTGTGTGTGTGTGTGTGTGTGTGTGTGTGTTTGTAAGAGATAGTGTGCGTGTATGTATAGAAGTATTCAAGGGATCTGGTCACAGCAGGTAACAGGACACAAGTAACAGGTCACAGGTAACAGGACACAAGTAACAGGTCACAAGTAACAGGTAACAGGACTCAAGTTACAGGTCACAGGTAACAGGACACAAGCAACAGGTCACAGGTAACAGGACACAGGTAACGGGTAAGAGAACACAAGTAACAGGTCACAGGTAGCAGGACACAAGTAAGAGTTCACAGGTAACAGGACACAACAGATCACAGGTAACAGGACGCAATTAACATGTCACAGGTAACAGGACACAAGTAACAGGTCACAGGTAATAGGACACAAGTAACAGGTCATAGGTAACAGGACACTAGTAACAGGTCACAGGTAACAGGACACAAGTAACAGGTTACAGGTAACAGGACACAACAGGTCACAGGTAACAGGACATAAGTAACAGGACACAAGTAACAGGTCACAGATAACAGACCACAGGTAACAGGACACAACAGGTCACAGGACACAAGTAACAGGTAACAGGACACAAGTAACAGGTCACAGGTAACAGGACACAACAGATCACAGGTAACAGGACACAAGTAACAGGTCACAGGTAACAGACCACAGGTAACACGACACAACAGGTCACAGGACACAAGTAACAGGTCACAGGTAACAGGACACAAGTAACAGGTCACAGGTAACAGGACACAAGTAACAGGTCACAGGTAACAGGGCACAAGTCACAGGTAAGAGGTCACAGGTAAGCACTGTGGCTGGATGTACCGGCAAAGATCGTCGTGATAAAATATGCTAAGTAATACGGGCGGCAGTAACATTATACACGGTTAGACATATTTAGGAAAGCCTCCAGCAGTCCAGATGAAAGAAGGGAGCTCTTGGAGTGGTCATGAACAAGTTACTCACTTACACAAAGTCTGGCTAACACTACAAAGAGATGAGGAAATCCAGATCCAGAAATTCTTATCACAGAACATTAAAAATAATTCTGGCACGCTGAAGTACACTACCATGCACTACCATACACAACCATACAATACCATGCACTACCATGCAGTACAATACACTACCATACACGACCAAGCACTACCATACACAACCATACACGACAATACACTACGGTGCACTACAGTACATGGCCATACACTACCATACACAAACATACACTACTATACATAACCATACACGACCATACATGACCATACACGACCATGCGCTACCATAGATGACCATGCACTACAATACTCGACCATACACTACCATGCACTACAGTACACCACCATACACGACCATACACTACCATACACAAACATACACTACTATACACAACCATACACGACCATAAATAACCATGCACTACAATACACGACCACACGCTACCATGCGCTACGATACACTACCATACATTACCATACACAACCATACACCTCCATAAACAACCATACACTACCAAACAATACTCAGATTATGCCTGTAACATGTTAAAGTTATTACATACAAAATAAGACGTAACTATGGTTGTGTTCAATAATGGCCGTTAAGAAGGAACTAAATCTCCCAGGTTAGGAAGCCTGTACTCAAGACAAGGCTTCAGGGCTGACACTCAAGACAAGGCTCCAGGGCTGACACTCAAGACAAGGCTCCAGGGCTGACACTCAAGACAAGGCTCCAGGGCTGACACTCAAGACAAGGCTTCAGGGCTGACACTCAAGACAAGGCTCCAGGGCTGACACTCAAGACAAGGCTCCAGGGCTGACACTCAAGACAAGGCTTCAGGGCTGACACTCAAGACAAGGCTTCAGGGCTGACACTCAAGACAAGGCTTCAGGGCTGACACTCAAGACAAGGCTCCAGGGCTGACACTCAAGACAAGGCTCCAGGGCTGACACTCAAGACAAGGCTTCAGGGCTGACACTCAAGACAAGGCTTCAGGGCTGACATTCAAGACAAGGCTTCAGGGCTGACATTCAAGACAAGGCTTCAGGGCTGACATTCAAGACAAGGCTTCAGGGCTGACACTCAAGACAAGGCTTCAGGGCTGACACTCAAGACAAGGCTCCAGGGCTGACACTCAAGACAAGGCTTCAGGGCTGACACTCAAGACAAGGCTTCAGGGCTGACACTCAATACAAGGCTTCAGGGCTGACACTCAAGACAAGGCTTCAGGGCTGACATTCAAGACAAGGCTTCAGGGTTGACACTCAAGACAAGGCTCCAGGGCTGACACTCAAGACAAGGCTCCAGGGCTGACACTCAAGACAAAGCTTCAGGGCTGACACTCAAGACAAGGCTACAGGGCTGACACTCAAGACAAGGCTTCAGGGCTGACACTCAAGACAAGGCTTCAGGGCTGACACTCAAGACAAGGCTCCAGGGCTGACACTCAAGACAAGGCTTCAGGGCTGACACTCAAGACAAGGCTTCAGGGCTGACACTCAAGACAAGGCTTCAGGGCTGACACTCATGACAAGGCTTCAGGGCTGACACTCAAGGCTTCAGGGCTGACACTCAAGACAAGGCTTCAGGGCTGACACTCATGACAAGGCTTCAGGGCTGACACTCAAGACAAGGCTTCAGGGCTGACACTCAAGACAAGGCTTCAGGGCTGACTCTCAAGACAAGGCTTCAGGGCTGACACTCAAGACAAGCCTTCAGGGCTGACATTCAAGACAAGGCTTCAGGGCTGACATTCAAGACAAGGCTTCAGGGCTGACACTCAAGACAAGGCTTCAGGGCTGACATTCAAGACAAGCCTTCAGGGCTGACATTCAAGACAAGGCTTCAGGGCTGACATTCAAGACAAGCCTTCAGGGCTGACATTCAAGACAAGGCTTCAGGGCTGATATTCAAGACAAGGCTTCAGGGCTGACACTCAAGACAAGGCTTCAGGGCTGACATTCAAGACAAGGCTTCAGGGCTGACATTCAAGACAAGGCTTCAGGGCTGACATTCAAGACAAGGCTTCAGGGCTGACATTCAAGACAAGCCTTCAGGGCTGACATTCAAGACAAGGCTTCAGGGCTGACATTCAAGACAAGGCTTCAGGGCTGACATTCAAGACAAGCCTTCAGGGCTGACATTCAAGACAAGGCTTCAGGGCTGACATTCAAGACAAGGCTTCAGGGCTGACATTCAAGACAAGGCTTCAGGGCTGACATTCAAGACAAGGCTTCAGGGCTGACACTCAAGACAAGGCTTCAGGGCTGACACTCAAGACAAGGCTCCAGGGCTGACACTCAAGACAAGCCTTCAGGGCTGACATTCAAGACAAGGCTTCAGGGCTGACATTCAAGACAAGGCTTCAGGGCTGACATTCAAGACAAGGCTTCAGGGCTGACACTCAAGACAAGGCTTCAGGGCTGACACTCAAGACAAGGCTCCAGGGCTGACACTCAAGACAAGGCTTCAGGGCTGACACTCAAGACAAGGCTTCAGGGCTGACACTCAATACAAGGCTTCAGGGCTGACACTCAAGACAAGGCTTCAGGGCTGACATTCAAGACAAGGCTTCAGGGTTGACACTCAAGACAAGGCTCCAGGGCTGACACTCAAGACAAGGCTCCAGGGCTGACACTCAAGACAAAGCTTCAGGGCTGACACTCAAGACAAGGCTACAGGGCTGACACTCAAGACAAGGCTTCAGGGCTGACACTCAAGACAAGGCTTCAGGGCTGACACTCAAGACAAGGCTCCAGGGCTGACACTCAAGACAAGGCTTCAGGGCTGACACTCAAGACAAGGCTTCAGGGCTGACACTCAAGACAAGGCTTCAGGGCTGACACTCATGACAAGGCTTCAGGGCTGACACTCACGGCTTCAGGGCTGACACTCACGACAAGGCTTCAGGGCTGACACTCATGACAAGGCTTCAGGGCTGACACTCAAGACAAGGCTTCAGGGCTGACACTCAAGACAAGGCTTCAGGGCTGACTCTCAAGACAAGGCTTCAGGGCTGACACTCAAGACAAGCCTTCAGGGCTGACATTCAAGACAAGGCTTCAGGGCTGACATTCAAGACAAGGCTTCAGGGCTGACACTCAAGACAAGGCTTCAGGGCTGACATTCAAGACAAGCCTTCAGGGCTGACATTCAAGACAAGGCTTCAGGGCTGACATTCAAGACAAGCCTTCAGGGCTGACATTCAAGACAAGGCTTCAGGGCTGATATTCAAGACAAGGCTTCAGGGCTGACACTCAAGACAAGGCTTCAGGGCTGACATTCAAGACAAGGCTTCAGGGCTGACATTCAAGACAAGGCTTCAGGGCTGACATTCAAGACAAGGCTTCAGGGCTGACATTCAAGACAAGCCTTCAGGGCTGACATTCAAGACAAGCCTTCAGGGCTGACATTCAAGACAAGGCTTCAGGGCTGACATTCAAGACAAGGCTTCAGGGCTGACATTCAAGACAAGGCTTCAGGGCTGACATTCAAGACAAGGCTTCAGGGCTGACATTCAAGACAAGGCTTCAGGGCTGACACTCAAGACAAGGCTTCAGGGCTGACACTCAAGACAAGGCTCCAGGGCTGACACTCAAGACAAGCCTTCAGGGCTGACATTCAAGACAAGGCTTCAGGGCTGACATTCAAGACAAGGCTTCAGGGCTGACACTCAAGACAAGGCTTCAGGGCTGACATTCAAGACAAGGCTTCAGGGCTGACATTCAAGACAAGGCTTCAGGGCTGACATTCAAGACAAGCCTTCAGGGCTGACATTCAAGACAAGCCTTCAGGGCTGACATTCAAGACAAGGCTTCAGGGCTGACATTCAAGACAAGCCTTCAGGGCTGACATTCAAGACAAGGCTTCAGGGCTGACATTCAAGACAAGGCTTCAGGGCTGACATTCAAGACAAGGCTTCAGGGCTGACATTCAAGACAAGGCTTCAGGGCTGACACTCAAGACACAGTAACTGAATACAATTATCATACACAGTGTAAATTACTCAGGATTGCCCAAAAAAGGTCAGACAAAGTGACTTATTGGCATCAAGGTTAACTTGGTTGTAATCTCTTATTTGGTATCTTAGATTAGGTATCCACGAAGGAGGAATATCCGGATATTTTCTTGCTAGTGGTTGCCGGATATTTAATTTAATATTTTTTTCTTCTTCCTCCAACATTCTCGTTTTGTTTTCCCCATAAAACGGAAAGACCTCATCTGACCGGCTGCAGAAATAATCAACGCTGGGATGCGGTGACTCGGGTAACATCGGCTGCAGAAATATTGAACGCTGGGATGCGGTGACTCGGGTAACATCGGCTGCAGAAATATTCAACGCTGGGATGCGGTGACTCGGGTAACATCGGCTGCAGAAATATTCAACGCTGGGATGCGGTGACTCGGGTAACATCGTAGGAACATCTGTAATGGCTGATGTATCCTACGAAATTGTGTTGGATGCTTTGCGCTATAACTGAAGAATGCCTCTTGAGGTCGGCTTTAAACTTTTAGTGCTGATGCGTGTCCTCTCAATGGAAACTTTCTCTTAATTATAGGTTGGGCAAATTTTATTAATCAAATTGGTTCCTGTGAAATAACTGGAGAATGTTTCTCCTGATCAGTAATAAGTCACAGAATTTCTCTCAAGTTAAATCTTCACAACGCAATTTGATGCGCCTGGTGACCGTTCTTACAATAAATTATATATTATGTAACCAAAGTTTAGATAAAATTTGATTACTTGTTTCAACTCTGGCCACTCTTGCTTAGAAAAAAGTTTTGGGTAGATTTTGTCGTGTGTAAATCCCAATTTGCTTTTCTTACCTGGAGTCTACCTGGAGAGTGTTTCGGGGGTCAGTGCCCCCGCGGCCCAGTCCTTCACCAGGCCTCCTGGTGGATCAGGGGGCTTGATCAACCAGGCTGTTACTGCTGGCCGCACGTAGTCCAAAGTATGAACCACAGCCTGGCTGGTTAAGTACTGACTTTAGGTAACTGTCCAGCTCCCTCTTGAAGACATCCAGGAGTCTGTTGGTAATTACTCTGGAAGAAGTTGGGGAAAACTGCAATAGTGGTTTGGTTGCCATAATTTCTGAGTGAGGGAGGGTGGCTTGCTGCAGACAGTACTGCACAGGTTGTCTGGCTTGCTGCAGACAGTACTGCACAGGTTGTCTGGCTTGCTGCAGACAGTACTGCACAGGTTGTCTGGCTTGCTGCAGACAGTACTGCGCAGGTTGTCTGGCTTGCTGCAGACAGTACTGCACAGGTTGTCTGGCTTGCTGCAGACAGTACTGCACAGGTTGTCTGGCTTGCTGCAGACAGTACTGCGCAGGTTGTCTGGCTTGCTGCAGACAGTACTGCACAGGTTGTCTGGCTTGCTGCAGACAGTACTGCACAGGTTGTCTGGCTTGCTGCAGACAGTACTGCACAGGTTGTCTGGCTTGCTGCAGACAGTACTGCACAGGTTGTCTGGCTTGCTGCAGACAATACTGCGCAGGTTGTCTGGCTTGCTGCAGACAGTACTGCACAGGTTGTCTGGCTTGCTGCAGACAGTACTGCGCAGGTTGTCTGGCTTGCTGCAGACAGTACTGCACAGGTTGTGCTCAGTGTAAACATTTCGCTGACTGCGAATTACGAGTAAGAGAGAGATAAGATTTTCTTCGGATTTTTAACCCCGGAGGGTTAACCTCCCAGGATAACCCAAGAAAGTCAGTGCGCCATCGAGGACTGTCTAACTTATATCCATTGTGGTACTCAATCTTGACCCCCAGGATGCGACCCACACCAGTCCACTAACACTCAGGTACCTATTTGCTGTTAGGTGAACATGATAACAGGTGTAAGGAAACACGTCGAAAGGTTTTCATCCCGCCGGGAATCGAACCCGGGCCCTCCGTGTGTGAAGCGTGAGCTTTAGCCACCAGGCCATATGTATATCTTAGTTCCCTTGTATAAAGGCAAAGAGGACGAAAGAGAGTGCAGAAATTATAGAGTAACAAGTCTGTTGAGTATACCTGGTAAAGTGTATGGTAGAGTTATTATTGAAAGAATTAAGAGTAAAACAGAGAGTAGGATAGCAGATGAACAAGGAGGCTTTAGGAAAGGTAGGGGGTGTGTGGACCAGGTGTTTATAGTGAAACATGTAGGTGAACAGTATTTAGATAAGGCTAAAGAGGTTTTTGTGGCATTTATGGATTTGGAAAAGGTGTATGACAGGGTGGATAGGGGGGCAATGTGGCAGATGTTGCAGGTGTTTGGTGTAGGAGGTAGGTTACTGAAAGCAATGAAGAGTTTTAACGAGGCTCAGGTTAGAGTATGTAGTATATATATATATATATATATATATATATATATATATATATATATATATATATATATATATATATATATATATATATATATATATGTCATGCCGAATAGGCAGAACTTGCCATCTTGGCTTAAATAGCAACGCTCATCTTGCCATATAGGACAAGTGAAAATTTATGTATGCAATAATTTCGCCAAAATCATTCTGAACCTAACGAAAAAAATATATTTCACTGTGTTTGTTTAGTATTAAATTATTGTAAACAAATCTAAAATATATTTAGTTGGGTTAGGCTAAAATAAATTGATCTTGTTATAATAAGGTTAGGTAAGTTTTCTAAGATTCTTTTGGTGTAAAATTAAATTTTTTTACATTAACATTAATGAAAAAAATATATCTTTAAATTTATAAAAGAAAATTTCAGAAAGGACTTAATTTTAAATGAGTTCTTGCTAATTGACCAGTTTTACATATTCGGCACGACATATATATATATATATATATATATATATATATATATATATATATATATATATATATATATATATATATATATATATATATATATATATATAACATATATGTAAAATATTTAAAGAGCATATAGAAACCTTAAGTTTCCTTGCTCTCTCTCTCTTTAACCACAGTTTCCATGTCACATGTTTTTAGACTTTCAGATAATCTTTTCCGACAAGAGTTTTATGCCGGGTTGTGTTTTGAAATAATTTTCACCCAGCACTGACGCGCCATATTTTTCACGTTGTTTTTTTAACCCATGAACATTTCTGGCGGCTCTGTCAGCAGTTTTACGCACACACACACACACACACACACACACACACACACACACACACACACACACACACACACACACACACACACACACACACACACACACACACACTAACTGCTGCAGCATACGGGCGCCTGACAAACCTGAGAATAGCGTTCCGATACCTTAGTAAGGAATCGTTCAAGACACTGTACACTGTGTACGTCAGGCCCATACCGGAGTATGCAGCACCAATTTGGAATCCACACCTGGTCAAGCACGTCAAGAAATTAGAGAAAGTACAAAGGTTTGCAACAAAGCTAGTCCCGGAGATCAGGGGAATGTCCTACGAAGAAAAGTTGAGGGAAATCTGAGTGACGATACTAGAAGAGAGGAGGGTCAGGGAAGACATTATTACGACATACAAAATACTGCGTGAAATAGATAAGGTGGACAGAGACAGGATGTTCCAGAGAGGGGACACAGAAACAAGGGGTCACAATTGGAAGCTGAAAAATCAGACGAGTCACAGGAAGTTAGGAATTATTATTATTAATATAATCAAGGGGGAAGCGCTAAACCCGGAGGATTATACAGCGCCTAGGGGGGGGATGTGGAAGGTATTCAGGCTTAATTCGGGGAACTGGAGCACAGATCCAATTCCCTAAATCAAGAGCCCCTCACCAACATCAAGGAACCTTCCTTGAGGGGTAAGGATGTTAGGAAGTATTTCTTCAGTCACAGAGTCATCAGGAAGTGGAATAGTCTAGCAAGTGATGTAGTGGAGGCAGGAACCATACACAGCTAAAAGACAAGGTACGACAAAGCTCGAGGAGCAGAGAGAGAGAGGACCTAGTAGCGATCAGTGAAGAGGAGGGGCCAGGAGCTGAGTCTCGACCCCTGCAACCACAGTTAGGTGACTACACACACACACACACAAACGGCAGGAGTAATACTCTTAATGTATGTTGTACTTAGTGTTCTCTGAGTGTTGTTCAGTGTTCTCTGAGTGTTGTTCAGTGTTCTCTGAGTGTTGTTCAGTGTTCTCTGAGTGTTGTTCAGTGTTCTCTGAGTGTTGTTCAGTGTTCTCTGAGTGTTGTTCAGTGTTCTCTGAGTGTTGTTCAGTGTTCTCTGAGTGTTGTTCAGTGTTCTCTGAGTGTTGTTCAGTGTTCTCTGAGTGTTGTTCAGTGTTCTCTGAGTGTTGTTCAGTGTTCTCTGAGTGTTGTTCAGTGTTCTCTGAGTGTTGTTCAGTGTTCTCTGAGAGTTGTTCAGTGTTCTCTGAGTGTTGTTCAGTGTTCTCTGAGTGTTGTTCAGTGTTCTCTGAGTGTTGTTCAGTGTTCTCTGAGTGTTGTTCAGTGTTCTCTGAGTGTTGTTCAGTGTTCTCTGAGTGTTGTTCAGTGTTCTCTGAGTGTTGTTCAGTGTTATCTGAGTGTTGTTCAGTGTCTCTGAGAGTTGTTCAGTGTTCTCTGAGAGTTGTTCAGTGTTCTCTGAGTGTTGTTCAGTGTTCTCTGAGTGTTGTTCAGTGTTCTCTGAGTGTTGTTCAGTGTTCTCTGAGTGTTGTTCAGTGTTCTCTGAGTGTTGTTCAGTGTTCTCTGAGTGTTGTTCAGTGTTCTCTGAGAGTTGTTCAGTGTTCTCTGAGTGTTGTTCAGTGTTCTCTGAGTGTTGTTCAGTGTTCTCTGAGTGTTGTTCAGTGTTCTCTGAGTGTTGTTCAGTGTTCTCTGAGAGTTGTTCAGTGTTCTCTGAGTGTTGTTCAGTGTTCTCTGAGTGTTGTTCAGTGTTCTCTGAGTGTTGTTCAGTGTTCTCTGAGTGTTGTTCAGTGTTCTCTGAGTGTTGTTCAGTGTTCTCTGAGTGTTGTTCAGTGTTCTCTGAGTGTTGTTCAGTGTTCTCTGAGTGTTGTTCAGTGTTCTCTGAGTGTTGTTCAGTGTTCTCTGAGTGTTGTTCAGTGTTCTCTGAGAGTTGTTCAGTGTTCTCTGAGTGTTGTTCAGTGTTCTCTGAGTGTTGTTCAGTGTTCTCTGAGTGTTGTTCAGTGTTCTCTGAGTGTTGTTCAGTGTTCTCTGAGTGTTGTTCAGTGTTCTCTGAGTGTTGTTCAGTGTTCTCTGAGTGTTGTTCAGTGTTCTCTGAGTGTTGTTCAGTGTTCTCTGAGTGTTGTTCAGTGTTCTCTGAGTGTTGTTCAGTGTTCTCTGAGAGTTGTTCAGTGTTCTCTGAGAGTTGTTCAGTGTTCTCTGAGTGTTGTTCAGTGTTCTCTGAGTGTTGTTCAGTGTTCTCTGAGTGTTGTTCAGTGTTCTCTGAGAGTTGTTCAGTGTTCTCTGAGAGTTGTTCAGTGTTCTCTGAGAGTTGTTCAGTGTTCTCTGAGTGTTGTTCAGTGTTCTGAGTGTTGTTCAGTGTTCTCTGAGTGTTGTTCAGTGTTCTCTGAGTGTTGTTCAGTGTTCTCTGAGTGTTGTTCAGTGTTCTCTGAGTGTTGTTCAGTGTTCTCTGAGTGTTGTTCAGTGTTCTCTGAGTGTTGTTCAGTGTTCTCTGAGTGTTGTTCAGTGTTCTCTGAGTGTTGTTCAGTGTTCTCTGAGAGTTGTTCAGTGTTCTCTGAGAGTTGTTCAGTGTTCTCTGAGTGTTGTTCAGTGTTCTCTGAGTGTTGTTCAGTGTTCTCTGAGTGTTGTTCAGTGTTCTCTGAGTGTTGTTCAGTGTTCTCTGAGTGTTGTTCAGTGTTCTCTGAGAGTTGTTCAGTGTTCTCTGAGAGTTGTTCAGTGTTCTCTGAGTGTTGTTCAGTGTTCTCTGAGTGTTGTTCAGTGTTCTCTGAGAGTTGTTCAGTGTTCTCTGAGAGTTGTTCAGTGTTCTCTGAGTGTTGTTCAGTGTTCTCTGAGTGTTGTTCAGTGTTCTCTGAGTGTTGTTCAGTGTTCTCTGAGTGTTGTTCAGTGTTCTCTGAGTGTTGTTCAGTGTTCTCTGAGTGTTGTTCAGTGTTCTCTGAGTGTTGTTCAGTGTTCTCTGAGTGTTGTTCAGTGTTCTCTGAGTGTTGTTCAGTGTTCTCTGAGTGTTGTTCAGTGTTCTCTGAGAGTTGTTCAGTGTTCTCTGAGTGTTGTTCAGTGTTCTCTGAGTGTTGTTCAGTGTTCTCTGAGTGTTGTTCAGTGTTCAGTGTTCTGAGTGTTGTTCAGTGTTCTCTGAGTGTTGTTCAGTGTTCTCTGAGTGTTGTTCAGTGTTCTCTGAGTGTTGTTCAGTGTTCTCTGAGTGTTGTTCAGTGTTCTCTGAGTGTTGTTCAGTGTTCTCTGAGTGTTGTTCAGTGTTCTCTGAGAGTGTGAGAGTTGTTCAGTGTTCTCTGAGTGTTGTTCAGTTGAGTTCAGTGTTCTCTGAGTGTTGTTCAGTGTTCTCTGAGTTGTTCAGTGTCTCTGAGTGTTCTCTGAGTGTTGTTCAGTGTTCTCTGAGAGTTTCTCTGAGTTTGTTCAGTATGAGTGTTGTTCAGCGTGAGTGTTGTTCAGTGTGAGTGTTGTTCAGTGTGAGTGTTGTTCAGTGTGAGTGTTGTTCAGTGTGAGTGTTGTTCAGTGTGAGTGTTGTTCAGTATGAGTGTTGTTCAGTGTGAGTGTTGTTCAGTGTTCTCTGAGTGTTGTTCAGTGTTCTCTGAGTGTTGTTCAGTGTTCTCTGAGTGTTGTTCAGTGTTCTCTGAGTGTTGTTCAGTGTTCTCTGAGTGTTGTTCAGTGTTCTCTGAGTGTTGTTCAGTGTTCTCTGAGTGTTGTTCAGTGTTCTCTGAGTGTTGTTCAGTGTTCTCTGAGTGTTGTTCAGTGTTCTCTGAGTGTTGTTCAGTGTTCTCTGAGTGTTGTTCAGTGTTCTCTGAGTGTTGTTCAGTGTTCTCTGAGTGTTGTTCAGTGTTCTCTGAGTGTTGTTCAGTGTTCTCTGAGTGTTGTTCAGTGTTCTCTGAGTGTTGTTCAGTGTTCTCTGAGAGTTGTTCAGTGTTCTCTGAGAGTTGTTCAGTGTTCTCTGAGTGTTGTTCAGTGTTCTCTGAGTGTTGTTCAGTGTTCTCTGAGTGTTGTTCAGTGTTCTCTGAGTGTTGTTCAGTGTTCTCTGAGTGTTGTTCAGTGTTCTCTGAGTGTTGTTCAGTGTTCTCTGAGTGTTGTTCAGTGTTCTCTGAGTGTTGTTCAGTGTTCTCTGAGTGTTGTTCAGTGTTCTCTGAGTGTTGTTCAGTGTTCTCTGAGTGTTGTTCAGTGTTCTCTGAGTGTTGTTCAGTGTTCTCTGAGTGTTGTTCAGTGTTCTCTGAGTGTTGTTCAGTGTTCTCTGAGTGTTGTTCAGTGTTCTCTGAGTGTTGTTCAGTGTTCTCTGAGTGTTGTTCAGTGTTCTCTGAGTGTTGTTCAGTGTTCTCTGAGAGTTGTTCAGTGTTCTCTGAGTGTTGTTCAGTGTTCTCTGAGTGTTGTTCAGTGTTCTCTGAGTGTTGTTCAGTGTTCTCTGAGTGTTGTTCAGTGTTCTCTGAGTGTTGTTCAGTGTTCTCTGAGTGTTGTTCAGTGTTCTCTGAGTGTTGTTCAGTGTTCTCTGAGTGTTGTTCAGTGTTCTCTGAGTGTTGTTCAGTGTTCTCTGAGTGTTGTTCAGTGTTCTCTGAGTGTTGTTCAGTGTTCTCTGAGTGTTGTTCAGTGTTCTCTGAGTGTTGTTCAGTGTTCTCTGAGTGTTGTTCAGTGTTCTCTGAGTGTTGTTCAGTGTTCTCTGAGTGTTGTTCAGTGTTCTCTGAGTGTTGTTCAGTGTTCTCTGAGTGTTGTTCAGTGTTCTCTGAGTGTTGTTCAGTGTTCTCTGAGTGTTGTTCAGTGTTCTCTGAGTGTTGTTCAGTGTTCTCTGAGTGTTGTTCAGTGTTCTCTGAGTGTTGTTCAGTGTTCTCTGAGTGTTGTTCAGTGTTCTCTGAGTGTTGTTCAGTGTTCTCTGAGTGTTGTTCAGTGTTCTCTGAGTGTTGTTCAGTGTTCTCTGAGTGTTGTTCAGTGTTCTCTGAGTGTTGTTCAGTGTTCTCTGAGTGTTGTTCAGTGTTCTCTGAGTGTTGTTCAGTGTTCTCTGAGTGTTGTTCAGTGTTCTCTGAGTGTTGTTCAGTGTTCTCTGAGTGTTGTTCAGTGTTCTCTGAGTGTTGTTCAGTGTTCTCTGAGTGTTGTTCAGTGTTCTCTGAGTGTTGTTCAGTGTTCTCTGAGTGTTGTTCAGTGTTCTCTGAGTGTTGTTCAGTGTTCTCTGAGTGTTGTTCAGTGTTCTCTGAGTGTTGTTCAGTGTTCTCTGAGTGTTGTTCAGTGTTCTCTGAGTGTTGTTCAGTGTTCTCTGAGTGTTGTTCAGTGTTCTCTGAGTGTTGTTCAGTGTTCTCTGAGTGTTGTTCAGTGTTCTCTGAGTGTTGTTCAGTGTTCTCTGAGTGTTGTTCAGTGTTCTCTGAGTGTTGTTCAGTGTTCTCTGAGTGTTGTTCAGTGTTCTCTGAGTGTTGTTCAGTGTTCTCTGAGTGTTGTTCAGTGTTCTCTGAGTGTTGTTCAGTGTTCTCTGAGTGTTGTTCAGTGTTCTCTGAGTGTTGTTCAGTGTTCTCTGAGTGTTGTTCAGTGTTCTCTGAGTGTTGTTCAGTGTTCTCTGAGTGTTGTTCAGTGTTCTCTGAGTGTTGTTCAGTGTTCTCTGAGTGTTGTTCAGTGTTCTCTGAGTGTTGTTCAGTGTTCTCTGAGAGTTGTTCAGTGTTCTCTGAGTGTTGTTCAGTGTTCTCTGAGTGTTGTTCAGTGTTCTCTGAGTGTTGTTCAGTGTTCTCTGAGTGTTGTTCAGTGTTCTCTGAGTGTTGTTCAGTGTTCTCTGAGTGTTGTTCAGTGTTCTCTGAGTGTTGTTCAGTGTTCTATGAGAGTTTTTCAGTGTTATATGAGTTTTGTTCAGTGTTCTCTGAGAGTTGTTCAGTGTTCTCTGAGTGTTGTTCAGTGTTCTCTGAGAGTTGTTCAGTGTTCTCTGAGTGTTGTTCAGTGTTCTCTGAGTGTTGTTCAGTGTTCTCTGAGTGTTGTTCAGTGTTCTCTGAGTGTTGTTCAGTGTTCTCTGAGTGTTGTTCAGTGTTCTATGACTTCCTTCACGTGTGTTAAGTATTTAATAGATTGCAAAAGTTTCTTTTCACTTCCTCAATTTCTCCCTTCCACCTTCCCTCACAACCACCCATCCTTCCACCCTCCCTCACAACCACCCATCCTTCCACCCTACCTCACAACCACCCATCCTTCCACCCTCCCTCACAACCACCCATCCTTCCACCCTCCCTCACAACCACCCATCCTTCCACCCTCCCTCACAACCACCCATCCTTCCACCCTCCACAACCACCCATCCTCCACCCTCCCTCACAACCACCCATCCTTCCACCCTACCTCACAACCACCCATCCTTCCACCCTCCCTCACAACCACCCATCCTTCCACCCTCCCTCACAACCACCCATCCTTCCACCCTCCCTCACAACCACCCATCCTTCCACCCTCCCTCACAACCACCCATCCTTCCACCCTCCCTCACATCACAACCACCCATCCTTCCACCCTCCCCACAACCACCCATCCTTCCACCCTCCCTCACAACCACCCATCCTTCCACCCTCCCTCACAACCACCCATCCTTCCACCCTCCCTCACAACCACCCATCCTTCCACCCTCCCTCACAACCACCCACCCATCCCTCACAACCACCCATCCTTCCACCCTCCCTCACAACCACCCATCCTACCACCCAACCACACATCCTTCCACCCTCCCTCACAACCACCCATCCTTCCACCCTCCCTCACAACCACCCATCCTTCCACCCTCCCTCACCAACCACCCCCTCACAACAACCCCCATCCTTCCACCCTCCCTCACAACCACCCATCCTTCCACACTCCCTCACAACCACCCATCCTTCCACCCTCCCTCACAACCACCCATCCTTCATCCCTTCCTTCCACCCTCCCTCACAACCACCCCTTCCACCCTCCCTCACAACCACCCATCCTTCCACCCTCCCTCACAACCACCCATCCTTCCACCCTCCCTCACACACCACCCATCCTTCCACCCTCCCTCACACCACCCATCCCCACCCTCCCTTCCTTCCACCCTCCCTCACAACCACCCATCCTTCCACCCTCCCTCACAACCACCCATCCTTCCACCCTCCCTCACCCTCCCCACCCTCCCTCACAACCACCCATCCTTCCACCCTCCCTCACAACCACCCATCCTTCCACCCTCCCTCACAACCACCCATCCTTCCGCCCTCCCTCACAACCACCCATCCTTCCACCCTCCCTCACAACCACCCATCCTTCCACCCTCCCTCACAACCACCCATCCTTCCACCCTCCCTCACAACCACCCATCCTTCCACCCTCCCTCACAACCACCCATCCTTCCCCCCTCCCTCACAACCACCCATCCTTCCACCCTCCCTCACAACCACCCATCCTTCCACCCTCCCTCACAACCACCCCTCCGTCCACCCTCCCTCACAACCACCCATCCTTCCACCCTCCCTCACAACCACCCATCCTTCCACCCTCCCTCACAACCACCCATCCTTCCACCCTCCCTCACAACCACCCATCCTTCCACCCTCCCTCACAACCACCCATCCTTCCACCCTCCCTCACAACCACCCATCCTTCCACCCTCCCTCACAACCACCCATCCTTCCACCCTCCCTCACAACCACCCATCCTTCCACCCTCCCTCACAACCACCCATCCTTCCACCCTCCCTCACAACCACCCATCCTTCCACCCTCCCTCACAACCACCCATCCTTCCACCCTCCCTCACAACCACCCATCCTTCCACCCTCCCTCACAACCACCCATCCTTCCACCCTCCCTCACAACCACCCATCCTTCCACCCTCCCTCACAACCACCCATCCTTCCACCCTCCCTCACAACCACCCATCCTTCCACCCTCCCTCACAACCACCCATCCTTCCACCCTCCCTCACAACCACCCATCCTTCCACCCTCCCTCACAACCACCCATCCTTCCACCCTCCCTCACAACCACCCATCCTTCCACCCTCCCTCACAACCACCCATCCTTCCACCCTCCCTCACAACCACCCATCCTTCCACCCTCCCTCACAACCACCCATCCTTCCACCCTCCCTCACAACCACACATCCTTCCACCCTCCCTCACAACCACCCATCCTTCCACCCTCCCTCACAACCACCCATCCTTCCACCCTCCCTCACAACCACCCATCCTTCCACCCTCCCTCACAACCACCCATCCTTCCACCCTCCCTCACAACCACACATCCTTCCACTCTCCCTCACAACCACCCATCCTTCCACCCTCCCTCACAACCACCCATCCTTCCACCCTCCCTCACAACCACCCATCCTTCCACCCTCCCTCACAACCACCCATCCTTCCACCCTCCCTCACAACCACCCATCCTTCCACCCTCCCTCACAACCACCCATCCTTCCACCCTCCCTCACAACCACCCATCCTTCCACCCTCCCTCACAACCACCCATCCTTCCACCCTCCCTCACAACCACCCATCCTTCCACCCTCCCTCACAACCACCCATCCTTCCACCCTCCCTCACAACCACCCATCCTTCCACCCTCCCTCACAACCACCCATCCTTCCACCCTCCCTCACAACCACCCATCCTTCCACCCTCCCTCACAACCACCCATCCTTCCACCCTCCCTCACAACCACCCATCCTTCCACCCTCCCTCACAACCACCCATCCTTCCACCCTCCCTCACAACCACCCATCCTTCCACCCTCCCTCACAACCACCCATCCTTCCACCCTCCCTCACAACCACCCATCCTTCCACCCTCCCTCACAACCACCCATCCTTCCACCCTCCTCACTCCTTCCCTCACAACCACCCATCCTTCCACCCTCCCTCACAACCACCCATCCTTCCACCCTCCCTCACAACCACCCATCCTTCCACCCTCCCTCACAACCACCCATCCTTCCACCCTCCCTCACAACCACCCATCCTTCCACCCTTCCTCACAACCACCCATCCTTCCACCCTCCTTCACAACCACCCATCCTTCCACCCTCCCTCACAACCACCCATCCTTCCACCCTCCCTCACAACCACCCATCCTTCCACCCTCCCTCACAACCACCCATCCTTCCACCCTCCCTCACAACCACCCATCCTTCCACCCTCCCTCACAACCACCCATCCTTCCACCCTCCCTCACAACCACCCATCCTTCCACCCTCCCTCACAACCACCCATCCTTCCACCCTCCCTCACAACCACCCATCCTTCCACCCTCCCTCACAACCACCCATCCTTCCACCCTCCCTCACAACCACCCATCCTTCCACCCTCCCTCACAACCACCCATCCTTCCACCCTCCCTCACAACCACCCATCCTTCCACCCTCCCTCACAACCACCCATCCTTCCACTCTCCCTCACAACCACCCATCCTTCCACCCTCCCTCACAACCACCCATCCTTCCACCCTCCCTCACAACCACCCATCCTTCCACCCTCCCTCACAACCACCCATCCTTCCACCCTCCCTCACAACCACCCATCCTTCCACCCTCCCTCACAACCACCCATCCTTCCACCCTCCCTCACAACCACCCATCCTTCCACCCTCCCTCACAACCACCCATCCTTCCACCCTCCCTCACAACCACCCATCCTTCCACCCTCCCTCACAACCACCCATCCTTCCACCCTCCCTCACAACCACCCATCCTTCCACCCTCCCTCACAACCACCCATCCTTCCACTCTCCCTCACAACCACCCATCCTTCCACCCTCCCTCACAACCACCCCCTCACAACCACCTATCCTTCCACTCTCTCTCACAACCACCCATCCTTCCACTCTCCCTCACAACCACCCATCCTTCCACTCTCCCTCACAACCACCCATCCTTCCACTCTCCCTCACAACCACCCATCCTTCCACCCTCCCTCACAACCACCCATCCTTCCACCCTCCCTCACAACCACCCAACCTTCCACCCTCCCTCACAACCACCCATCCTTCCACTCTCCCTCACAACCACCCATCCTTCCACTCTCCCTCACAACCACCCATCCTTCCACCCTCCCTCACAACCACCCATCCTTCCACCCTCCCTCACAACCACCCATCCTTCCACTCTCCCTCACAACCACCCATCCTTCCACTCTCCCTCACAACCACCCATCCTTCCACTCTCCCTCACAACCACCCATCCTTCCACCCTCCCTCACAACCACCCATCCTTCCACCCTCCCTCACAACCACCCATACAACCACCCATCCTTCCACCCTCCCTCACAACCAACCATCCTTCCACCCTCCCTCACAACCACCCATCCTTCCACCCTCCCTCACAACCACCCATCCTTCCACCCTCCCTCACAACCACCCATCCTTCCACCCTCCCTCACAACCACCCATCCTTCCACCCTCCCTCACAACCAACCAAACATCCACCCTCAATCACAACCACCCATCCTTCCACCCTCCCTCACAACCACCCATCCTCACAACCACCCATCCTTCCACCCTCCCTCACCACCACCCATCCTTCCACCCTCCCTCACAACCACCCATCCTTCCACCCTCCCTCACAAGCACCCATCCTTCCACCCTCCCTCACAACCACCCATTCTTCCACCCTCCATCACAATCACCCATCTTTCCACCCTCCCTCACAACCACCCATCCTTCCACCCTCCCTCACAACCACCCATCCTTCCACCCTCCCTCACAACCACCCATCCTTCCACCCTCCCTCACAACCACCCATCCTTCCACCCTCCCTCACAACCACCCATCCTTCCACCCTCCATCACAACCACCCATCACAACCACCCATCCTTCCACCCTCCTCACAACCACCCATCACAACCACCCATCCTTCCACCCTCCCTCACAACCACCCATCCTTCCACCCTCCCTCACAACCACCCATCCTTCCACCCTCCCTCACAACCACCCATCCTTCCACCCTCCCTCACAACCACCCATCCTTCCACCCCCATCCCTCACAACCACCCATCTTTCCACCCTCCCTCACAACCACCCATCCTTCCACCCTCCCCCTCACAACCACCCATCCTTCCACTCTCCCTCACATCCACCCATCCTTCCACCCTCCCTCACAACCACCCATCCTTCCACCCTCCTTCACAACCTCCCATCCTTCCACCCTCCCTCACAACCACCCATCCTTCCACCCTCCCTCACAACCACCCATCCTTCCACCCTCCCTCACAACCACCCATCCTTCCACCCTCCCTCACAACCACCCATCCTTCCACCCTCCCTCACAACCACCCATCCTTCCACCCTCCCTCACAACCACCCATCCTTCCACCCTCCCTCACAACCACCCATCCTTCCACTCTCCCTCACAACCACCCATCCTTCCACCCTCCCTCACAACCACCCATCCTTCCACCCTCCCTCACAACCACCCATCCTTCCACCCTCACCTCACAACCACCCATCCTTCCACCCTCCCTCACAACCACCCATCCTTCCACTCTCCCTCACAACCACCCATCCTTCCACCCTCCCTCACAACCACCCATCCTTCCACCCTCCCTCACAACCTCCCATCCTTCCACCCTCCCTCACAACCACCCATCCTTCCACCCTCCCTCACAACCACCCATCCTTCCACCCTCCCTCACAACCACCCATCCTTCCACCCTCCCTCACAACCACCCATCCTTCCACCCTCCCTCACAACCACCCATCCTTCCACCCTCCCTCACAACCACCCATCCTTCCACCCTCCCTCACAACCACCCATCCTTCCACCCTCCCTCACAACCACCCATCCTTCCACCCTCCCTCACAACCACCCATCCTTCCACCCTCCCTCACAACCACCCATCCTTCCACCCTCCCTCACAACCACCCATCCTTCCACCCTCCCTCACAACCACCCATCCTTCCACCCTCCCTCACAACCACCCATCCTTCCACCCTCCCTCACAACCACCCATCCTTCCACCCTCCCTCACAACCACCCATCCTTCCACTCTCCCTCACAACCACCCATCCTTCCACCCTCCCTCACAACCACCCATCCTTCCACTCTCCCTCACAACCATCCATCCTTCTACCCTCCCTCACAACCACCCATCCTTCCACCCTCCTTCACAACCACCCATCCTTCCACTCTCCCTCACAACCACCCATCCTTCCACCCTCCCTCACAACCACCCATCCTTCCACTCTCCCTCACAACCACCCATCCTTCTACCCTCCCTCACAACCACCCATCCTTCCACCCTCCCTCACAAACACCCATCCTTCCACCCTCCTTCACAACCACCCATCCTTCCACCCTCCCTCACAACCAAACATCCTTCCACCCTCCCTCACAACCACCCATCCTTCCACTCTCCCTCACAACCACCCATCCTTCCACCCTCCCTCACAACCACCCATCCTTCCACCCTCCCTCACAACCACCTATCCTTCCACTCTCCCTCACAACCACCCATCCTTCCACCCTCCCTCACAACCACCCATTCTTCCACCCTCCCTCACAACCACCCATCCTTCCACCCTCCCTCACAACCACTCATCCTTCCACCCTCCCTCACAACCACTCATCCTTCCACCCGCCCTCACAACCACCCATTCTTCCACCCTCCCTCACAACCACCCATCTTTCCAGCCTACCTCACAACCAATCATCCTTCCACCAGCCCTCACAACCAATCATCCTTCCACCCGCCCTCACAACCACCCATCCTTCCACCCGCCTTCACAACCACCCATCTTTCCACCCGCCTTCACAACCAATCATCCTTCCACCCTCCCTCACAACCAATCATCATTCCACCCTCCCTCACAACCAATCATCCTTCCACCCGCCCTCACAACCACTCATCCTTCCACCCTCCCTCACAACCACCGATCATTCCACCCTCCCTCACAACCACCCATCCTTCCACCCTCCCTCACAACCACCCATCCTTCCACTCTCCCTCACAACCACCCATCCTTCCACCCTCCCTCACAACCACCCATCCTTCCACCCTCCCTCACAACCACCCATCCTTCCACCCTCCTTCACAACCACCCATCCTTCCACCCTTCCTCACAACCACCCATCCTTCCACCCTCCTTCACAACCACCCATCCTTCCACCCTCCCTCAAAACCACCCATCCTTCCACCCTCCCTCACAACCACCCATCCTTCCACCCTCCCTCACAACCACCCATCCTTCCACTCTCCCTCACAACCACCCATCCTTCCACCCTCCCTCACAACCACCCATCCTTCCACCCTCCCTCACAACCTCCCATCCTTCCACTCTCCCTCACAACCACCCATCCTTCCACCCTCCCTCACAACCACCCATCCTTCCACCCTCCCTCACAACCACCCATCCTTCCACCCTCCCTCACAACCACCCATCCTTCCACCCTCCCTCACAACCACCCATCCTTCCACCCTCCCTCACAACCACCCATCCTTCCACCCTCCCTCACAACCACCCATCCTTCCACCCTCCCTCACAACCACCCATCCTTCCACCCTCCCTCACAACCACCCATCCTTCCACCCTCCCTCACAACCACCCATCCTTCCACTCTCCCTCACCCCCCCTCACAACCACCCATCCTTCCACCCCCCCTCACCCTCCCTCACAACCACCCATCCTTCCACCCTCCCTCACAACCACCCATCCTTCCACCCTCCCTCACAACCACCCATCCTTCCACCCTCCCTCACAACCACCCATCCTTCCACCCTCCCTCACAACCACCCATCCTTCCACCCTCCCTCACAACCACCCATCCTTCCACCCTCCCTCACAACCACCCATCCTTCCACCCTCCCTCACAACCACCCATCCTTCCACCCTCCCTCACAACCACCCATCCTTCCACCCTCCCTCACAACCACCCATCCTTCCACCTCCCTCACAACCACCCATCCTTCCACCCTCCCTCACAACCACCCTCACAACCACCCATCCTTCCACCCTCCCTCACAACCACCCATCCTTCCACCCTCCCTCACAACCACCCATCCTTCCACCCTCCCTCACAACCACCCATCCTTCCACCCTCCCTCACAACCACCCATCCATACACCCTCCATCACAATCACCCATCCTTCCACCCTCCCTCACAACCACCCATCCTTCCACCCTCCCTCACAACCACCCATCCTTCCACCCTCCCTCACAACCACCCATCCTTCCACCCTCCCTCACAACCACCCATCCTTCCACCCTCCCTCACAACCACCCATCCTTCCACCCTCCATCACAACCACCCATCCTTCCACCCTCCATCACAACCACCCATCCTTCCACCCTCCCTCACAACCACCCATCCTTCCACTCTCCCTCACAACCACCCATCCTTCCACCCTCCCTCACAACCCCGCATCCTTTCACCCTCGCTCACAACCACCCATCCTTCCACCCTCCATCACAGCCACCCATCCTTCCACCCTCCTTCACAACCACCCATCCTTCCACCCTCCCTCACAACCACCCATTCTTCCTCCCGCCCTCACAACCCTCCTTCCACCCTCCCTCACAACCACCCATCCTTCCACCCTCCCTCACAACCACCCATCCTTCCACCCTCCCTCATCACATCACCACCCATCCTTCCACCCTCCCTCAAACCACCCATCCTTCCACCCTCCCTCACAACCACCCATCCTTCCACCCTCCTCACAACCACCCATCACTCTCCCTCAACCACCCATCCTTCCACCCTCCCTCACAACCACCCATCCTTCCACCCTCCCTCACAACCACCCATCCTTCCACCCTCCATCACAACCACCCATCCTTCCACCCTCCCTCACAACCACCCATCCTTCCACCCTCCCTCACAACCACCCATCCTTCCACCCTCCATCACAACCACCCATCCTTCCACCCTCCCTCACAACCACCCATCCTTCCACCCTCCCTCACAACCACCCATCCTTCCACCCTCCCTCACAACCACCCATCCTTCCACCCTCCCTCACAACCACCCATCCTTCCACCCTCCCTCACAACCACCCATCCTTCCACCCTCCCTCACAACCACCCATCCTTCCACCCTCCCTCACAACCACCCATCCTTCCACCCTCCCTCACAACCACCCATCCTTCCACCCTCCCTCACAACCACCCATCCTTCCACCCTCCCTCACAACCACCCATCCTTCCACCCTCCCTAACAACCACCCATCCTTCCACCCTCCCTCACAACCACCCATCCTTCCACCCTCCCTCACAACCACCCATCCTTCCACCCTCCCTCACAACCACCCATCCTTCCACTCTCCCTCACAACCACCCATCCTTCCACCCTCCCTCACAACCACCCATCCTTCCACCCTCCCTCACAACCACCCATCCTTCCACCCTCCCTCACAACCACCCATCCTTCCACCCTCCCTCACAACCACCCATCCTTCCACCCTCCCTCACAACCACCCATCCTTCCACCCTCCCTCACAACCACCCATCCTTCCACCCTCCCTCACAACCACCCATCCTTCCACCCTCCCTCACAACCACCCATCCTTCCACCCTCCCTCACAACCACCCATCCTTCCACCCTCCCTCACAACCACCCATCCTTCCACCCTCCCTCACAACCACCCATCCTTCCACCCTCCCTCACAACCACCCATCCTTCCACCCTCCCTCACAACCACCCATCCTTCCACCCTCCCTCACAACCACCCATCCTTCCACCCTCCCTCACAACCCCCCATCCTTCCACCCTCCCTCACAACCACCCATCCTTCCACCCTCCCTCACAACCACCCATCCTTCCACCCTCCCGTACAACCACCCATCCTTCCACCCTCCCTCACAACCACCCATCCTTCCACCCTCCCTCACAACCACCCATCCTTCCACCCTCCCTCACAACCACCCATCCTTCCACCCTCCCTCAAAACCACCCATCCTTCCACCCTCCCTCACAACCACTCATCCTTCCACCCTCCCTCACAACCACCCATCCTTCCACCCTCCCTCACAACCACCCATCCTTCCACCCTCCCTCACAACCAATCATCCTTCCACCCGCCCTCACAACCACCCATCCTTCCACCCTCCCTCACAACCACCCATCCTTCCACCCTCCCTCACAACCACCCATCCTTCCACCCTCCCTCACAACCACCCATCCTTCCACCCTCCCTCACAACCACCCATCCTTCCACCCTCCCTCACAACCACCCATCCTTCCACCCTCCCTCACAACCACCCATCCTTCCACCCTCCCTCACAACCACCCATCCTTCCACCCTCCCTCACAACCACCCATCCTTCCACCCTCCCTCACAACCACCCATCCTTCCACCCTCCCTCACAACCACCCATCCTTCCACCCTCCCTCACAACCACCCATCCTTCCACCCTCCCTCACAACCACCCATCCTTCCACCCTCCCTCACAACCACCCATCCTTCCACCCTCCCTCACAACCACCCATCCTTCCACCCTCCCTCACAACCACCCATCCTTCCACCCTCCCTCACAACCACCCATCCTTCCACCCTCCCTCACAACCACCCATCCTTCCACCCTCCCTCACAACCACCCATCCTTCCACCCTCCCTCACAACCACCCATCCTTCCACCCTCCCTCACAACCACCCATCCTTCCACCCTCCATCACAACCACCCATCCTTCCACCCTCCCTCACAACCACCCATCCTTCCACCCTCCCTCACAACCACCCATCCTTCCACCCTCCCTCACAACCACCCATCCTTCCACCCGCCCTCACAACCACCCATCCTTCCACCCTCCCTCACAACCACCCATCCTTCCACCCTCCCTCACAACCACCCATCCTTCCACCCTCCCTCACAACCACCCATCCTTCCACCCTCCCTCACAACCACCCATCCTTCCACCCTCCCTCACAACCACCCATCCTTCCACCCTCCCTCACAACCACCCATCATTCCACCCTCCCTCACAACCACCCATCCTTCCACCCGCCCTCACAACCAAACATCCTTCCACCCTCCCACACAACTTCCACCCTCACAACCAATCACTCACCACCCTCCCTCACAACCAATCATCACCCGCCCTCACCATCCTTCCACCCTCCCTCACAACCACCCATCATTCCACCCTCCCTCACAACCACCCATCCTTCCACCCGCCCTCACAACCAGTCATCCTTCCACCCTCCCTCACAACCACTCATCCTTCCACCCTCCCTCACAACCACCCATCCTTCCACCCTCCCTCACAACCACCCATCATTCCACCCTCCCTCACAACCACCCATCCTTCCACCCTCCCTCACAACCACTCATCCTTCCACTCTCCCTCACAAGCCACCCATCCTTCCACCCTCCCTCACAACCACCCATCCTTCCACCCTCCCTCACAACCACCCATCCTTCCACCCTCCCTCACAACCACCCATCCTTCCACCCTCCCTCACAACACCCCATCCTTCCACCCTCCCTCACAACCACCCCTCCTTCCACCCTCCCTCACAACAACCCATCCTTCCACCCTCACTCACAACCACCCATCCTTCCACCCTCCCTCACAACCACCCATCCTTCCACCCTCCCTCACAACCACCCATCCTTCCACCCTCCCTCACAACCACCCATCCTTCCACCCTCCCTCACAACCACCCATCCTTCCGCCCTCCCTCACAACCACTCATCCTTCCACTTGCCCTCACAACCACCCATCTTTCCACCCTCCTTCACAACCACCCATTCTTCCACCCTCCCTCACAACCAATCATCCTTCCACCCGCCCTCACAACCAGTCATCCTTCCACCCTCCCTCACAACCACCCATTCTTCCTCCCTCCCTCACAACCACCCATCCTTCCACCCTCCATCACAATCACTCATCCTTCCACCCTCCCTCGCAACCACCCATCCTTCCCCCCTCCATCACAACCACCCATCCTTCCACCCTCCCTCTCAACCACCCATCCTTCCACTCGCCCTCACAACCACCCATCCTTCCACCCTCCCTCACAACCACCCATCCTTCCACCCTCCCTCACAACCACCCATCCTTCCACCCTCCCTCACAACCAATCATCCTTCCACCAGCCCTCACAGCCACTCATCCTTCCACCCTCCCTCACAACCACCGATCATTCCACCCGCCCTCACAACCAATCATCCTTCCACCCTCCCTCACAACCACTCATCCTTCCACCCTCCCTCACAGCCACCCATCCTTCCACCCTCCCTCACACCCAATCATCCTTCCACCCTCCCTCACAACCACCCATCCTTCCACCCTCCCTCACAACCACCCATCCTTCCGCCCTCCCTCACAACCACCCATCCTTCCACCCTCCCTCACAGCCACCCATCCTTCCACCCTCCCTCACACCCAATCATCCTTCCACCCGCCCTCTCAACCACTCATCCTTCCACCCTCCCTCATAACCACCCATCATTCCACCCTCCCTCACAACCACCCATCCTTCCACCCTCCCTCACAACCACCCATCCTTTCAAACTCCCTCACAAGCACCCATCCTTCCATCCGCCCTCACAACCACCCATCCTTCCACCCGCCCTCACAACCACCCATCCTTCCACTCGCCCTCACAACCACCCATCCTTCCAAACGCCCACTCTTCCACCCATCCTGCTTCCCTCCCTCCTTTCCTCCCTCCCTCCTTCCCTCCCTCCCTCCCTCCTGGGAGTGACACTCACCACGTGTCTTCCTGTGTTCGGTGCCAAGGAAATGCCAGTGCCAAGGTTGAAGCCAATTCCAGGTGCCAAAAGTGTTGCTAAGTGAAAGGTGGGATGTGAGAGGGATGTGGGTGAGAGTGGGACGGATGAGTGATTGGCTAGTGAATGTTGGGTAGATGAGAGTGAGTGGGTGTGTGTGGGTGTGTTTGTGGGTGACTAGGTATATGAGTGGGTATGTTAGTGTGTGAGTGCTCATGTGTATGTTATTGGGTGTGTGAATGGGCATGTGTGTGGGTGTTAGTGTGTGTGTATGTATATGTGTATGTGTGTGTGTGTGTATGTATGTGTGTATGTGTGTGTGTGTGTGTGTGTGTGTGTGTGTGTGTGTGTGTGTGTGTGTGTGTGTGTTTGTACTCACCTAATTGTAGTTGCAGGGGTCGATACTCAGCTCCTGGCCCCGCCTCTTCACCAACCGCTACTAGGTCCTCTCTCCCCCTGCTCCATGAGCTTTATCATACCTCGTCTTAAAACTATGTATAGTTCCTGCCTCCACTACATCGCTTGCCAGACTATTCCACTTCCTAACTACTCTATGGAGAAATACTTCTTGACATCCCTTTGACTCATCTGAGTCTTCAACTTCCAATTGTGACCCCTTGTTTCTGAGTCCCATCTCTGGAACATCCTGTCTCTGTCCACCTTGTCTATTCCACGCAGTATTTTGTATGTCGTTATCATGTCTCCCCTGACCCTCCTGTCCTCCAGTGTTGTCAGACCTATTTCCCTTAACCTTTCTTCATAGGACATTCCCCTTAGCTCTGGAACCAGCCTTGTTGCAAACCTTTGCACTTTCTCTAATTTCTTGATGTGTTTGACCAGGTGTGGGTTCCAAACTGGTGCTGAGTACTCCAGTATGGGCCTGACGTACACAGTGTATAAAGTCTTGAACGATTCCTTACTGAGGTACCGGAACGCTATTCTCTGGTTTGCCAAGCGCCCATATGCCGCAGCAGTTATCTGGTTGATGTGTGCTTCTGGAGATGTACTCGGTATTATACTCACTCCTAGGTCTTTCTCCTTGAGTGAGGTTTGCAGCCTTTGGCCACCTAGCCTATACTCTGTCTGCGGTCTTCTTTGCCCTCCTCCGATCTTCATGACTTTGCATTTGGCGGGGTTAAATTCTAGGAGCCAGTTTCTGGACCACATATCCAGCCTGTCCAGGTCTCTTTGTAGACCTGTCTGGTCCGTATCTGATTTAATTCTCCTCATTAACTTCACGTCATCTGCAAACAGGGACACTTCTGAATCTATCCCTTGTGTGTGTGTGTGTGTGTGTGTGTGAGTAGGTTTGTTAGTGTGTGTGTGTGTGTGTGTGTGTGTGTGTGTGTGTGTGTGTGTGTGTGTGTGTGTGTGTGAGTTGGTTTGTTAGTGTGTGTGTGTGTGTGTGTGTGTGTGTGTGTGTGTGTGTGTGTGTGTGTGTGTGTGGGTGTGTGAGTGGGCGTGTATTTGTGTTAGTGGGTGTGTATGTTAGTGGGTGTGTGAGTATGTGTGTAACTGGTGTAAGTGTTCATCGATATGTTATGGCAGGGGTCGAGTCACAGCTCTTGGCCCCGCCTCAACGCTGGTAGCTGCTAGCTCCATCATCTCCTGGATACAAGAGTCTTCGTAAAGCAATGTATGGATCTTTCCTCTACTATTTCATTCCAGATTATTCCACTTTCTGAAAACTGCAAAGCTGAGCAAATACTCCCAACATCCGTATTACTCATCTGAGTTTTGACCTTCCTATTGCGCCCTCTTGTTTCTGTTTCCTATCTCTGAAACATTCTGGCCTTGTTCAGTTCCTCCCAGCATTTTGTACGTCGTTATCAAGTCTTCCATAGTCCTCCTGTCCCACATTGTCATCAGGTTAAGCTCCCTTAACCTGATGACTAGTCTTGTTGCAAACCTCTGCAATTTTTGCTCAGGAGCCATTTATCAGACCAGGCCTGTAGCTTGTCCAGTTCATTTTGTATCCTTTTTGGTTCTTGTACTCTTGTATTCTCATTAGTTTCACGTCATCTTTGAACAAAAACACCTCCGACTCTCTCCCTTTTGTCATGTTATTCACGTATACAAGTAACAGCACCAGTCATAGGACTAATCCTTGTTGTCCCCAATCGTCACATGCATCCATTTATCACCTCGTCACGGACATTCACTCGTTGTTTCCTTCCTGGTAGGTATTCCCTGATCCATTGCAGTGCTTTTCCTGTTATTCCTGCCTTCTCTAGTTTTTGTACCACTTTCATGTGATATGGTACTATGTAAAAACCTGCTTACAGTCCAAGAAAATGCAATCTAACCATCCCTGTGTCTTCTGTTACCTTGTCGTAGAACTCCAGTGGATTGTGACACATGATTTCCCATCCCTGAAACCGTGCTGGTTGTCATGTACGAGCCCACTCCTCTTCAGGTGCTCCACCTCTCTTCTGATAATCTTCTCCATGACTACGTACTATACAAGTCAGTGTCACATTAGCCTGTAATTTAATGCTGCCTGTCTGTCTCCTTTTTTTAAAAACTGGGACTATATTTGCTGTCTTCCACACATCTGGCAGTCGCCCTGTTTCGATAAACTTTTTGAAAATTGTTGTTAGCGGTACACCCAGTGCCTCTGCTCTCTCAGGATCCACGGAGAGGAGAGATATCTGGTTCTACCGCCGTCGAGGTATCTGGTTAACATAACGGTTTCTTCACCTCCCCCTTGGTTGTATGTATTGTGTCCAACACTTGCTGGTGCACTCTCCCGCCTCGGGTTGCTGGAAGTTTTCTTGTCTCCTCTGATAATATCTCTCGAAATCCCGTACTGAGTTCTTCACAGACTTCCTGATCATTCCGTGTGAGCTCCCCGCCTTTCTTTGTCAGCCTGATTACCTGGTTCCTTATGGTTGTTTTCCTTCTGATGTGGCTGTATAACAACTTTTGGTCAGATTTGACTTTCGATTCTATGTCATTCTTATATTGTTGCTGGGCCTCTCTCGTTATCCATGCATATTCGTTTCTGGCTCTTCGGCTCAGCTCCTTATTTTCCTGAGTCATTTGCCTTTTATACTTTCCATGCTTCAGCACATTTAGCTTTGTCCTCTCTACACCGCTGGGCAAACCATGGGCCCATCCTGGTCTTCAAATTGTTCTATTACTCCTGCATATGATTCTCTTCCAGTTCTTTACACTTTCAAGCCACGTGTTCCATCATCTCATTCACTGTCTTTTCCTCTAGTTCTCTTTCCCACTGTGCCTCATACAGGAATCGCTTCATGACTTTGTAGTGCCCGCTTTTAAAATTTGGCTTCTTCCCGCCTTGCCGTTCTGCTGCTCTCTACTGTTATTTACACAAGGTGTTCGAAGCTCAGGACCATGTAATCACCAGCGCCAAGGGGCCTTTCATATGTAATATCCCCAATGTTTGAGCCATTCAGTGTGAATACCAGGTTCAACCATGCTTGTTCATTCTTTCCTCCCTCTCTGGTTGTGTCCCTAACATGTGGGTGCATGAAGTTCTCAGTGGGTGAACTATCACACTAGGTCTGCTGCAACGTACTTTCTTGAAGGCAAACTCAAATTACAAGAAAAAATTGGCTGAGCTTTTCCCCATGAACTACCATGGTCATCCTCCTTCCTAGAAATACCGTGACCATTTTCCCCCTTCCCATGATCTACCATGGCCATCTTCCCTCCTCTCCCATGAGCTACCATGGCCATCTTCCTCTCCTCCCTAGAACTACCATGGCCATCTTCCCTCCCCTGAACTACCATGGCCATCTTCCTCCCCATGAATCACTGCTAGACTACTTGCCCTCCTGCCATTACTTCCTGGTACATAAACCACCCTCTACAACGGCAGAGGAATTCACGTAACAGGAAATGAAAACAGCTGCCTTGAAAATACTAAAAATCTCACACCAAATATTATCCTCCTCGGAGATTTCAACCTCCCAAGTGTGAAACGGAAGATGGCCAATGACAACGTTGTACCAGAAATGGCTCCTGGGAGCACGCTAGCTCAACAGGTACACACCAGAGAACTAATGGAGCTTTGGGAAGAGCTTGCTCTAAAACCAACATAAAATACCACCCACTAGAAATAAGAATTTTGTTAGATATGATTTTTACGAACAACGAGGAGCTATACGGAAACATAACAGTCACAATACAAAGAATTTAGGGGTCGAAATCTGCGGTTACAGTGTACGAGAAGTATGCTTAACACATTTAATTTCAACATTGAGAGAATTGACGGGCAAAAGAAAACTGTCAAGCATACTCTGAGAAACAGTCACACTGAAACTCTCACCAGTGATAGGAAGAACTGAATTCAGAAGTAAACATTGTTTACAGTATGAACCACTGAGAAAACCTGAGAGATCAGGTGTAGAAAGAGATCACAAGGAATGAACAGGAGAACCAGCGTTACTGAACTGTTTATAATGAGAATATATCGCAACGAATGAGTCATGAGGGAGAGATAATCGTTGTCGACATAAAGCAGAAATATACAGGCATTCTTACGAAACAGAAGATCCCCAAACGGAACAAAAAACCCGTCCAGAGTATTGCAAGGAAGCCCAGATATTTATAAAGATATGCAAAAAGCCAAGTTTAGAACCGTCTGGAGAATTGGACCATTAATCACAAAAGGTTCATACAGTGACCGTCAAGGAGTAGTGAACAACATTTTAAAAAGAACATGAATCAGTGTTCAACAATCCACCAAACGAAAACAAGATGGAGAATGCAGATATTTTTTCATTACATCTGAAGGTGACACTGATCATGTAACTGACATAAGCACTAATCCCGTAAAATTCCAGAAAGGAATAGAAAACATGGCCACTCACGCAGCACCTGAACCAGACTCGTGGAATTCCTTTCATTTATAAAGTGCACAGTGCCGCTACTACAAATATTCAGCATCTCTTGGCGACAGGGGTGAGATTTCGGCAAAATCCCTGAAACCTTAAGGAGTATTGTTCCTCAGGTTGAAGGAAGCAGCAGAGCGCTAGCAAAATATTACACAGCAGTAACCGCAACATCGCTCATCATCAAAGTTTCTGAAATATTGATGAAATACCAACCTGCACAGCCCTAACCAGCATGACTTTACAGCAGGAAGATCATGACTCATGAAATCCCGCCCGTGGTATGGTAGGAAGATCATGTTTGTCACAACTACTAAACCATCGCGGCAACATTACAGAGGTGTTGGAAAAGCAGTAAAAACGCAGACATAGTCTACGTGGATCTTGTGAAGGCTTTGAAAAATGGCGATAGGAAAAGCGAGGAAAATAGGCAAGTTATATTGTGCTTCCTGATAAATAGAACACAGAGTATAGTAGTAGACAAAGTACAATGAACTATTAGCAAAGTTAAAGCCGCATTTACACTTTCTTACCCTTATATATTAAGCAAATTTCATAAATTTGCTTGAACAGATAAGCGAACTGTAGATATAAATACAGATATACTCCTGTAAGCCGTTTTGTGTATCCATATATTCTTGTGTCACCATCCACAGGATGGTTACGGAACACACAATAATCCAGACACTTTGGTGGCAATATCTAATCTTCTAAATTTCGGTGGAAGACACCGAGGTGATTTTTATTTAATTAAGGAACACAGTCAAGTAAATGTCACGACACTCAAGAATGGATAATGAGAACTTTCAAAATGAAGGGTAATAAGTGCCTCGACCTGGCGGCTCAGATCATGGCAAGACAGCTGTCACAGCCCGAACTGATACTAAAGTTATTTATGGACTGCACAAAGCCAATAAAATATTTATATTACTTAGAACGCCTCATAGTCACAAATGTTTAACTCTCTAAGGTAGAGGAGAGAGAGAGAGAGAGAGAGAGAGAGAGAGAGAGAGAGAGAGAGAGAGAGAGAGATGTATGTGGCAGGTACTTGAAGGTCTTCGCCTGATCTACACCTGACTACATTAACAATGTATTAGGGGGGGGAGGGGAATGTATAATAAAGACATTGAAAAGTATGGATGTAATGAGAACAATAAGAGAACACTGTATCAACAGTCGTGAGCCTGGAACAAGTGTAGAAGTCTTCAAGAGGAAATTTGACAAGTATCTCCGCCAAGTACTGCATCAATCAGGCTGTGATGGCTGTGTGTGCAGGCAGCCTGCCAGCAGCAACAACCTAGCTGACCAGGCAAGCACTACACAAACCCGGCTCAGGGCTGGACTGCAGTATTAAAACTCTCGAAACCTGTCAAAGGTAAATGTATAGTTAAATTTAAGGGGGTTGAGTTCCGGCTCTTGGCTCCATTTACACTTTCCACAAACATGACTATATTGTTTATGGTGGGTTATTTACACGAATTAAAACATCAGTGAGGGTAGAACTTATCCTTGAGGAACCCCACTGATAACCTCACCCCAGCAAGACGATGTTTCCTCTTAAAATTCTTCTCATTTTACTTCCACACAAGAAGTCTCTCATCTTCGTGAGCCCTCCCATACCTTTTCTAAATGCTGTGCATAGATCTTGCCTCCACTACCTTCTCCAGGTCGTTACGCTTTCTGACCATTCTCAGGCTGAAGAAATACTTCCTAACATCCTGTAAATCATGCACTTTTTAACTTTCAGCTGCGCATCCGTGTGCCTGTTTTGGCTGTCATTTCCTCTCAGTATTTTCTACGTTGTTATCATATCAACACTGGTTCTTCTGATCTTTAAGATAATTAAATTTAACTCCTCCAGTGTCTCCTCACAGCTCATACCTCGTAGCTCTGTGACTAGTGTTGTTGTAAACCTTTGCACTTTTTTTTGAGTTTCTCAATGTGCACGATTAGGTGTGGGTTCAATACTGGTGCTGCATACTCCAGGATGGACCTGACATGTCGTACATAGTGTCGTGACTGACTACTTGTTTAGGTTCCTAAAACCAGTCCTAGATTTGACACACACACACACACACACACACACACACACACACACACACACACACACACACACACACACACACACACATACCTTTGCTCCAGAGGTTATTTGGCTCATGTGTGTCTCAGACAATATTCTGGGAACTATGCTCACCCCGAGGTATTTTTCTTTTAGGAAGGTCTGCAGAATTTGTCTTTCGAGTTTGTATTCTGTTTCCGGTCTTCTTCACCCTTTCCAAATTCGCGGCCTTGCATTTTTTGGGGGAATGAATTCCAATAACTACTTGTCAAATCATGAACATACATGTTAGTTACTTGTGTGTGTGTGTGTGTGTGTGTGTGTGTGTGTGTGTGTGTGTGTGTATGTGTGTATGTGTGTGTGTGTGTGTGTGTGTGTACTCACCTAGTTGAGGTTGCAGGGGTCGAGTCCGAGCTCCTGGCCCCGCCTCTTCACTGGTCGCTACTAGGTCACTCACCCTGAACCGTGAGCTTTATCATACCTCTGCTTAAAGCTATGTATGGATCCTGCCTCCACTACATCGCTTCCCAAACTATTCCACTTACTGACTACTCTGTGGCTGAAGAAATACTTCCTAACATCCCTGTGATTCATCTGTGTCTTCAACTTCCAACTGTGTCCCCTTGTTACTGTGTTCCATCTCTGGAACATCCTTTCTTGTTCACCTTGTCAATTCCTCTCAGTATTTTGTATGTCGTTATCATGTCCCCCCTATCTCTCCTGTCCTCCAGTGTCGTCAGGTTGATTTCCCTTAACCTCTCCTCGTAGGACATACCTCTTAGCTCTGGGACTAATCTTGTTGCAAACCTTTGCACTTTCTCTAGTTTCTTTACGTGCTTGGCTAGGTGTGGGTTCCAAACTGGTGCCGCATACTCCAATATGGGCCTAACGTACACGGTGTACAGGGTCCTGAACGATTCCTTATTAAGGTGTCGGAATGCTGTTCTGAGGTTTGCTAGGCGCCCATATGCTGCAGCAGTTATTTGGTTGATGTGCGCTTCAGGAGATGTGCCTGGTGTTATACTCACCCCAAGATCTTTTTCCTTGAGTGAGGTTTGTAGTCTCTGGCCCCCTAGACTGTACACCGTCTGCGGTCTTCTTTGCCCTTCCCCAATCTTCATGACTTTGCACTTGATGGGATTGAACTCTAGGAGCCAATTGCTGGACCAGGTCTGCAGCCTGTCCAGATCCCTTTGTAGTTCTGCCTGGTCTTCGATCGAGTGAATTCTTCTCATCAACTTCACATCATCTGCAAACAGGGACACCTCAGAGTCTATTCCTTCCGTCATGTCGTTCACAAATACCAGAAACAGCACTGGTCCTAGGACTGACCCCTGTGGGACCCCGCTGGTCACAGGTGCCCACCCTGACACCTCGCCACGTACCATGACTCGCTGCTGTCTTCCTGACAAGTATTCCCTGATCCATTGTAGTGCCTTCCCTGTTATCCCTGCTTGGTCCTCCAGTTTTTGCACTAATCTCTTGTGTGAAACTGTGTCAAACGCCTTCTTGCAGTCCAAGAATATGCAATCCACCCACCCCTCTCTCTCTCTTGTCTTACTGCTGTCACCATGTCATAGAACTCCAGTAGGTTTGTGACACAGGATTTCCCGACCCTGAAACCATGTTGGCTACTGTTGATGAGATCATTCCTTTCTAGGTGTTCCACCACTCTTCTCCTGATAATCTTCTCCATGATTTTGCATACTATACATGTCAGTGACACTGGTCTGTAGTTTAGTGCTTCATGTCTGTCTCCTTTTTTAAAGATTGGGACTACATTTGCTGTCTTCCATGCCTCAGGCAATCTCCCTGTTTCGATAGATGTATTGAATATTGTTGTTAGGGGTACACATAGCGCCTCTGCTCCCTCTCTCAATACCCATGGGGAGATGTTATCTGGCCCCATTGCCTTTGAGGTATCTAGCTCACTCAGAAGCCTCTTCACTTCTTCCTCGGTTGTGTGCACTGTGTCCAGCACTTGGTGGTGTGCCCCACCTCTCCGTCTTTCTGGAGTCCCTTCTGTCTCCTCTGTGAACACTTCTTTGAATCTTTTGTTGAGTTCCTCACATACTTCACGGTCGTTTCTTGTTGTCTCTCCTCCTTCCTTCCTTAGCCTGATTACCTGGTCCTTGACTATTGTTTTCCTCCTGATGTGGCTGTACAACAGTTTCGGGTCAGATTTGGCTTTCGCTGCTATGTCGTTTTCATATTGTCGTTGGGCGTCCCTTCTTATCTGTGCATATTCATTTCTGGCTCTACGACTGCTCTCCTTATTCTCCTGGGTCCTTTGCCTTCTATATTTCTTCCATTCCCTAGCACACTTGGTTTTTGCCTCCCTGCACCTTTGGGTAAACCATGGGCTCATCCTGGCTTCATCATTATTCCTGTTACCCTTGGGTACGAACCTCTCCTCAGCCTCCTTGCGTGCACTGTGCTCCTGTGTGTGTGTGTGTGAAATAAAATAATAACCGCAACGAAGAAGATGCTCGATAATATATGAACGGAAGATAGTGAGGTCTGATAAAAGACTACACGAGATACTAGAGAGATGCGGAAGGAAGTGTAAAATACTGCAGACCCAGTGAAAAGCAGGGCCATCATGGACACTGTAATAATAATAATAATAATAATAATAATTATGATAATAATAATAATAATATCTTTATTTTCTACAAGTACATAAACAAGGTATACAGTCCTCGCTGACGTCAATGACATACTACTATAAATAACAAAAAAAAAAAAGGCACAATACCGTGACTAGAACAATACACAAATAACCCGCACATAGAAGAGAGGAGCTTACGACAACATGCCTATGCACTCAGCCCCGGGCCCAGACTCGTGGAACTCTGTTTTCATTAAGAACTGCAAGAAACCCCTCTCGCGTGCCCTAAATACACTATGGAGGAGGAGCTTGGACATGGGTGAAATTCCACAGTCACTTAAAACAACGGATATAGCCCCACTCCATAAAGGTGGCAGCAAAGCATTAGCTAAGAACTATAGACCAATAGCTCTGACGTCCCACATCATAAAAATCTTTGAAAGGGTGCTAAGAAGCAGGATTGCAAATCACCTGGATTCCCAAAATCTGCACAATCCAGGGCAACATGGGTTCAGGGCAGGTCGCTCCTGCCTCTCACAACTACTGGATCACTATGATATGGCCTTGGATGCACTGGAAGAAAATCAGAATGCAGATGTAATATACACAGACTTTGCAAAAGCATTTGACAAATGCGATCATGGCGTAATAGCCCATAAAATACGTGCTAAAGGAATAACTGGGAAAGTGGGGAGATGGATCTTCAACTTCCTAACAAATCGAACACAAAGAGTAGTGGTCAACAGAGTTAAATCGGAGGCTGCCATTGTGAAGAGCTCTGTTCCACAAGGCACAGTACTCGCCCCCATCTTATTCCTTATCCTCATATCAGATATAAACAGAGATATACACCACAGCACCGTATCATCCTTTGCGGATGATACTAGGATCTGCATGAGGCTGTCATCTGCTGAGGACGCGGTTAACCTCCAAGAAGATATAAACAAAGTTTTCCAGTGGGCAACGGTAAACAATATGATGTTCAATGAGGACAAATTCCAACTACTCCGTTATGGAAAACTGGAGGAGATAATAACTAGAACAGAGTATACTACTGACTCCGGCCATACAATAGAGCGGAAAAATAATGTAAGGGACCTGGGAGTAGTAATGTCTGAGGATCTCACTTTCAAGGATCACAACAGTGCCACGATCGCACGTGCAAAGAAAATGATAGGATGAATAATGAGAACTTTCAAAACGAGAGATGCCAAGCCCATGATGATCCTTTTCAAATCACTTGTTCTCTCTAGGCTGGAATACTGCTGTACATTAACATCTCCATACAAAGCAGGTGAAATCGCAGATCTAGAGAGTGTACAGAGATCCTTTACTGCACGTATAAGTTCTGTCAAGCACCTTAACTACTGGGAACGCTTGGAAGCACTTGACTTGTACTCGTTGGAACGCAGGAGGGAGAGATATATCATAATCTACACTTGGAAAATCTTGGAAGGAATGGTCCCAAATCTGCACACAGAAATCACTCCCTACGAAAGTAAAAGACTGGGCAGGCGATGCAAAATGCCGCCAATAAAATGTAGGGGCGCCATTGGTACACTAAGAGAAAACACCATAAGTGTCCGGGGCCCAAAACTGTTCAACAGCCTCCCATCAAGCATTAGGGGAATTGCCAATAAACCCCTGGCTGCCTTCAAGAGAGAGCTGGACAGATACCTAAAGTCAGTGCCGGATCAGCCGGGCTGTGGATCGTACGTCGGACTGCGTGCGGCCAGCAGTAACAGCCTAGTTGATCAGGCCCTGATCCATCGGGAGGCCTGGTCATGGACCGGGCCGCGGGGGCGTTGATCCCCGGAATAACCTCCAGGTAACCTCCAGGTACTACTACTACTACTACTACTACTACTATCACCACCACCACTACCTCTTCCTGCCTATATACCCGTCCTGCTCTACTTCTCGTTAGTGTGACTTTGTAAATGGTCCAAGTCGGACCGAAACGTCGTCGTAAGCTCCTCTCTTCTATGTGCGGGTTATTTGTGTATACTACTATATAGAAAGCCGCTTGTTATGTTGAGCATTTCTGGCAAATTAGGTCAGTTATGTCCCAGGATGCAAGCCACACCAGTCGACTAACACCCAGGTACCCATTTTACTGATAGGTCAGCATGGACAACCGGTGTAACGAAACACGTCCAATGTTTCCACTCGGCCGGGTATCGAACCCGAACCCTTATCACGTGAAGCGAGAGCTTTCGGCACCAGGCCACGGGCACTGTGATGGATACCATACGACAACACTGCGTCAACATCCATGGTCCAAGACCATTCAACCTACTACCAGCAGGTATCGGAAACACTGCTGGCTCAGATGCAGAAGTTTGCAGAAGGAAATTGGATGACTCCCTTTGCCAAGTGTCAGCCACTAGGCTACCGTCAGCAACAGGATGGTTGATCAGGTGATAGGGTAGGTAGGGTGCCTGCCTGACAGGATGTGTGCGTGCGCGCATGTACGCGTGGGTTGGTGGAGGTGGGGAACGGGGTGCCAGAGGTGGAAGGGGAGGGGACGGGAAGGGGTAGAGAGGAGTGGGTGGGGGACTGACAGGTAGCAGTTAGACAGGTGAGTCACTTCCGGTGTGTCACACATACACACACACACACACACACACACACACACACACACACACACACACACACACACACACACACACACACACACACGACGTAGTGGAGGCAGGAACCATACACAGTTTTAAGACGAGGTTTGATAAAGCTCATGGAGCGGGGAGAGAGAGGGCCTAGTAGCAACCGGTGAAGAGGCGGGGCCAGGAGCTAGGACTCGACCCCTGCAACCACAAATAGGTGAGTACAAATAGGTGAGTACACACACACACACTTACACAAACATACACACACACACACACACACACACACACACACACACACACACACACACACACATACACACATACACATACACACACACACACACTCACACACACACACACACACACACACACACACACACACACACACACACACACACACACACACGATTAAGCTCTTTAAGCAGGGAGAGAGTGGACCTAGTACCGACCAGCGAAAGAGACGGGGCCAGGAGCTGGGACTCGAACAATGCGACCACAATGAAGCTCGTAGAAATATGCGAGTACACGTGCACACATACATACATAAATATATATTGACTTTGGGCTGTTAGAACACCTTACTGTCAATTTTAATTAGAATTAGAGTTACATAACAAAATCTAAATTAGAATTAGAATAGACATCTGCAGACGGATGCGGCGTAGATATGATAACGACGTACAACGTTACGAGAGGACACTGGTGGACTAGATAAGGGTCCTTGACATCTTCAGCAAGGGGGAATAATACTCACAGTATAACTTAAGACCACAACAGTGTGTAACAACACCACCTTCTAGCACCAAGACTGATAACCTCACGTCTTGGCCGCTGTCTTGCCTGAAGTATACCGGCCGTTTTTTAAACTGCCGGTATACTTCAGGCAGCCTAGCCTAGCTAGCCTAGCTCTCTCTCTCTCTCTCTCTCTCTCTCTCTCTCTCTCTCTCTCTCTCTCTGTCTGTCTCTCTCTCTCTCTCTGTCTCTCTGTCTGTCTCTCTCTCTCTCTCTCTCTCTCTCTCTCTCTCTCTCTCTCTCTCTCTCTCTCTCTCTCCTTCCTACCTCACTTGTAGAATTCTCGTAAGTTTTTGACAGAGGATTTGCCCTCTTTGAAACCCTGGCGGCTGTTCTTAATGACCTCACTCCTGTCTAGGCTCTCCACCACTCTCCTGATAATCTCCATAACCTTACAGACTATACATGTCAGTCATGCCGGGTAGTAGTTTAACACTACCAGTCTGCCTTCCTTCCCAGTGTTGAAGAACGTAGATAGGCAGGTAATTACTCATTACTTTGTAATTTGTTCATGATAGTAACCATGTATGAGGTGTGGAGGATTCATTACCTTTGTAATTTGGTTATGATTGTGACCAGATCTACCTGGAGTTCATTACCTTTGTAACTTGCTCAGCTATCAAAACTTTGGGGCCCAGTTCCTGGACCCATTATGTACCTCTGTAATCCTTTGACTACCGCCCACAGGATGGGTAGGGGTGACTACCGCCCACAGGATGGGTATGGGGTGACTACCGCCCACAGGATGGGTATGGGGTGACTACCACCCACAGGATGGGTATGGGGTGACTACCGCCCACAGGATGGGTATGGGGTGGCTACCGCCCACAGGATGGGTATGGGGTGACTACCGCCCACAGGATGGGTATGGGGTGACTACCGCCCACAGGATGGGTATGGGGTGACTACCGCCCACAGATTGGGTATGGGGCTCCTAATATACTAAACTAAACTAAAGGCAGGTAACGTTAAACACAAGGGGGTTAAAGAGAATGAACTGACTAGAGTGTCGAGAAACAGGCATTGAAAAATCAGAGAACATGAAGAGTAAGGAGGAACTTCCCATACATGTTAACAGATGTAATGATGGAAAATAACAGAGTAGAGAGTGAGGGAAGGTATTATAAACAGACCTAAGACACAGTGAATCATACAATGGAAACAGAAATGTCTTTGGTGGGTTTTTGACTGCCAGAGCAACAAAGAAAGACAAGTAAATGAAGGAGAGGAAGAACAAAAACAGTTGGAAGATTTCTTAATAGTTTCAGATCTCAGATAAAGTACGATGTAACATGATTTTTTTTTCCCTGAGTAGGAATGTGTAGCTGAGACAGACAACACCTGGTGAGAGGTTAGGTTAGGTAACGTTTGTCAGGAAACAGGACAAGTGTTTCCTGACGCAGGTCTTAGTCATACTATGGCCCGACAGCTGGAGTTTTTGGTAACGTGACCGAGGCCTTCCACTGGCTTACCGGTCCACTTCTTTTAAAAATTGTGGTTATGACTCGTTGTTCCTACCAGAGTTGGTGAGAATAACATTTCATTCAGAAGCAGTAAGGTATCAGATACAAATAAAACCTTGGGAAGTCAGAAAAAAAAATTGGACTATTTCAGACAGACGTTTATAACGAGTTGAAGTGGGAAGAGAGGAAAGCATAAGAGAAGTACATAGAATGTGTGATGGTGGGGCAAGATGCAGGTCAGGAATCAGGAACTAACAAGAATCAACCAGGAGCAGCATCCAGTAACTTCCTCCTTTTCCCCTCATTCTGTCCCATATCTCTCCCTCTCCTAATTTTCCCTCCAGTTCCCCACATCTCTCCTACTACTGCTTTCCTTTCACTGCCTGTATTAACAGTCAACAGCCAGGAGCAAGAAACAGCTGCCTGTTCCTGTCCTCAGCTCCACCTCACCTCCCTTAATTTTACTTGTCCTTCCATCTTGCCTCTCCCTTCCATCCCTTCACCCTATCACCCCATACCCTCACCCCATACCCCTCATCCCATACCCCTCACCTCATACCCCTCACCTCATACCCCTCACCCCATACCCCTCACCCCATACCCTCAACCCCTGACCTCATACTCTCGATATCTTCTCAGCCTCCTCCATCCCTTCACCTTCTGTTCCCCTCAGCACCACAGTTGTACCTCTCCCCTCACTACTCTTTCTTGTCATCTTCAATCTAAATAAGAACACTCATTGTCCAGCCACTTTTCCTGTCTCTCTCCATCTCCCACATGCATTCTTCTCTCTCTCTCTCTCTCTCTCTCTCTCTCTCTCTCTCTCTCTCTCTCTCTCTCTCTCTCTCTCTCTCTATCTATCTATCTATCTATCTATCTCTATCTCTCTCGTAGCATAAAGTTAATGATGAAAGGCTCAGAATATGGTATATAAATTCAGATGAAATTACAAGCAAAAGTGGTGAAATAAATGATAGGTT
>NC_091320.1:21102030-21137030 GCF_038502225.1 Cherax quadricarinatus | reverse complement strand
AACAACATGAACAGCAACATCAATAACAACATCAACAACATGAACAGCAACGTCAATAACAACAACAACAACAACATGAACAGCAACATCAATAACATCAACAACATGAACAGCAACATCAATAACAACATCAACATCAACATGAACAGCAACATCAATAACAACAGCATAAACATGAACAGCAACATCAATAACAACATCAACAACATGAACAGCAACATCAATAACAACATCAACAACATGAACAGCAACATCAATAACAACATCAACAACATGAACAGCAACATCAATAACAACATCAACATCAACATGAACAGCAACATCAATAACAACAACAACAACAACATGAACATCAACATCAATAACAACAACAACAACATGAACAGCAACATCAATAACAACATCAACAACATGAACAGCAACATCAATAACAACATCAACAACATGAACAGCAACATCAATAACAACATCAACAACATGAACAGCAACATCAATAACAACATCAACAACATGAACAGCAACATCAATCAACAACATGAACAACATCAATAACATCAACAACATGAACAGCAACATCAATAACAACAACAACAACATGAACAGCAACATCAATAACAACATCAACAACATGAACAGCAACATCAATAACAACATCAACAACATGAACAGCAACATCAATAACAACATCAACAACATGAACAGCAACATCAATAACAACATCAACAACATGAACAGCAACATCAATAACAACATCAACAACATGAACAGCAACATCAATAACAACATCAACAACATGAACAGCAACATCAATAACAACATCAACAACATGAACAGCAACATCAATAACAACATCAACAACATGAACAGCAACATCAATAACAACATCAACAACATGAACAGCAACATCAATAACAACATCAACAACATGAACAGCAACATCAATAACAACATCAACAACATGAACAGCAACATCAATAACAACATCAACAACATGAACAGCAACATCAATAACAACATCAACAACATGAACAGCAACATCAATAACAACATCAACAACATGAACAGCAACATCAATAACAACAACATAACCATAAACAACAACATCAACAACATGAACAGCAACATCAATAACAACATCAACAACATGAACAGCAACATCAATAACAACAACAACAACATGAACAGCAACATCAATAACATCAACAACATGAACAGCAACATCAATGACAACATCAACAACATGAACAGCAACATCAATAACAACATCAACAACATGAACAGCAACATCAATAACAACATCAACAACATGAACAGCAACATCAATAACAACAACATAAACATAAACAGCAACATCAATAACAACATCAACAACATGAACAGCAACATCAATAACATCAACAACATGAACAGCAACATCAATAACAACATCAACAACATGAACAGCAACATCAATAACAACAACATAACCATAAACAACAACATCAACAACATGAACAGCAACATCAATAACAACAACATGAACAGCAACATCAATAACAACAACATAAACATAAACAGCAACATCAATAACATCAACAACATGAACAGCAACATCAATAACATCAACATGAACAGCAACATCAACAACATCAACATGAACAGCAACATCAATAACATCAACAACATGAACAGCAACATCAATAACAACAACAACATGAACAGCAGCATCAATGACAACATCAACATGAACAGCAGCATCAATAACAACATCAACAACATGAACAGCAACATCAACATGAAAATCAACATCAACATCAACAACTTTCGCAATATCAACACCGATAACAACTACATCAATACCAAATTCAATAACAACATCAGTACCAACATCAACATATACCACGACATCAACAACATCAATAACAACAACAACAACAAAAACTTGAATGTGAACAACAGTGTCAACATCAACAACATCCGCAACATGAACAGTACCTGTAACATCAACAAAAATAACTGCAATTTGAACAACTGCAACATCAACAGTAACAGCTGCAACATCAATAACTGCATCATGAACAACAACTGCAACATGAATAACAACTACAACATGAGCAACAATAACTGCAACATGAATAACAACTACAACATGAGCAACAATAACTGCAACATGAGCAACAATAACTGCAACATGAATAACAACTACAACATGAGCAACAATAACTGCAACATGAATAATCGCAACATGAACAATAACTGCAACAATAACAACAACAGCACGTGTTTCCCTAAGACGCTTGTTGCATATGTTCTCACATCAATATAATGGGTACCTGGGTGTTAGTCGACTGGTGTGGGTTACATCCTGGGTGTTAGTCGACTGGTGTGGGTTACATCCTGGGTGTTAGTCGACTGGTGTGGGTTACATCCTGGGTGTTAGTCGACTGGTGTGGGTTACATCCTGGGTGTTAGTCGACTGGTGTGGGTTACATCCTGGGTGTTAGTCGACTGGTGTGGGTTACATCCTGGGTGTTAGTCGACTGGTGTGGGTTACATCCTGGGTGTTAGTCGACTGGTGTGGGTTACATCCTGGGTGTTAGTCGACTGGTGTGGGTTACATCTTGGGTGTTAGTCGACTGGTGTGGGTTACATCCTGGGTGTTAGTCGACTGGTGTGGGTTACATCCTGGGTGTTAGTCGACTGGTGTGGGTTACATCCTGGGTGTTAGTCGACTGGTGTGGGTTACATCCTGGGTGTTAGTCGACTGGTGTGGGTTACATCCTGGGTGTTAGTCGACTGGTGTGGGTTACATCCTGGGTGTTAGTCGACTGGTGTGGGTTACATCCTGGGTGTTAGTCGACTGGTGTGGGTTACATCCTGGGTGTTAGTCGACTGGTGTGGGTTACATCCTGGGTGTTAGTCGACTGGTGTGGGTTACATCCTGGGTGTTAGTCGACTGGTGTGGGTTACATCCTGGGTGTTAGTCGACTGGTGTGGGTCGCATCCTGGGTGTTAGTCGACTGGTGTGGGTTACATCTTGGGTGTTAGTCGACTGGTGTGGGTTGCATCCTGGGTGTTAGTCGACTGGTGTGGGTTACATCCTGGGTGTTAGTCGACTGGTGTGGGTTACATCCTGGGTGTTAATGGACTGGTGTGGGTTACATCTTGGGTGTTAGTCGACTGGTGTGGGTTACATCTTGGGTGTTAGTCGACTGGTGTGGGTCGCATCCTGAGTGTTAGTCGACTGGTGTGGGTTACATCCTGGGTGTTAGTCGACTGGTGTGGGTTACATCCTGGGTGTTAGTCGACTGGTGTGGGTCGCATCCTGTATGTTAGTCGACTGGTGTGGGTCGCATCCTGTATGTTAGTCGACTGGTGTGGGTTACATCCTGGGTGTTAGTCGACTGGTGTGGGTTACATCCTGGGTGTTAGTCGACTGGTGTGGGTTACATCCTGGGTGTTAGTCGACTGGTGTGGGATACATCCTGGGTGTTAGTCGACTGGTGTGGGTTACATCCTGGGTGTTAGTCGACTGGTGTGGGTTACATCCTGGGTGTTAGTCGACTGGTGTGGGTTATATCCTGGGTGTTAGTCGACTGGTGTGGGATACATCCTGGGTGTTAGTCGACTGGTGTGGGTTACATCCTGGGTGTTAGTCGACTGGTGTGGGTTACATCCTGGGTGTTAGTCGACTGGTGTGGGTTATATCCTGGGTGTTAGTCGACTGGTGTGGGATACATCCTGGGTGATAGTCGACTGGTGTGGGTTACATCCTGGGTGTTAATCGACTGGTGTGGGTTATATCCTGGGTGTTAGTCGACTGGTGTGGGTCGCATCCTGGGTGTTAGTCGACTGGTGTGGGTTACATCCTGGGTGTTAGTCGACTGGTGTGGGTTACATCCTGGGTGTTAGTCGATTGGTGTGGGTTACATCCTGGGTGTTAGTCGACTGGTGTGGGTTACATCCTGGGTGTTAGTCGACTGGTGTGGGTTACATCCTGGGTGTTAGTCGACTGGTGTGGGTCGCATCCTGGGTGTTAGTCGACTGGTGTGGGTTACATCCTGGGTGTTAGTCGACTGGTGTGGGTTACATCCTGGGTGTTAGTCGACTGGTGTGGGTCGCATCCTGTATGTTAGTCGACTGGTGTGAGTCGCATCCTGTATGTTAGTCGACTGGTGTGGGTTACATCTTGGGTGTTAGTCGACTGGTGTGGGTTACATCCTGGGTGTTAGTCGACTGGTGTGGGTTACATCCTGGGTGTTAGTCGACTGGTGTGGGATACATCCTGGGTGTTAGTCGACTGGTGTGGGTTACATCCTGGGTGTTAGTCGACTGGTGTGGGTTACATCCTGGGTGTTAGTCGACTGGTGTGAGTTACATCTTGGGTGCTAGTCGACTGGTGTGGGTTACATCCTGGGTGTTAGTCGACTGGTGTGGGTTACATCCTGGGTGTTAGTCGACTGGTGTGGGTTATATCCTGGGTGTTAGTCGACTGGTGTGGGATACATCCTGGGTGTTAGTCGACTGGTGTGGGTTACATCCTGGGTGTTAGTCGACTGGTGTGGGTTACATCATGGGTGTTAGTCGACTGGTGTGGGTTACATCCTGTGTGTTAGTCGACTGGTGTGGGATACATCCTGGGTGTTAGTCGACTGGTGTGGGTTACATCCTGGGTGTTAGTCGACTGGTGTGGGTTACATCCTGGGTGTTAGTCGACTGGTGTGGGTTATATCCTGGGTGTTAGTCGACTGGTGTGGGATACATCCTGGGTGTTAGTCGACTGGTGTGGGTTACATCCTGGGTGTTAATCGTCTGGTGTGGGTTATATCCTGGGTGTTAGTCGACTGGTGTGGGTTACATCCTGGGTGTTAGTCGACTGGTGTGGGTTACATCCTGGGTGTTAGTCGACTGGTGTGGGTTACATCTTGGGTGTTAGTCGACTGGTGTGGGTTACATCCTGGGTGTTAGTCGACCGGTGTTTACCTGGAGTTTACCTGGAGAGAGTTCCGGGGGTCAACGCCCCCGCGGCCCGGTCTGTGACCAGGCCTCCTGGTGGATCAGAGCCTGATCAACCAGGCTGTTGCTGCTGGCTGCACGCAAACCAACGTACGAGCCACAGCCCGGCTGATCAGGAACTGACTTTAGGTGCTTGTCCAGTGCCAGCTTGAAGACTGCCAGGGGTCTGTTGGTAATCCCCCTTATGTGTGCTGGAAGGCAGTTGAATAGTCTCGGGCCCCTGACACTTATTGTATGGTCTCTTAACGTGCTAGTGACACCCCTGCTTTTCATTGGGGAGATGGTGCATCGTCTGCCAAGTCTTTTGCTTTCGTAGTGAGTGATTTTCGTGTGCAAGTTCGGTACTAGTCCCTCTAGGATTTTCCAGGTGTATATAATCATGTATCTCTCCCTCCTGCGTTCCAGGGAATACAGGTTTAGGAACCTCAAGCGCTCCCAGTAATTGAGGTGTTTTATCTCCGTTATGCCCGCCGTGAAAGTTCTCTGTACATTCTCTAGGTCGGCAATTTCACCTGCCTTGAAAGGTGCTGTTAGTGTGCAGCAATACTCCAGCCTAGATAGAACAAGTGACCTGAAGAGTGTCATCATGGGCTTGGCCTCCCTAGTTTTGAAGGTTCTCATTATCCATCCTGTCATTTTTCTAGCAGATGCGATTGATACAATGTTATGGTCCTTGAAGGTGAGATCCTCCGACATGATCACTCCCAGGTCTTTGACGTTGGTGTTTCGCTCTATTTTGTGGCCAGAATTTGTTTTGTACTCTGATGAAGATTTAATTTCCTCGTGTTTACCATATCTGAGTAATTGAAATTTCTCATCGTTGAACTTCATATTGTTTTCTGCAGCCCACTGAAAGATTCGGTTGATGTCCGCCTGGAGCCTTGCAGTGTCTGCAATGGAAGACACTGTCATGCAGATTCGGGTGTCATCTGCAAAGGAAGACACGGTGCTGTGGCTGACATCCTTGTCTATGTCGGATATGAGGATGAGGAACAAGATGGGAGCGAGTACTGTGCCTTGTGGAACAGAGGTTTTCACCGTAGCTGCCTCGGACTTTACTCTGTTGACGACTACTCTCTGTGTTCTGTTAGTGAGGAAATTATAGATCCATCGACCGACTTTTCCTGTGGGTTACATCCTAGGACAGAAATGACCTAATTTGCCCAAAATGTTCTGCATAACTGCAACATGAACAGCAACAACAAATACAAAATATTAACAACTACAACATGAGCAGCATCAATAACATCAACAAAATCAACAACATGAACAACATCAAGAACAACAGCGAGATGAACATCACCAACAACGACATGAAAAATAACAGTAACAACAACAATGACATTCATCACCACCACAACAACAACAACAAAACAGCATCAAAAATAACAAAAACCACCTCAGCATCAATAACATCACAACAAAAAGAACGGCAGAAATAACAACGTGAATAACAACCTTAGCATCAGTTACAGCTACCACAACAAAAACATCAACAAAAACAATAACAGCAACACTAGGCACAAATGGAAGCTATGCCATAATTTGTGTGAAATAATGTGTAGAACGTGAGCCAGGACGGTGCCACTACAAGACAATTTATAACTATTTCGGAAACTATTTCTCGATCACAGCCTAGAGGAAGAAAGGTAATGGAGAAAGTTAGGAGAGAGAGAGAGAGAGAGAGAGAGAGAGAGAGAGAGAGAGAGAGAGAGAGAGAGAGAGAGAGAGACAGACAGACAGACAGACAGACAGACAGACAGAGATAGAGAGAGACAGAGACAGAGAGAGACACACACAGAGAAAGAGACAAAGAGAGACAGAAGTAGAACATGCAGACAAATCAGCAGCAAAACACAGGAAGTGCAACAAATAGGAGTCCACGCTCCCAGACACGTAGACAGTGCTCTCGCTGTCACCGAAGGGGGCACACCACTAACAACTGCCTGTGAGATACCAGGTGCAATTGCCACAGGAAAAGGCATCAGGAGGACCAGTGTCAGAAGACAAAGGAACTTGACAGACAGGACCACCTGTTTAGAGATCTGTTCCCAGAACAAAACCAGCAGGAACTCTGAATTGGTTAACACACACGTCACCCACTCAGCTACTCCTATCTCAGCCCAGCATGTGGTATTGTGCCTTATACAAGACCACAGACCTACATCCCTGCAGTTGTTTTGGTGCCCTACCTCTCTAAAGGGCAGGCACTTTGCACGCTTTACACACCCACCACCTCAAGCTGAACACATCATGATGAGCCAGCATCCTGTCGGGGTTTCATTACTAATGTTGGAGAGCTCACACACAGTTTTGTGAACACTCGACATCCCGACATGATAGCTGTTGTTGAAACATTTTTGGACGAGAGGACTTCAGAAAATTTTGCAAGAATTGCTAGCTGCACCTCATGGATGAGAAGAGACAGAACACACCACTCACAGGCAATATGTGACGAAGCCTACAGATCAGCCTTGGTTTGGCTTTCATTGTAGAGAGGCTGCTACTGCTAAGTACAAGGCATGGCGAAGGTATAAGAGACATCCTACCACCTATAACAGGAACTTGCACAGGCATTCCTGTAGGCATATGGGTAAGGTTCAAAAGTGGACTATCGCTAAATGAGAGGTGAACACAAAAAGAAAGCTAGCATCAGGTAGGGTAGGCTCCAAAACCTGGTGGTCCCTGGTCAAGGACAGACAAGGTTATCTGCCTGATGAACTCATTCCACCTCTAAATCGACAGAATGGGACCACCTCTACTAGTAGTCAAGAGAAAGTGGACCTCTTTGCCCAACACTTTGCTACCAAAATGCAAGTTCCTGATCCAGCAAGGGATCCTCCTTGGCTAGCTGCAAGAACTGTGTCAAAACTGTCAGTGGTGACAATAAGGCAGGAGGAGGAGGAGGAGGTGCATTTCCTTCTTAAATCAATTGACCAAGAAAAGGCTGTGGCCCCAGACAAGTTGAGCCCAAGATAGCTGAGAAGACGTGCAGACCAGCTAGCAGCACCTCTAACTCGCATCTTTCAGCACTGCCTAATACAATGTAAATGGCCTTCTCTGTGGAAATAGGAAAATGTAGTCCCTGTTCACAAAAAGAAGAGCAGAGCAGAAATCAGCAACTACTGACCAGTGTCACTCCTGTCAATCACTGGCAAGATCCTTGAGACAATAATCTCAAGACAAATGACAGAGTTTTTGACTACCACTCACTACTTTGTGATCGTCAATATGGCTTCAGGAAAGGTTACTCTGCTGCTGATCTGTTGTTAAACCTCTCCACTAAGTGACACCAGTCACTGGATGAATCCAAAGTCAGCTGTGTGGTAGCACTGGACATTGCTGGCGCTTTCGACCGGGTGTGGCACCAGGGCCTCTTAGCAAAACTTCAAGCACTGGGAATTGCAGGCTCTACACTATGTCTCCTCAGTGATTACCTTCATAGTAGATCTCTAAGGGTAGTTCTCAATGGAACAGAATCAGCAAGACATCCTACCTGGAGTTTACCTGGAGAGAGTTCCGGGGGTCAACGCCCCCGCGGCCCGGTCTGTGACCAGGCCTACTGGGGCAAGTGTCCCACAAGGAAGTGTGCTGGGAACATTGTTATGCAATGTCTACTTCAATGACTTTCTTCATCTCATCCCAGAATCCCATGCATATGTAGACGATTGTACTCTGACATTTACTTATAAGAACATAAGAATGGAGGAACACTCCAAGAGAAGAAATGGAAGCTGCTCCAAGCTACATCAATCACCAGCTAAGAGCTATATCAGCTTGGGGAAACCGATTGCAAGTAACATTTGCACATGAGAAAATACAAATGATGATGGTCTCTAGGCACCATGATGGTAATGCCGGAGCAGTAGTAAGTATGAATGGGAGTGTTGGTACCTGGGGAAGAAGTTGATATCCTTGGGGTGAAATTTGACTTCAAACTGACCATGAAGAACCACGTTGTAAATCTTGCAAACAAGGCAGCCAAGAAGATTACAGCACTTCACCGTATCTGGCATCTGCTTGACAGTAGGAGTTGCAAGATTCTGTATGAGGCACAAGTGCACTCACACCTTGAGTATGCTCCACTTTATTGGTTTGCCTGCGCTCCCCCTTTCATCTGCGATTGCTTGACAGAGTAGAGAACAGAGCAAGACTTCTCATCTCTCGCCTAGACCTATCCTAGATAGATCTGTCATTTCAGCAGAATCTTCAACACAGGAGGGATGTGGGTGGTCTTACTGTTATGTACAAGGCCAATATTGTCAAAGTACCACACTTGGATCCACTTCGAGGACAGCGAGAAGGAAGCTTCTTTACCACAAGACTGGCAGAAAGCAGCAACTTCACTCTGGCTGTACCCTTCTCCAGAACATCACTTCATCTGAGATCATTTATTCCCAGGATGACTAGAGTATGGAACACATTCGTACTGCATTATGATGTCAACGAGATAAAGTCAGTTGATCAAATGAAAATGCTGGCTCAAGGATGGCTCCAACTTCATCCTGTTCCCTACTTGTATGTTTCATAACAATAAAAATGCTTTCAAATGAGCTTATGTAGGTAACAGCTCTTAGCTTGTCAATAAAATTAGGAATCCTTAACCTGTAAATAGCTTGTCAATAAAGCTAGGGATCCTTAACCTAACCTTGTCAAACCCTGAGAGAGTGAGAGAGAAGAGAGAAATATATTGAGAGCGAATACAATAAAGGAAGAGAGGTATAGGGTGAGGGAGGGAGGTATAGGGTGAGGGAGGGAGGTATAGGGTGAGGGAGGGAGGTATAGGGTGAGGCAGGGAGGTATAGGGTGAGGCAGGGAGGTATAGGGTGAGAGAGGGAGGTATAGGGTGAGAGAGGGAGGTATAGGGTGAGGGAGGGAGGTATAGGGTGAGGGAGGGAGGTACAGGGTGAGGGAGGGAGGTATAGGGTGAGGGAGGGAGGTATAGGGTGAGGGAGGGAGGTATAGGGTGAGGGAGGGAGGTATAGGATGAGGGAGGGAGGTATAGGGTGAGGGAGGGAGGTATAGGGTGAGGGAGGGAGGTATAGGGTGAGGGAGGGAGGTACAGTAGTGAGGGAGGGAGGTACAGTAGTGAGGGAGGGAGGTACAGTAGTGAGGGAGGGAGGTACAGTAGTGAGGGAGGGAGGTACAGTAGTGAGGGAGGGAGGTACAGTAGTGAGGGAGGGAGGTACAGTAGTGAGGGAGGTACAGGGAGACGGAGGGAGGTACAGGGAGACGGAGGGAGGTACAGGGGGACGGAGGGAGGTACAGGGAGACGGAGGGAGGTACAGGGAGACGGAGGGAGGTACAGTAGTGAGGGAGGGAGGTACAGTAGTGAGGGAGGGAGGTACAGTAGTGAGGGAGGGAGGTACAGTAGTGAGGGAGGGAGGTACAGTAGTGAGGGAGGGAGGTACAGTAGTGAGGGAGGGAGGTACAGTAGTGAGGGAGGGAGATATAGGGTGAGGGAGGGAGGTACAGTAGTGAGGGAGGGAGATATAGGGTGAGGGAGGGAGATATAGGGTGAGGGAGGGAGATATAGGGTGAGGGAGGGAGGTACAGGGTGAGGGAGGGAGATATAGGGTGAGGGAGGGAGGTACAGGGTGAGGGAGGGAGATATAGGGTGAGGGAGGGAGATATAGGGTGAGGGAGGGAGGAATGTCCATCATTCTGCCGGAAATTGCCTATTTTTCTCCATCTTTTTCCCCGGGTAGAATAATACAAGGAGTGATGGCGCCAGGTACCATCCTGTCATCTAGGTAGGTACCATGCACCTGTCATCTAGCTAGGTACCATCCACCTGTCATCTAGGTAGGTACCATCCTCCTGTCATCTAGGTAGGTACCATCCTCCTGTCATCTAGGTAGGTACCATGCACCTGTCATCTAGGTAGGTACCATCCTCCTGTCATCTAGGTAGGTACCATCCTCCTGTCATCTAGGTAGGTACCATCCTCCTGTCATCTAGGTAGGTACCATCCTCCTGTCATCTAGGTAGGTACCATCCACCTGTCATCTAGGTAGGTACCATCCTCCTGTCACCTAGGTAGGTACCATCCTCCTGTCATCTAGGTAGGTACCATCCTCCTGTCATCTAGGTAGGTACCATCCTCCTGTCATCTAGGTAGGTACCATCCTGTCATCTAGGTAGGTACCATGCTCCTGTCATCTAGGTAGGTACTATCCTCCTGTCATCTAGGTAGGTACCATCCACCTGTCATCTAGGTAGGTACCATCCTCCTGTCATCTAGGTAGGTACCATGCTCCTGTCATCTAGGTAGGTACTATCCTCCTGTCATCTAGCTAGGTACCATCCACCTGTCATCTAGGTAGGTACCATCCTCCTGTCATCTAGGTAGGTACCATCCTCCTGTCATCTAGGTAGCATCCTCCTGTCATCTAGGTAGGCACCATCCTCCTGTCATCTAGGTAGGTACCATCCACCTGTCATCTAGGTAGGTACCATCCTCCTGTCATCTAGGTAGGTACCATCCTCCTGTCACCTAGGTAGGTACCATCCTCCTGTCATCTAGGTAGGTACCATCCTCCTGTCATCTAGGTAGGTACCATCCTCCTGTCATCTAGGTAGGTACCATGCTCCTGTCATCTAGGTAGGTACTATCCTCCTGTCATCTAGGTAGGTACCATCCACCTGTCATCTAGGTAGGTACCATCCTCCTGTCATCTAGGTAGGTACCATGCTCCTGTCATCTAGGTAGGTACTATCCTCCTGTCATCTAGCTAGGTACCATCCACCTGTCATCTAGGTAGGTACCATCCTCCTGTCATCTAGGTAGGTACCATCCTCCTGTCATCTAGGTAGCATCCTCCTGTCATCTAGGTAGGCACCATCCTCCTGTCATCTAGGTAGGTACCATCCACCTGTCATCTAGGTAGGTACCATCCTCCTGTCATCTAGGTAGGTACCATCCTAATGTCATCTAGGTAGGTACTATCCTCCTGTCACCTAGGTAGGTACCATCCTCCTGTCATCTAGGTAGGCACCATCCTCCTGTCATCTAGGTAGGTACCATCCTCCTGTCATCTAGGTAGGTACCATCCTCCTGCCATCTAGGTAGGTACCATCCTCCTGTCATCTAGGTAGGCACCATCCTCCTGTCATCTAGGTAGGTACCATCCTCCTGCCATCTAGGTAGGTACCATCCTCCTGTCATCTAGGTAGGTACCATCCTCCTGTCATCTAGGTAGCATCCTCCTGTCATCTAGGTAGGCACCATCCTCCTGTCATCTAGGTAGCATCCTCCTGTCATCTAGGTAGGCACCATCCTCCTGTCATCTAGGTAGGTACCATCCTCCTGTCATCTAGGTAGGTACCATCCTCCTGTCATCTAGGTAGCATCCTCCTGTCATCTAGGTAGGCACCATCCTCCTGTCATCTAGGTAGGTACCATCCTCCTGTCATCTAGGTAGGTACCATCCTCCTGTCATCTAGGTAGGTACCATCCACCTGTCATCTAGGTAGGTACCATCCTCCTGTCATCTAGGTAGGTACCATCCTAATGTCATCTAGGTAGGTACTATCCTCCTGTCACCTAGGTAGGTACCATCCTCCTGTCATCTAGGTAGGTACCATCCTCCTGTCATCTAGGTAGGTACCATCCTAATGTCATCTAGGTAGGTACTATCCTCCTGTCACCTAGGTAGGTACCATCCTCCTGTCATCTAGGTAGGCACCATCCTCCTGTCATCTAGGTAGGTACCATCCTCCTGTCATCTAGGTAGGTACCATCCTCCTGTCATCTAGGTAGGTACCATCCTCCTGTCATCTAGGTAGGTACCATCCTCCTGCCATCTAGGTAGGTACCATCCTCCTGTCATCTAGGTAGGTACCATCCTCCTGTCATCTAGGTAGGTACCATCCTCCTGTCATCTAGGTAGGTACCATCCTCCTGTCATCTAGGTAGGTATCATACTTCTGTCATCTAGGTAGGTACCATCCTCCTGTCATCTAGGTAGGTACCATCCTCCTGTCATCTAGGTAGGTACCATCCTCCTGTCATCTAGGTAGGTACTATCCTCCTGTCATCTAGGTAGGTACTATCCTCCTGCCATCTAGGTAGGTACCATCCTCCTGTCATCAAGGTAGGTACCATCCTCCTGTCATCTAGGTAGGTACCATCCACCTATCTAGGTAGGTACCATGCTCCTGTCATCTAGGTAGGCACAATCCTCCTGTCATCTAGGTAGGTAACATCCTCCTGTCATCTAGGTAGGTACCATGTTCCTGTCATCTAGGTAGGCACCATCCTCCTGTTATCTAGGTAGGTACCATGCTCCTGTTATCTAGGTAGGTACCATCTTCCAGTCATCTTGTAGATGACTGGCTCTTGAACCTGGCAGCTGGTGGTTCTTGAACCTGGCAGGTGGTGGTTCTTGAACCTGGCAGCTGGTGGTTCTTGAACCTGGCAGCTGGTGGTTCTTGAACCTAGTAGGTGGTGGTTCTTGAACCTGGCAGCTGGTGGTTCTTGAACCTGACACCTGGTGGTTCTTGAACCTGGCAGCTGGTGGTTCTTGAACCTGGCATCTGGTGGTTCTTGAACCTAGCAGGTGGTGGTTCTTGAACCTGGCAGCTGGTGGTTCGTGAACCTGGCAGGTGGTGGTTCTTAAACCTGGCAGCTGGTGGTTCTTGAGCCTGGCAGCTGGTGGTTCTTGAGCCTGGCAGGTGGTGGTTCTTGAACCTGGAAGGTGGTGGTTCTTGAACCTGGCAGCTGGTGGTTCTTGAGCCTGGCAGCTGGTGGTTCCTGAACCTAGCAAGTGGTGGTTCTTGAACCTGGCAGCTGGTGGGTCTTGAGCATGACAGGTGGTGGTTCTTGAACCTGGCAGGTGGTGGTTCTTGAACCTGGCAGGTGGTGGTTCTTGAACCTGGCAGCTGGTGGTTCTTGAACCTAGCAGGTGGTGGTTCTTGAACCTGGCAGCTGGTGGGTCTTGAGCATGACAGGTGGTGATTCTTGAACCTGGCAGGTGGTGGTTCTTGAACCTGGCAGGTGGTGGTTCTTGAACCTAGCAGGTGGTGGTTCTTGAACCTAGCAGGTGGTGGTTCTTGAACCTGGCAGGTGGTGGTTCTTGAACCTAGCAGGTGGTGGTTCTTGAACCTGGCAGGTGGTGGTTCTTGAACCTGGCAGGTGGTGGTTCTTACTTCAAACTTATTCGTACATTCACCATTTTACCCCCTGTATTTTTCCTAATAGTTGTAACAGTGGAGCCACGTTCACGACGTACAAGATACCCAGGGTACCCAGGTCTACCTCACGTGTTTTTTTAAGCAATCATTTTTCTATATATTTGGTCGGCGAACTCTGAATATCAGCCAGTACCAGTTAGCGACGTCACAGCGTCATGACGTTATATTTAAAGTGTGACGCTACGGTGAAGGTTGTGACGTCACTACTCCTACTGGTGACCTATGATCTCTGGAGACTCACTGAAGCAGGTGTTGACCTTTATCTTACTCCCCCCCCTCACCCCTCACCCCTTACACACACACACACACACACACACACACACACACACACACACAACAGGCCTAGTGTCTAATCGACATGTGCCTAGGACAAAATGGTAACTCACACACACACACACACACACACACACACACTCACACACACACACACACACACACACACACACACACACACACACAACAGGCCTAGTGTCTAATCAGGCCTAGTGTCTAATCGACATGTGCCTAGGACAAAATGGTAACTCACACACACACACACACACACACACACACACACACACACACACACACACACACACACACACACACACACACACACACACACACACACACACACAGTAAACTACATTACAATATGTAGGGATGATAGATATTCTATACGTAACGCAGTGATAGATGGAAGTGAGTGGAGAGGATCCCAGTGGAAATAAGTCACTTTTGTCTGACCTTTCATAGGTTATCCTAGGTAATTTACACATATGTTACTATTTATTATAATTTGTGTAACTGTATTGAAGTGTACCTGTACCTTAATAAACATACTAACATAAGCTGATGGATCACCTTGTGACACAGTGACTGGTCACAGGAGGTCTACATACCTGGAGTCTACCTGGAGGGTATCCCGGGGTCAACGCCCCCGCGGCCCAGTCCTTGATCAGGCCTCCCGGTGGATCAGGGCCTGATCAACCAGGCTGTGACAAGTTAAGATAGAGAGACAACCCTGGCTTTAATAACAGCCGCAGAAAGGACAAAGCAAGGTGCAGAAGAACATGGAAAATGTACACAACACTGATGACGGCAGAGAATAGGGAGGCAAGAAGAATAGCGAGTAATGAATATGCAAGGATAAGAAGAGAGTAGAAAATCAGTGTGAGAGTGACAGCAGCAGAGACCAAGTCAGCAGAAACTACTACACAGTCACATTAGAAGGAAGATGACTGTAAGAGATCAATAAGACTGTTGATGGAGGTAGGAAGGAGAACTGACAGAAGTTGATAGAGAAGTTTGTGAGGAATTAAGCAGATTGAAGGAGGTATTCACTTAGGGAAGAGGGATGGTGTCAGACTGCAGGGTTAACAAGACTAAGCAACAAATATTGTATAGAATTAATGTATCATAAGAGGAAGTAATGAATTTGTTAAAAGTGTTAGACACATCAACATCCATGAGACCTGACGGCACATTACCATAAATACTGAAAGAAGCAGAAGATCTGTGTGAACCTATAACAATGATCTACAACATGACCCAAGAGATGAGAAATGTGCTGGACAGCTGGAAAACTATAAAGGTGATCCCAGTATACAAACAGTCAGGGGGACAGACAAGAGGCACTGAATTATAGACCAGCATCACTGACATGTACACTGTACAAAATATTGGAAAGGATCAATTTTTTTTCCAGAAAGCCAGCACAGATTTAGAGAAGGTAAGTCTTACCTCACTAACCTGCTCGAGTTCTACGACGGAATAACAAACATCAAACAAGGCAAATGTAGGTTGACTGTAGGAAAGCATTTAACACTGTACCCCACCAGAGATTGATTCATAAATTAGATCATGCAGGGATACCAGGTAAAATCTAACAGTGGATCAAGGAATACCTAACAAACAAAAGACAGAGGGTGATGCTAAGGACAGATGTGCGGGGAGGTTACCTGGAGGTTACCTGGAGGTTACCTGGAGGTTATTCCGGGGATCAACGTCCCCGCGGCCCGGTCCATGACCAGGCCTCCCGATGGATCAGGGCCTGATCAACTAGGCTGTTACTGCTGGCCGCACGCAGTCCGACGTACGAGCCACAGCCCGGCTGATCCGGCACTGACTTTAGGTATCTGTCCAGCTCTCTCTTGAAGGCAGCCAGGGGTTTATTGGCAATTCCCCTAATGCTTGATGGGAGGCTGTTGAACAGTTTTGGGCCCCGGACACTTATGGTGTTTTCTCTTAGTGTACCAATGGCGCCCCTACTTTTTATTGGGGGCATTTTGCATCGCCTGCCCAGTCTTTTACTTTCGTAGGGAGTGATTTCTGTGTGCAGATTTGGGACCATTCCTTCCAAGATTTTCCAAGTGTAGATTATGATATATCTCCCTCCTGCGTTCCAACGAGTACAAGTCAAGTGCTTCCAAGCGTTCCCAGTAGTTAAGGTGCTTGACAGAACTTATACGTGCAGTAAAGGATCTCTGTACACTCTCTAGATCTGCGATTTCACCTGCTTTGTATGGAGATGTTAATGTACAGCAGTATTCCAGCCTAGAGAGAACAAGTGATTTGAAAAGGATCATCATGGGCTTGGCTTCTCTCGTTTTGAAAGTTCTCATTATCCATCCTATCATTTTTTTGCACGTCCGATCGTGGCACTGTTGTGATCCTTGAAAGTGAGATCCTCAGACATTACTACTCCCAGGTCCCTTACATTATTTTTCCGCTCTATTGCATGGCCAGAGTTTGTAATATACTCTGTTCTAGTTATTATCTCCTCCAGTTTTCCATAACGGAGTAGTTGGAATTTGTCCTCATTGAACATCATATTGTTTACCGTTGCCCACTGGAAAACTTTGTTTATATCTTCTTGGAGGTTAACCGCGTCCTCAGCAGATGACAGCCTCATGCAGATCCTAGTATCATCCGCAAAGGATGATACGGTGCTGTGATGTATATTTCTGTCTATGTCTGATATGAGGATGAGGAATAAGATGGGGTCGAGTACTGTGCCTTGTGGAACAGAGCTCTTCACTATGGCAGCCTCCGATTTAATTCTGTTGACCACTACTCTTTGTGTTCGATTTGTTAGGAAGTTGAAGATCCATCTCCCCACTTTCCCAGTTATTCCTTTAGCACGTATTTTATGGGCTATTACGCCATGATCGCGTTTGTCAAATGCGTTTGCAAAGTCTGTGTATATTACATCTGCATTCTGATTTTCTTCCAGTGCATCTAAGACCATATCAGGAGGGCTGAGGAGGGGTTGTTGAGGTGGTTCAGACACTTAAAGTGGATGGAACAAAATAGTGTAACAGGTGGGGTTCCCCAAGGGTCAGTTCTAAGACCTTTATTATTCTTAATATACGTAAATGACTTGCCAGAGTGGATTGACTGATATGTTTTATTGTTGATGACATAAATATAATGAGAAGAATACAGACTGAAGATGAAAGACATTCTCAGTCTACCCAGCGTGACGCCTGGTCTTGGACCGAGCCGCGAGGGTGTTGCCATTCTGAACATTCCAGGTAGACTCCAGGCAGGTAGACTCCAGGTAAATAGAACCCAGGTAGGTAGATCTGGACAAACTAAGAATGATTAATCAAGTGGTCACTGTAGTTTAACCCTAGCAAATGTAAGGTCATGAAAATTAGGGACGGAGAGAGGCTAGCAGAGACGGAATACAGCTTGAGAGGCGAGAAACTAGAGATATCGTTCAAGGAGAAAAATCTTGGAATCAACATCACACCCAACATATAGCCATAAGCGCACATACGAAGAGGTGCATGTGTGAGGGTAGCTAATCTCAGAATTGTCTTCAGAAACTTCAGTGAAGTCTTTAAGGACTTTTTACACAACATATGTTGGCTCCATCATGGAGTAAGCAACACCAACATGGAGCCTCACTTTATCGAGCATGTACAAACACTAGATAAAGTTCAAATGTTTTCAATAAGACTAGTCCCAGAGCTGAGGGGATTGAGTTATGAAGAGAGACTAAAACAACTGAACCTGGTGACTTTAGAAGAAAGAAGGATTAGGGGAAACATGATTACAACATACAAGATACTCAGAGGCTTTGACAGAGCAGATTAGAACAGACTTTTTAAAATAAGAGACACAGGGGCTGAGAGTTGATGGGTGGAATCTAAAGACACACATGAACCACAGGGATTTTAGGAAATACTTTTACAGTCTTAGGGTTGTAAATACAGTGAATGAGCTAGATGACGTGACAGTGCCACACGCAATACACAGTTTTAGGAGTAGGTATGATAGAGCCCATGAGACCAGGAACCAATATTGCCAGCATATGTAATTTAAGAAGTGGGGCCAGGAGCTGAGACTCTACCCTGAGTACACACACACACACACACACACACACACACACACACACACACACACACACAGGCTGCAGACCTGGTCCAGCAATTGGCTCCTGGAGTTCAATCCTGGAAGCATCACAGGACAAACATATTTTATTGATGGTTTCAAGGTTTTTCTTTTAGGTTGATTTCGTTGTTTTTCTCCCTCGTGGGAGAGGAGCTTCCTAGCCCCAGGGGTAGACTTATTCTGCCCCTGTAGTAAAACTCTTCCTAAACCTTGTAGACGTCTTGTCGTGGCCCCTTGGATAGGCCTGTCCTCATTCTTTGGAGGCCAGCCTTGGCCCCTTGAGTAGGCCTGTTCTAACCCTTTGGGTAGGCCATCCTTGGCTCCTTGAGTAAGTCTCTTCTGGACCCTTGGGTAGGCCTGTCCTCAGTGTTTGGGTACGTTAACCTTGGCCTTTTGAGTAGGCCAGTACTTGTCCCTTCCTTAGGTCGTTTTTGGCCCATTGAATAGGTCTCTTCTAGACACTTAGGTAGGCCTATCCTGAGCCTTTGGGTATGCGGGTTTCTGGCCTATAAGGTTGGCCTCTTTCCTGTTTCTGGAGCAGCCTTTCCTGCCCCTCGGAAAGACCTTTTCTTGGCTTCAAGGTGGTGACCTTATTCTGGCCCCATGGAAATTTTTTTCCTGCCCCTAAGATAGTATTCCTGACCCAAGAAATGGCCTCTTGTGTCCTAGATTCTTGCTGGAAGGTTTTCATGACCCCTGGGGAGGCATTTTCCTGCTTGTCGAAGGCCTTTTTTAGGGCTCTTAATTAAGAGAGAGACCTTTTTTTTGTCCCAGGAAAAATGACTGACCATTCAGACGGGTCTTTCTGTTCCCGTCTATAGACCTTTTATTGCTTATAGCGAGAACGCTTGGTGGTAGATCTTTTTCTGGCCCTGCAGGAGACCTTTATTCAGGGCCGTGTATAGGGCCTTTTTAACCTCTTGTTTCATTTCTTGTAGTTTCAACTATCTTTCTCATGTCTTCCTACCGTTGTACTATCTCTCTCTCTCTCTCTGTCTCTCTCTGTCTCTCTCTCTCTCTCTCTCTCTCTCTCTCTCTCTCTCTCTCTCTCGTTTCCTCTCCTCTCGTCTCTCATTTTCTCCCTCCCTTCTCCTATTTTAGCTGTATTTATCTTAACCCTTATTTCTCCCTGTCCTTCCTCCCTATCTCATTTCCTTATTTATGTATTTATTCTGTTATTATTTTCCAGAATTATTCCTTCTCTTTCGTTTTACATTTCCTCCTCTCCCTCTCTCCTTCCTTGTCATTTCCTCCCTTTCCCTCTCTCGCTCCCTGCCTTCCTTCCCTCATGCACCTCTTCTCCCCTCGCCCTCACCTTCCCCTTGTTATTCTCCCCTTACACTCCCTTCTTTACTCCCCAAGTTGACATTGTTCCCTTCACGTCAGGTTAAAATTGTTCCCCACCACAAAAGGTTAACATTATTATCCTCACAACAGGTTGACATTGTTCCCCTCACGGCAGGTTAACACTGTTTCCCCCTCACGGCAGGTTAACACTGTTCCCCCCTCACGGCAGGTTAACACTGTTCCCCCCTCACGGCAGGTTAACACTGTTCCCCCCTTCACGGCAGGTTAACACTGTTCCCCCCTCACGACAGGTTAACACTGTTCCCCCCTTCACGGCAGGTTAACACTGTTCCCCCTCTCACGACAGGTTAACACTGTTCCCCCCTTCACGGCAGGTTAACACTGTTCCCCCCTCACGACAGGTTAACACTGTTCCCCCCTCACGACAGGTTAACACTGTTCCCCCCTTCACGGCAGGTTAATACTCTTCCCCCATTCACGACAGGTTAACACTGTTCCCCCTTCAAGGCAGGTTAACACTGTTCCCCCCTCACGACAGGTTAACACTGTTCCCCCCTTCACGGCAGGTTAACACTGTTCCCCTCTCACGGCAGGTTAACACTGTTCCCCCTCTCACGACAGGTTAACACTGTTCCCCCATCACGGCAGGTTAACACTGTTCCCCCCTTCACGACAGGCTTACACTGTTCCCCCCTTCACGGCAGGTTAACACTGTTCCCCCCTCACGACAGGTTAACATTGTTCCCCCCTCACGACAGGTTAACACTGTTCCCCCCTTCACGGCAGGTTAATACTCTTCCCCCATTCACGACAGGTTAACACTGTTCCCCCTTCATGGCAGGTTAACACTGTTCCCCCCTCACGACAGGTTAACACTGTTCCCCCCTTCACGGCAGGTTAACACTGTTCCCCTCTCACGGCAGGTTAACACTGTTCCCCCTCTCACGACAGGTTAACACTGTTCCCCCATCACGGCAGGTTAACACTGTTCCCCCCTTCACGGCAGGTAAACACTGTTCCCCCCTTCACGGCAGGTTAACACTGTTCCCCCCTTCACGGCAGGTTAACACTGTTCCCCCCTCACGGCAGGATAACACTGTTCCCCCTCTAACGACAGGTTAACACTGTTCCCCCCTCACGGCAGGTTAACACTGTTCCCCCCTCACGGCAGGTTAACACTGTTCCCCCTCACACGACAGGTTAACACTGTTCCCCCTCTCACGACAGGTTAACACTGTTCCCCCTCACGACAGGTTAACACTGTTCCCCCCTCACGGCAGGTTAACACTGTTCCCCCCTTCACGGCAGGTTAACACTGTTCCCCCTCTCACGGCAGGTTAACACTGTTCCCCCTCTCACGACAGGTTAACACTGTTCCCCCCTCACGGCAGGTTAACACTGTTCCCCCCTTCACGGCAGGTTAACACTGTTCCCCCCTCACGACAGGTTAACACTGTTCCTCCCCTCACGACATGTTAACACTTCTCCCCCCTCACGACAGGTTAACACTGTTCCCTCCTCACGGCAGGTTAACACTGTTCCCCCCCTCACGACAGGTTACCACTGTTCCCCCCCTCACGGCAGGTTAACACTGTTCCCCCCTCACGACAGGTTAACACTGTTCCCCCCCTCACGACAGGTTAACACTGTTCCCCCCCTCACGGCAGGTTAACACTGTTCCCCCCTCACGACAGGTTAACACTGTTCCCCCCTCACGGCAGGTTAACACTGTTCCCCCATTCACGACAGGTTAACACTGTTCCCCCCTCACGACAGGTTAACACTGTTCCCCCCTCACGACAGGTTAACACTGTTCCCCCCTCACGACAGGTTAACACTGTTCCCCCCTCACGACAGGTTAACACTGTTCCCCCCCTCACGACAGGTTAACACTGTTCACCCCTCACGACAGGTTAACACTGTTCCCCCCCTCACGACAGGTTAACACTGTTCACCCCGCACGACAGGTTAACACTGTTCACCCCCTCACGACAGGTTAACACTGTTCCCCCCTCACGACAGGTTAACACTGTTCCCCCCTTCACGGCAGGTTAACACTGTTCCCCCTCTCACGACAGGTTAACACTGTTCCCCCTCACGACAGGTTAACACTGTTCCCCCCTCACGGCAGGTTAACACTGTTCCCCCCTTCACGGCAGGTTAACACTGTTCCCCCCTCACGACAGGTTAACACTGTTCCCCCCTTCACGACAGGTTAACACTGTTCCCCCCTTCACGACAGGTTAACACTGTTCCCCCCTTCACGACAGGTTAACACTGTTCCCCCCCTCACGACAGGTTAACACTGTTCCCCCCATCACGACAGGTTAACACTGTTCCCCCCTTCACGACAGGTTAACACTGTTCCCCCCTTCACGACAGGTTAACACTGTTCCCCCCTCACGACAGGTTAACACTGTTCCCCCCTCACGGCAGGTTAACACTGTTCCCCCTCACGACAGGTTAACACTGTTCACCCCTCACGACGGGTTAACACTGTTCCCCCCTCACGGCAGGTTAACACTGTTCCCCCTCACGACAGGTTAACACTGTTCCCCCCTCACGACAGGTTAACACTGTTCCCCCCTCACGACAGGTTAACACTGTTCCCCCCTCACGGCAGGTTAACACTGTTCCCCCCTCACGACAGATTAACACTGTTCCCCCCTCACGACAGGTCAACACTGTTCCCCCCCTCACGGCAGGTGAACACTGTTCCCCCCCCTCACGACAGGTTAACACTGTTCCCCTCCTCACGAAAGGTTAACACTGCTCCCCCCCCCTCACGACAGGTTAACACTGTTCACCCCCTCACGACAGGTTAACACTGTTCCCCCATTCACGACAGGTTAACACTGTTCCCCCCTCACGACAGGTTAACACTGTTCCCACCTCACGGCAGGTTAACACTGTTCCCCCCCTCACGGCAGGTTAACACTGTTCCCCCTTCACGACAGGTTAACACTGTTCCCCCTCTCACGACAGGTTAACACTGTTCCCCCTCACGACAGATTAACACTGTTCCCCCCTCACGGCAGGTTAACACTGTTCCCCCCTTCACGGCAGGTTAACACTGGCTTCCCCCCTCACGACAGGTTAACACTGTTCCCCCCCTCACGACAGGTTAACACTGGCTTCCCCCCCTTATTACAGGTTAACACTGTTCCCCCTCACGACAGGTTAACACTGTTCCCCCCTCACGACAGGTTAACACTGTTCCCCCCTCACGACAGGTTAACACTGTTCCCCCCTTACGACAGGTTAACACTGTTCCCCCCTCACGGCAGGTTAACACTGTTCCCCCCTCGACAGAGGAACACTGTTCCCCCCTCACGACAGGTTAACACTGTTCCCCCCCCTCACGACAGGTTAACACTGTTCCCCTCCTCACGATAGGTTAACACTGTTCCCCCCCCTCACGACAGGTTAACACTGTTCACCCCCTCACGACAGGTTAACACTGTTCCCCCCCTCACGACAGGTTAACACTGTTCACCCCCTCACGACAGGTTAACACTGTTCCCCCCTCACGGCAGGTTAACATTGTTCCCCCCTCACGACAGGTTAACACTGTTCCCCCCTCACGACAGGTTAACACTGTTCCCCCTCTCACGACAGGTTAACACTGTTCCCCCTCTCACGACAGGTTAACACTGGCTTCCCCCCTCACGACAGGTTAACACTGTTCCCCCTCTCACGACAGGTTAACACTGGCTTCCCCCTCACGACAGGTTAACACTGTTCCCCCTCTCACGACAGGTTAACACTGGCTTCCCCCCTTAGGACAGGTTAACACTGTTTCCCCCCTCACGACAGGTTAACACTGTTCCCCCTCTCACGACAGGTTAACACTGGCTTCCCCCCTCACGACAGGTTAACACTGTTTCCCCCTCACGACAGGTTAACACTGTTCCCCCTCTCACGACAGGTTAACACTGGCTTCCCCCTCACGACAGGTTAACACTGTTCCCCCCTCACGACAGGTTAACACTTGCTTCCCCCCTCACGACAGGTTAACACTGTTCCCCCTCACTGCAGTATCCGAAATTATATCAAGTATTATTAGGATGGGGTCCACCTCTGGTTTAAAGTGTGGGACCCATCACAGCCTCGGAGAAGTGGATAAAAAGGCTTCAAGGAAGAATATTTGGATTTCTGCCTGAAGCCGTTTGAATATTCCACTTCCCCTACCACCCCATCTTTTCATATATATTTTTTTTATCAATAGGAATATTTTATTACATAATATGGTACAGAAGATTTAAGAGATACATTGTTGATATAAAGGTGGCATATAAGGTACCTGGACCAATTGGGTCCAGGTTTCTAGACCATAATAGGAAAGAGAGAGAGAGAGAGAGAGAGAGAGAGAGAGAGAGAGAGAGAGAGAGAGTGAGTGACTAGGGAAAACGATAGTAGGTTACATTTGCTCGTGAAAAAACACAAATGATGATGGTCTCTAGGCACCATGATGATAATGCTGGATCAGTGCTAAGAAAGAGTGGGAGAGTGTTGGTACTCGTGGATAAAACCGATATCCGTGGGGTGAAATTTTATTTCATACGGACTATGAAGAACCACGCTGTAAATCTTGCAAACAAAGTGGCCCGGAAGTTTACAGCATTTAGACGTATCTCGCAGCTCCTCGATAGTAAAAGTTGCAATACTCTGCATGAGGCACAAGTACGCTCACACCTTGAGTATACTTCATTTTCTTGGACTGCCTGACCCCTGCCTCATCTGTTACTTCTTGACAAAGTAGAGAACTGAGCCAGACGACTCATCTTTTGTCTGGACCCAACCTGGACAGATCTGTTATTTCAGCAGAGCCTTCAACACAAGAGGGATGTGGGTGACATTACTGTTATGTACAAGACTAATTTTGTCAAGGTACGACACTTGGCTCCACTCTGAGGACAGCGAGATGTGAGCTTCTACACAACAAGACGGGCAGCAAACAGCAGCTACACTCTGTAATCTCCAGAAATCACTTCATCTGAGATCATATTTTCATAGAATGCCATCAGCGAAATAAAGTCAGTAGATCAAATGAAATCACTGGCCCACAAATGACTCCAGCTTCATCCTGTTCCCTATTTGCATATCTCATAACAATAAAAAGGCTTTCAAATGAGCTGATGTAGGTAACAACTCTTAGTTTGTAAATAAAGTTAGGAACCTTAACCTAACGTTGTAAAACATTGTGTAAATATATAAAAGAGAGAGAGCATAACCGTGTGGTGTCCAACCCTGATATTATTTACATTTTCCTACTAAGTTTTAAATCTAGCAGACTGTTTTAGCTCACAGTACTTGTACCTGGATACCTTGCAGGCTCTTGCAACATTCTCAAGCAAAACTCACAAATATCATTTCGATACCGTTTCTCTGTTTACAATTGTAGCTGCTGTTCTGCCTGTTGTTCTACCTGTTGGTCTATCTGTTGTTCATAATGCTGAGAAACATTAATGTATATTCTCGTATATGTATGAATCTTCATGTGATCACCATCACTCGTCCCATCAACAAGAACATTTCTAGTGTATCCATCCCAAGCTTCACTGAAGAAATCTATCAATATTTTACAGATAGTAATATAAATGTAACCCATGTGTGTGAGGTCACATACTGCAGATATATCATTAATCCGTATAAATGTAACCCATGTGTGTGAGGTCACATACTGCAGATATATCATTAATCCGTATAAATGTAACCCATGTGTGTGAGGTCACATACTGCAGATATATCATTAATACGTATAAATGTATCCCATGTGTGTGAGGTCACATACTGCAGATATATCATTAATACGTATAAATGTATCCCATGTGTGTGAGGTCACATACTGCAGATATATCATTAATCCGTATAAATGTATCCCATGTGTGTGAGGTCACATACTGCAGATATATCATTAATACGTTACATATTTCGTGCAGAGTAGGTAAAACTGGTCAGTTAGCAAGAATTCGTTTAAAATTAAGTCCTTTCTAAAATTTTCTCCTATACGTTTAAAGATATATTTTTTCATTTATGTCAATATAAAAATTAATATTTTTGTACCAAAAGAACCTTAAGAAACTTACCTAACCATTATAACAAGCGCAATTTAATTTAGCCGAATCCAACTAAATATAATTTAGATAATTTAACAATAATTTAATAATAAACACAATGAAATATATTTTTTTCGTTAGGTTCAGAATGATTTTTACAAAATTTTTGCATACGCAAATGTTCGCTTGCCTTATTCGGCAAGAAGAGCTTTGCTGTTTAAGCCAAAATCGCAATCGCAAATTTTACATATTCGGCAACACACACACAAACACACACACACACACACACACACACACACACACACACACACAGGGCCAGGAGCTAGGACTCGACCCCTGCAACCACAAATAGGTGAGTACACACACACACACACACACACAGTGAAGAGGCGGGGCCAGGAGCTGAGTCTCGACCCCTGAAACCACAATTAGGTGAGTACACACACACACACACAGTGCATTAGAGAATGGAAGAGGTACAGAAGGGAAAGGACCCAGGAAAATAAGATCAGTCGAAGAGCCAGAAAAAAGTATACACAGATAAGGAGGGAGGCCCAGAGACAGTACGAGAACGACATAGCATCAAAAGTCAAGTATGACCCGAAACTGCTGTATAGCCACATTAAGAGAAAGACAACAGTCAAAGACCAGGTGATCAGGCTGAGGAAAGAAGGTGGGGAACTCACAAGAAACGATCAAGAGGTATGTGAGGAGCTCAACAAGAGATTTAAGGAAGTATTCACAGTGGAGACAGGAAGGACTTTGGGAAGACAAGACGGAGGGGGACACCAACGGGGAATACACCAACAAGTGCTGGATGACATACACACAACTGAGGAGGAGGTGAAGAAGCTGCTAAGTGACCTTGATACCTCGAAGGCAATGGGACCGGACATCTGCCCATAGGTCCTTAGAGAGGGAGCAGAAAGGCTGTGTGTCCCATTAACCACAATCTTCAACACATCACTTGAAACTGGGCAGCCACCTGAGGTATGGAAGATGGCAAATATAATTCCCATTTTTAAAATAGGAGACAGAAAAGAGGAATTAAACTACAGACCAGTGACACTGACATGTATAGTATGCAAAGTCATGGAGAAAATTATCAGGAGGAGAGCGGTGGAGCACCTGCAACGGAACAAAAGTATAAATGACAACCAGCAGGGTTTCATGGAAGGTAAATCCCGTGTCACAAAGATTCTGGAGTTTTATGATAAAGTAACAGAAGTAAGAGACGAGAGAGAGGGGTGGGTTGATTGCATCTTCTTGGATTGCAAGGCCTTCGACACAGTTCCTCACAGGAGACTGGTGCAGAAACTAGAGGATCAGGCGTGTATAAGGGTAGGGGCACTTCAGTGGATCAGAGAATACCTGACAGGGAAGCAACAATGAGTCATGGTACGTGATGAGGTATCACAGTGGGCACGTGTGACGAGCGGGGTCCCACAGGGGTCGGTCCTAGGACCAGTGCTATTTTTGGTATATGTGAATGACATGATGGAAGGGATAGACTCAGAGGTGTCCCTGTTCGCAGATGATGTGAAGTTAATGAGGAGAATTAAATCAGGTAAGGACCAGGCAGGACTTCAAAGAGACCTGGACAGGCTGGACACGTGGTCCAGTAACTGGCTTCTCGAATTCACCCCTGCCAAATGCAAAGTCATAAAGATTGGAGAAGGGCAAAGAACACCGCAGAGTATAGGCTAGGTGGCCAACGACTGCAAACCTCACTCAAGGAGAAAGATCTTGGCATAAGCATAACATCGAACACGTCTCCCGAAGCACACTTCAACCAGATAACTGCTGCAGCATATGGGCGCCTGGCAAACCTGAGATTAGCATTCCGATACCTAAGTAAGGAATCTTTCAAGACACTCTATATCGTTTACGTCAGGCCCATACTGGAGTATGCAGCACCAGTTTGGAACCCGCACAGAGTCAAGCACGTTAAGAAATTAGAGAAAGTGAAAAGGTTTGCGACAAGGTTAGTTCCAGAGCTAAAGGGAATGTCCTATGAAGAAAGGTTGAGGGAAATCGGCCTGACGACACTGGAGGACAGGAGGGATGGGGGAGACATGATAACGACATACAAAATACTGTGTGGAATAAACAAGGGGGACAGGGACTAGATGTTCCAGAGAGGGGACACAGAAGTTGAAGACTCAGATGAGCCACAGGGATGTTAGGAAGCATTTCTTCAGTCGTAGAGTGGTCAGGAAGTGGAACAGTCTGGCGAGCGATGTAGTGGAGGCAGGAACCATACATAGCTTCAAGATGAGGTATGATAAAGCTCATGGAGCAGGGAGAGAGAGGACCTAGTAGCGTTCAGTGAAGAGGCGGGGCCAGGAGCTGAGTCTCGACCCCTGCAACTACAATTAGGCGAGTGCAATGAGGTGAGTACACACACACAATATATATATATATATATATATATATATATATATATATATATATATATATATATATATATATAATATGAGAGAGACAGGGAGGTAGCAGCTCTAGATCTGACTGGGGTCTCACAACCTCAGAGAAAAGACTTAACATACTTCAGGAAAACGTCAGGAAGTTTCTCCCTGGAGTTGAGTGTTTCCTCCCCCCTCCCTCCCCCTTGCCCCCCTCCCCCCTCCCCCCCTTGCCCCCTCCCTCCCCCCTTCCCCCCCCACATTTTACCTTCGTGAACTTTATCTGAAAACAAAATATATTTAAAAATAAAGAGGAAGCGCTGAACGGCACGGGTCACGCAACGCCGGGAATATGGTAATGAGGTTTGATCTGTGTTGTTGTTGTTGTTAGCATGCCGACACTGCTTGATACTTTTGTTATTCAGTTTCTGACGACCATGAAAACTTATTTGTTTTTTTGTTTTTAATTTGCAGTTATGACGCCTTATACACGTTCCCCGCCTCTCACACCGCTTATTCCTGTCTCTCCTATTAAATCCTCTCAGTATCTTGTATGTTGTTATCGTGTCTCTACTGGTCGTCAGGTTCAGTTCCCTTTGCTTCTCTTCGTAGATCATCCCTCTCAGCTCTGCGTCCAGTCTTTCTCTAGTCTCTGTATATGCTGGACTATGTGTGGGCTCCAGGCAGCTGCTACATATAGCATATAGTATTTAAGCGCTTCTTTGGTGAGGTTACTGAATGCTGTTATCAGGGCAGCTGGATGTACCGCCCTCACTGTTATGTTGATATATATCTCAGGTAACATCCTCGTAACTATACTTACCCTGAGCTCCTCCTTGCTCGAGGTTTGCTGCATCTGTTTTCAAAGGCGTACTCCGTCACCGGTCTCTTTTTTCACTTTCCCCGATATCCATGAATGCGTATGTACTTACCTATTTGTGGGTGCAAGGTCGAGTAAAAGCTCCTGGCTCCTGCATGTGTGTGTGTGAGTGTTCACGTTCGATTAATACCCGTTCATAAGTATCAATATAAACGAGACTCTGCTCTCATATTATAAATATATACTGTACATATTTATATAAATTTTGTCTCCATGATTTATAGGGTGGTTAGCAAAGTAAAGTAAGGCAGGATAATAAAGACAGGGATTTATGGTAATGTGTGCCTTGCCAGGGCCCTCACCCCCCCCCCTACACGCCATCACAACCCTGCACAAACAAGATTCTTTTTTTTTATATACAAAATTCAAATTTCAGGCTTGAATAACAGCCAGTCTTTTGGGTCTGAATCGTTTTATATCCTTTTTCATTAATAATATTACTATTAACTAATATTCGGAGTAATTCTTTTTACCTACACAAGTCTTTGATGTATATGAAAGGCATTAAATGTTAATTTTTTTCACTCTGGTGAACGTCACTCTTCGGAAAATCAATTTGGAGGTATTTTTCTGGGGTTGAAAGTTGCCAACGCTCCGAGGATAACAAAAGTCTGCACAACAAGATTAATATCTTTCAATTACCCAGCAAATGGAGAACGGAAATAGTGAATACCTGGCGCTACAACACTGGCCGCCAGGCACACTCTGTAGTTGAGAAATACTGAATTCAATTATCAGAAATCGGTAACAGTGCGAGGCTGGGGGGGGGGGCACACAATATTACATCCCTGTGCCCCCCATTTTATTTTTCTTCCCACTAGGTTAGATAAGGTTTATCAGAAAATAGGACAAGTGTTTCCTGATGTGAGTGTTAGTTATATGATGACCTACAACTGGAGCTTTTGGTCACACGACCGAGGCCTTCCGCTGGCTTACCCTTCCACCCCTTTAAAAATTCTGATTATGTTTATAACCATTTGAAGTTGAGGCTTCTCCTCCCCATTAAGCTCTTGATTCAAGGAAGCGAAGCTGCTCTTTCCCCTTGGATCAGATCTGATGGACCGTCCATCACCCAGGCATAGTATGGCCGCTGAGGGTTTAGCGCCTCACAGTGAGTGCTATAATAATACTCACCTGGGAACATGGATAAGCTTGAAAAAAGTAAAAAAAAAAAAATTTCCTTTACAGGGTTTTTTTGGGAAGAGTTTCCAGCTTGGGTAAAGCTACTTCAGTGCCAAATTGTTTTAATATTTGAGCGGAAATTGTACAAGTTTCTCAATTTACTTCAAATATAATTTCAACTTTGGCAAGAGGTGCATTTGCGCCATGTCCGCCTTAATATTCCCACCCACTTTTGACGGCCAGATTTGACGCAGTTTTATGATGCAGATATATTGTATTTCTCTGAAATGTAGCGTAGCAGGTAATTATATTATTCCCCTTCGTACAGGATATATACCCTGAGGGATACATTGCTCTTGGTATATATAAATATGAGATTTAACTTTAATCTCTGTATCTGTGGGATTAAAAATTCTTAACTGCTGCTAGTGTAGTCGATAGGGTTTAAACCCCATTAACTAGCCGACCCTTTCGAATTCAGCTCCTTGCCCAGGGACCTTATTTTTTAAAGGGGTGGACCGGTAAGCCAGCGGAAGGCCTCGATCAGATGACCAAAAGCTCCAGCTGCGGGTCAGCACATGACTAAGACCCGCGTCATGTTTCCTGACAAATCTTAAATAACCTAACCAAGAATGTTTCATACTGACGTATTTATATTAAACTCAGACAACATGTTAACTTAGAGCATAATGCTCAGTAACATAATACTCAGTAACATAATACTCAGTAACATAATACTCAGTAACATAATGCTCAGTAACATAATGCTCAGTAACATAATGCTCAGTAACATAATGCTCAGTAACATAATACTCAGTAACATAATGCTCAGTAACATAATGCTCAGTAACATAATGCTCAGTAACATAATGCTCAGTAACATAATACTCAGTAACATAATGCTCAGTAACATAATGCTCAGTAACATAATGCTCAGTAACATAATGCTCAGTAACATAATGCTCAGTAACATAATACTCAGTAACATAATACTCAGTAACATAATACTCAGTAACATAATACTCAGTAACATAATACTCAGTAACATAATACTCAGTAACATAATACTCAGTAACATAATGCTCAGTAACATAATACTCAGTAACATAATGCTCAGTAACATAATACTCAGTAACATAATGCTCAGTAACATAATACTCAGTAACATAATACTCAGTAACATAATACTCAGTAACATAATACTCAGTAACATAATACTCAGTAACATAATACTCAGTAACATAATACTCAGTAACATAATACTCAGTAACATAATACTCAGTAACATAATACTCAGTAACATAATGCTCAGTAACATAATACTCAGTAACATAATACTCAGTAACATAATGCTCAGTAACATAATACTCAGTAACATAATACTCAGTAACATAATACTCAGTAACATAATACTCAGTAACATAATACTCAGTAACATAATGCTCAGTAACATAATGCTCAGTAACATAATGCTCAGTAACATAATGCTCAGTAACATAATACTCAGTAACATAATACTCAGTAACATAATGCTCAGTAACATAATGCTCAGTAACATAATGCTCAGTAACATAATGCTCAGTAACATAATACTCAGTAACATAATGCTCAGTAACATAATGCTCAGTAACATAATGCTCAGTAACATAATACTCAGTAACATAATGCTCAGTAACATAATACTCAGTAACATAATACTCAGTAACATAATACTCAGTAACATAATGCTCAGTAACATAATACTCAGTAACATAATACTCAGTAACATAATGCTCAGTAACATAATGCTCAGTAACATAATACTCAGTAACATAATGCTCAGTAACATAATGCTCAGTAACATAATGCTCAGTAACATAATGCTCAGTAACATAATGCTCAGTAACATAATGCTCAGTAACATAATACTCAGTAACATAATACTCAGTAACATAATACTCAGTAACATAATACTCAGTAACATAATACTCAGTAACATAATACTCAGTAACATAATACTCAGTAACATAATACTCAGTAACATAATACTCAGTAACATAATGCTCAGTAACATAATACTCAGTAACATAATACTCAGTAACATAATACTCAGTAACATAATACTCAGTAACATAATACTCAGTAACATAATACTCAGTAACATAATACTCAGTAACATAATACTCAGTAACATAATACTCAGTAACATAATACTCAGTAACATAATACTCAGTAACATAATACTCAGTAACATAATGCTCAGTAACATAATACTTAGTAACATAATGCTCAGTAACATAATGCTCAGTAACATAATACTCAGTAACATAATGCTCAGTAACATAATGCTCAGTAACATAATGCTCAGTAACGTAATACTCAGTAACATAATGCTCAGTAACATAATGCTCAGTAACATAATGCTCAGTAACATAATACTCAGTAACATAATGCTCAGTAACATAATGCTCAGTAACATAATGCTCAGTAACATAATACTCAGTAACATAATGCTCAGTAACATAATGCTCAGTAACATAATGCTCAGTAACATAATACTCAGTAACATAATGCTCAGTAACATAATGCTCAGTAACATAATGCTCAGTAACATAATGCTCAGTAACATAATACTCAGTAACATAATACTCAGTAACATAATACTCAGTAACATAATACTCAGTAACATAATACTCAGTAACATAATGCTCAGTAACATAATGCTCAGTAACATAATGCTCAGTAACATAATACTCAGTAACATAATACTCAGTAACATAATACTCAGTAACATAATGCTCAGTAACATAATGCTCAGTAACATAATACTCAGTAACATAATGCTCAGTAACATAATGCTCAGTAACATAATGCTCAGTAACATAATGCTCAGTAACATAATACTCAGTAACATAATGCTCAGTAACATAATACTCAGTAACATAATACTCAGTAACATAATACTCAGTAACATAATGCTCAGTAACATAATACTCAGTAACATAATACTCAGTAACATAATACTCAGTAACATAATGCTCAGTAACATAATACTCAGTAACATAATGCTCAGTAACATAATGCTCAGTAACATAATACTCAGTAACATAATACTCAGTAACATAATACTCAGTAACATAATGCTCAGTAACATAATGCTCAGTAACATAATGCTCAGTAACATAATGCTCAGTAACATAATACTTAGTAACATAATACTCAGTAACATAATGCTCAGTAACATAATGCTCAGTAACATAATACTTAGTAACATAATGCTCAGTAACATAATGCTCAGTAACATAATACTCAGTAACATAATACTTAGTAACATAATACTCAGTAACATAATGCTCAGTAACATAATACTTAGTAACATAATGCTCAGTAACATAATGCTCAGTAACATAATACTTAGTAACATAATACTCAGTAACATAATACTCAGTAACATAATACTCAGTAACATAATACTCAGTAACATAATACTCAGTAACATAATGCTCAGTAACAACCCAAAGGGAAACAAACTCGGAAGATTAATTGAGCTGTATATTTCAACTCTTCTGGGACCCTCTTCAGCTGATAAAAGTATAATGAAAAAACAAAATTGTATTTTTGGTGGTGGGGGGGGAGGGGGAGGGGGGGTTAACGAAGGAACCGGGAGAGAAAGTGGTACGAAATGTGTAAGAAAGTGTAAGGGAGATGAGAAACAGTATTTTTTTTTATAAGTCTAGCCTGGTGGCAGTTTGAGCTGGGTGCGATGGGAAATATAAGTGTTTTATGGCAAGATATTACATGATTTAAAAGACCTAAACGATTTTTATAGCCCTACTAGCATTAAAGTCCCCCCCCAAAAAAAATCTCTCTCTCTCTCTCTCTCTCTCTCTCTCTCTCTCTCTCTCTCTCTCTCTCTACACAAATCAATTCTCTCTCTCTCTTGAGTATCAGCTACTGGCCCAACCTCTTTACCAGCTATATCCGGGTTCACTGCCAGCCTGGATGGAGGGGCCCCTGTAGTACCTAAGCTTGAAGCTGTGTGTTGAGTCTGCCAGTGTCAGTGCTTCATCCCGGTCGTTGATCACCATGAAGAAATGCTGTTTGATATACAGTAGGTTCATTTGTGTGTGTTCCACCACTCTGAGAAGAACACTGCAGTGTTCCACCACTCTGAGAAGAACACTGCAGTGTTCCACCACTCTGAGAAGAACACTACAGTGTTCCACCACTCTGAGAAGAACACTGCAGTGTTCCACCACTCTGAGAAGAACACTACAGTGTTCCACCACTCTGAGAAGAACACTACAGTGTTCCACCACTCTGAGAAGAACACTGCAGTGTTCCACCACTCTGAGAAGAACACTGCAGTGTTCCACCACTCTGAGAAGAACACTACAGTGTTCCACCACTCTGAGAAGAACACTACAGTGTTCCACCACTCTGAGAAGAACACTGCAGTGTTCCACCACTCTGAGAAGAACACTACAGTGTTCCACCACTCTGAGAAGAACACTACAGTGTTCCACCACTCTGAGAAGAACACTACAGTGTTCCACCACTCTGAGAAGAACACTACAGTGTTCCACCACTCTGAGAAGAACACTGCAGTGTTCCACCACTGAGAAGAACACTACAGTGTTCCACCACTCTGAGAAGAACACTGCAGTGTTCCACCAC
>NC_091320.1:21004530-21097030 GCF_038502225.1 Cherax quadricarinatus | reverse complement strand
CATGTGTCCTATAAAGATACAAGGTGTTGCACATGTGTCCTATAAAGATACAAGGTGTTGCACATGTGTCTTACTCATGTGTCTTATGACTGCTGCTCAGGGGAAATAATTGACACCTGAAGAAAGACCGGCCAATGAGAAATGCAATTAAAGTAATTTGTTTAAACTCTAATTAGTTTTAGTAATTAGCCAGAGTAATTAGCTAATGCACGTAATTATTTAAGGACAAAGAGTTGAAGTTTCCCTTTAACTCTGGAGAGTAAAGGTTGTCTGGCTGTATTTAACCCTTTGTGGGTCAAATATCAGAAGGTTGTATTTGTCTTGTTAGTGTGTTGTTATAGTGGGTGGTAGTTGTCTTGTTAGTGTGTTGTTATAGTGGGTGGTAGTTGTCTTGTTAGTGTGTTGTTATAGTGGGTGGTAGTTGTCTTGTTAGTGGGTTGTTATAGTGGGTGGTAGTTGTCTTGTTAGTGGGTTGTTATAGTGGGTGGTAGTTGTCTTGTTAGTGTGTTGTTATAGTGGGTGGTAGTTGTCTTGTTAGTGTGTTGTTATAGTGGGTGGTAGTTGTCTTGTTAGTGTGTTGTTATAGTGGGTGGTAGTTGTCTTGTTAGTGGGTTGTTATAGTGGGTGGTAGTTGTCTTGTTAGTGGGTTGTTATAGTGGGTGGTAGTTGTCTTGTTAGTGGGTTATAGTGGGTGGTAGTTGTCTTGTTAGTGTGTTGTTATAGTGGGTGGTAGTTGTCTTGTTAGTGTGTTGTTATAGTGGGTGGTAGTTGTCTTGTTAGTGTGTTGTTATAGTGGGTGGTAGTTGTCTTGTTAGTGGGTTTTTATAGTGGGTGGTAGTTGTCTTGTTAGAGTGTTGTTATAGTGGGTGGTAATTGTCTTGTTAGTGTTGTTATAGTGGGTGGTAGTTGTCTTGTCTTTCTCCCTGAAGCCTTCTCCTTGAAAGCTGGCTGCCTTGGATCAACGTCTAGCATTGTGCTAGGCGCCAAGGTATTGTCCAGTGTGGTAAGAATGGTACAGCAGTGTGTACCTTGTTCCAATGTTCGTAGGTTCGAATCTCCTTCAGCCAGAGATCAGTGTTTGTGTATATTTCGCCCGCTCTTGCGAATTCCTTGCATTGTTAAAATCTCTAGTAAGGCTGATGCATGCAGGGGATGGATGAGATGAAAAGCTGTAAGCCTTCTCCCTGAAAGCTGGCTGCCTTGGATCAACGTCTAGCATTGTGCTAGGCGCCAAGGTATTGTCCAGTGTGGTGAGAATGGTACAGCAGTGTGTACCTTGTTCCAATGTTCGTAGGTTCGAATCTCCTTCGGCCAGAGATCAGTGTTTGTGTATATTTCGCCTGCTCTTGCGAATTCCTTGTACACACACACACACACACACACACACACACACACACACACACACACACACACACACACACACACACACATCTGGACAGGCTGCAGACCTGGTCCAGCAATTGGCTTCTGGAGTTCAATCCCACCAAGTGCAAAGTCATGAAGATTGGGGAAGGGCAAAGAAGGCCGCAGACGGAGTACAGTCTAGGGGGTCAGAGACTACAAACCTCACTCAAGGAAAAAGATCTTGGGGTGAGTATAACACCAGGCACATCTCCTGAAGCGCACATCAACCAAATAACTGCTGCAGCATATGGGCGCCTAGCAAACCTCAGAACAGCATTCCGACATCTTAATAAGGAATCATTCAGGACCCTGTACACCGTGTATGTTAGGCCCATATTGGAGTATGCGGCACCAGTTTGGAACCCACACCTAGCCAAGCACGTGAAGAAACTAGAGAAAGTGCAAAGGTTTGCAACAAGACTAGTCCCAGAGCTAAGAGGTATGTCCTACGAGGAGAGGTTAAGGGAAATCAACCTGACGACACTGGAGGACAGGAGAGATAGGGGGGACATGATAACGACATACAAAATACTGAGAGGAATTGACAAGGTGGACAAAGACAGGATGTTCCAGAGATTGGACACAGTAACAAGGGGACACAGTTGGAAGCTGAAGACACAGATGAATCACAGGGATGTTAGGAAGTATTTCTTCAGCCACAGAGTAGTCAGTAAGTGGAATAGTTTGGGAGCGATGTAGTGGAGGCAGGATCCATACATAGCTTTAAGCAGAGGTATGATAAAGCTCACGGCTCAGGGAGAGTGACCTAGTAGCGATCAGTGAAGAGGCGGGGCCAGGAGCTCGGACTCGACCCCTGCAACCTCAACTAGGTGAGTACAACTAGGTGAGTACAACTAGGTGAGTACACACATTATATATATATATATATATATATATATATATATATATATATATATATATATATATATATATATATATATATATACACACACACACACACACTTGCAGATGTTGCAAGTATATGGAACAGGTGGTAAGTTACTAAATGCTGTACAGAGTTTTTATGAGGATAGTGAGGCTCAGGTTAGGGTGTGTAGAAGAGAGGGAGAATACTTCCCGGTAAAAGTAGGTCTTAGACAGGGATGTGTAATGTCACCATGGTTGTTTAATATATTTATAGATGGGGTTGTAAAAGAAGTAAATGCTAGGGTGTTCGGGAGAGGGGTGGGATTAAATTATGGGGAATCAAATTCAAAATGGGAATTGGCACAGTTACTTTTTGCTGATGATACTGTGCTTATGGGAGATTCTAAAGAAAAATTACAAAGGTTAGTGGATGAGTTTGGGAGTGTGTGTAAAGGTAGAAAGTTGAAAGTAAACATAGAAAAGAGTAAGGTGATGAGGGTATCAAATGATTTAGATAAAGAAAAATTGGATATCAAATTGGGGAGGAGGAGTATGGAAGAAGTGAATGTTTTCAGATACTTGGGAGTTGACGTGTCGGCGGATGGATTTATGAAGGATGAGGTTAATCATAGAATTGACGAGGGGGAAAAAAGTGAGTGGTGCGTTGAGGTATATGTGGAGACAAAAAGCGTTATCTATGGAGGCAAAGAAGGGAATGTATGAAAGTATAGTAGTACCAACGCTCTTATATGGGTGCAAAGCTTGGGTTGTAAATGCTGCAGCGAGGAGGCGGTTGGAGGCAGTGGAGATGTCCTATCTAAGGGCAATGTGTGGTGTAAATAGAAGGTGTGGAGTTAAAAGTATTAGTCAGAGGGCTGAAGAGGGGTTGTTGAGGTGGTTTGGTCATTTAGAGAGAATGGATCAAAGTAGAATGACATGGAGAGCGTATAAATCTGTCGGGGAAGGAAGGTGGGGTAGGGGTCGTCCTCGAAAAGGCTGGAAGGAAAGGGTAAAGGAAGTTTTGTGAGCGAGGGGCTTGGACTTCCAGCAAGTGTGTGTGAGCGTGTTCGATAGGAGTAAATGAAGATGAATGGTATTTGGGACCTGACGAGCTGTTGGAGTGTGAGCAGGGTAATATTTAGTGAAGGGATTCAGGGAAACCGGTTATTTTTATATAGCCGGACTTGAGTCCTGGAAATGGGAAGTACAATGCCTGCACTCTAAAGGAGGGGTTTGGGATATTGGCAGTTTGGAGGGATATGTTGTGTATCTTTATACGTATATGCTTCTAAACTGTTGTATTCTGAGCACCTCTGCAAAAACAGTGATTATGTGTGAGTGAGGTGAAAGTGTTGAATGATGAAAGTATTTTCTTTTTGGGGATTTTCTTTCTTTTTGGGTCACTCTGCTTCGGTGGGAGACGGCTGACTTGATATATATATATATATATATATATATATATATATATATCAGTAACAACACTGCGCAAGCCAAGGAGTCGAACCCATGCTGCTTTGGCCTGCCTCTTGGTGAACAAAAACACATGACACCTTAGACCACTAGACCACACAATCCTTAACAATGGTGCATCCAGCCAAGCTAGATGTTGTACCCACCATGCAGGCAGGACGATATAAGCTCCAGGAAACAGCTAGAGAAGAGATTCTGGCGGAGCTCTGGCCTGTGTGCCTAGCTCTGGGCACGAGATTGGGGTAGAGCTGCTCCCTCTGTGCAGAGCTCTGGCCTGTGTGCAGAGCTCTGGAAAAGGGCTGCAGGAGAGTTTCTAGAGGAGAATCTGTTAAAGACACTGGGCAGAGCACTGGCTTGGAGCAGTGCTTGTGCTGTGGAGGTCTTGGGATCTGTAGCTAGAATTCCCGAGGTGAACTGTCCCTCGGAACTTATTGTAAGTAAATATTCCGTTTCGTTAGTTAAATTGTAATCCTTGTCTCACTACTTGTGTATACCATCCTCATTTATTTAAATCCAATAGTGTTCTCCTGTTCCTAATTATATTACTGTACAAGGACTTAATAATAAATTGTGTTCGAGTCGAATAGTAATATTAACTGTCCCCGTTATTTATTCGTTATTTTATTTGTACAGTGTGTATAGTGTTAGTGGTGGTGAGTGACCTCGCATTACCTCCTCTCCTGTCACTCGACTCACCTCTCCTGCATACTCCCTCCCTTTTCTCCCTTATTCTCCAGTTATCCTCTCGTTCATTACCCCTCCTATATGACATGTCGTGCTGATTAGGTGAAACTGCTCAATAAGCAATAACTCATTTAAAATTAAGTCCTTTCTAAAATTTTCTCTTTTACGTTTACAGATATATTTTTTTCACTTCTGTTAATGTAAAAATGAAAAATTTTGTACCAAAAGAAACTTAGAAAACTTACCTAACCTTATTACAACAAGCGCAATTTAATTTAGCCTAATCCAGCTAAATATATTTTAGATAGGTTTATAAAAATCTTAAACAAGCACAATGAAATATAATTTTTTCGTCAGGTTCAGAATGCTTTTTGCGAAATTACTGCATTCACAAATTTTCGCTTGCCTTATTCGGCAAGAATAGCATTGCTATTTAAGCCAAAATCGCAAGTTTTACGTATTCGGCACGATATATATATATATATATATATATCTATATATCTATATATATATATATATATATATATATATATATATATATATATATATATATATAATATATATATATATATATAGAGAGAGAGAGAGAGAGATTTTGAAATGCTTAACAATACACAAACATGTGAAATTATTTACAAACATTATCTCTCAGTCTACAGCAGTAATTGAAGTTCTAACAATAAAGGTCGAGAACTAAAATCTAGTAATCGTGGTTGTATATAAGCCACCAGATGCAACCTCCCAACAGTTCAAGAAACAGCTACCGAAAATTGATTGTCTGGAAAACCTTCCAGCTTCATCCCAAAACATCTTACTGCTTAGTGATTTCAACCTAAGGCATACAAAATGGAAGAATGTAGCAAATAATGTTATAGCTGAAACAATCCCCGGAGGTAGCGCAGATGAAAGGTCACACACACATGAGCTACTAAGTCTCTGCGAAAAACACACCTTAAGCCAGCAGATAGTGGAGCCAACAAGACTGGAAAACACACTTGGCCTTATCTTCACAAATAATGAGGACCTGGTAAGAGACATAATATAAAAAACAACTAATTCTGATCACAATCTAATCGAAGTTCAGACTTACATGCATAGGGATCCTGATCAGCAAAATGCACGTATCTGTGAAGGTGTCCTCACCAAATACAACTTCAACAACAAGAACATCAACTGGGACCAGGTAAACCATGTCTTAAATGAAACATGTTGGGAAGATATCTTTAAAATAACATGGATCCAAACCAGTGCCATGATAGGATCAACTTCCTGGCAGCTGAAGTGTGTTCAAGGCATATTCCTCTAAGAAAGAAGAAGAGAAAAAGTAAACTGGAGAGAAAAAGACGCTTCCTCTACAGAAGACGACAAAGAATCACTGAGCTCCTCAAGAATGCTAGATTATCTGATACACGAAAGGAAGCGCTGACCAGGGAAGTGAAAAGTATCGAACTTAAGTTAAAGGACTCATACAGGACCCAGGAGAAACAGGAGCTAAAAGCGATTAGTGAAATTGAAAAATCTGAAATATTTCTTTTCATATGCCAAAAACAAGGCAAATATCACATTTAGTATCGGGCTCTTGCTCAGACAAAATGGGGCTTACACAGATGAGAGCAAACAAATGACTGAGGTACTGAAATCCCAATACGACTGTGTTTAGTGAGCCACTAAACACAGAAATGATTTTTTCATGAATGAATTACCCTAACTCCGATAGACTTTGAGAAAACCATTGAGAACATGCCCATGCACTCAGCCCAGACCCAGACTCGTGGAACTCTGTGTTCATTAAGAACTGCAAGAAACCCCTTTTGCATGCCTTAAGTATACTGTGAAGAAGGGGCTTAGACATGAGTGAAATTCCAGTCACTAAAACAACGGATATAGCCCAACTCCATAAAGGTGGCAGCAAAGCATTGGCTAAGAACTAAAGACCAATAGCTCTAGCGTCCCACGTCATAAAAATCTTTGAAAGAGTGCTAAAAAGCACGATTGCAAATCACTTGGATTCCTAAAAACTGCACAATCCAGGGCTATTTTTTAGCTTAAGACTATTTACTTTGTTTTATACTTAATTCTAACTATAGATTCACTACAAATCTTATGATTACAAGCATTGATCCTGATACCAACCTCTTATTTAATGACTTAAATGAATCAAACAGTTACTGTAATTACTACACTGCAGAACAATCAAAGGCACTTCTCAGTGCCAACAACAACATAACTATCTTTAACTACAATATCAGATCTTTAAGCAAGCATTACGATGACCTCATAGCATTACTAAATTCCTTACATGCCAATATGTCCATCATTACACTAACTGAAACCTGGCTAAAGCCTGATAGTACAGATGTCTATGCCATTCCTGGTTACACAGCCATACACAACTGTAGGCCAGACCAACAAGGGGGTGGCACAGCCATATACTACTCAGACCAACTAGAATGTATCACTAATACTTGCACAAGGGATGAACATGGGGAATATATAATAGCTAAATTCAAATCCAAATACCTACAAAAACCTCTCACATTGATAAACATCTACAGAGTTCCACAGTCAAACATTAGCCAATTTAGTCAAAATCTAGGAAGTATGATAACTGATGCACGCATGAACAAAGATCACTTACTACTCTCAGGTGACTTCAATATAAATCTCCTGCAAGACCAGGACCCACACGTTACTGAATTCACAAACACAATGAGTAACTGTATGTTACTACCAACAGTAACAAAACCTACAAGAGTTACAGAGACTAGTGTTTCCCTACATGACCACATCTGGACCAACACCATATCCCCTTTAAAATCAGGCATAATTACAGATAATACCACAGACCACTACCCTACTTTCCTCATAACAACTCTTGGTAAACTACCCCAAGACACTACTAAAGTCACCTTCAGACTTCACAATGAGGCAGCCATTAATAACTTCGCAACAGCATTAGCAAACATTGATTGGCACACTGAGCTAGAAATCTATACAGATATTGACGAATGTATTAATAATTTTCTAAAAAAGACCCAATACCTCTATAACAAGCACTGCCCTAAAAAAACTAAACAGATGACAGCAAAGAGACTGAACAGTCCCTGGCTAACACCCAGCATTCTCAAATCCATAAATACAAAACACCAATATGAAAAACAGTACAGAATGGGTCACATAACCAGAGACCAAACAAAACGTTACTCGTCAATCCTAACCAGCCTGATAAGAAGGGCAAAAAAATTGTATTATGAGAACAGATTATCCAACTTACGAGGTGATATAAAAAAGACCTGGAAAACACTATCTGAAATTCTGGGAACAAAAAAGATATCACGAAATAGCGAAATAAAATTAGCAAAATCAGATGAACCCCAACTCCCACCAACAGAAACAGCAAACAGACTCAATGATTTCTTCTCCACTATAGGACAAAACCTTGCCCATAAAATCCCAAGCTCAGATACCCCACCAAATAACTACCTCACCGGCAACTACCCGAACACACTGTTCCTAGCTCCGACTAACCCATACGAAGTCTCCCTTATTATCAATGCACTAAAAAACAAGGCAGGAGATTTAAGTACCTTACCACCCTTTATATATAAAAAAGTGTCACAAGTGCTATCTCCAATCATTGCAACACTTTTTAACAAATCCATTGAATCCTCCACCTTCCCTACAGTACTCAAAATAGCAAGGGTCACCCCGATCCACAAAGGAGGAGACCAGAGTTGAATAACTATAGGCCAATATCCAACTTACACCCTCTCTCAAAAATCTTTGAAAAACTAATTCATAAACGAATCTACTCCTACCTTATCTCCCAAAACATACTCAACCCCTGCCAATTTGGATTCAGGCCTAATAAAAATACTAATGATGCTATTATACACATGCTAGAACATATATACACTGCAATAGAGAAAAAAGAAGTCCCACTGGGGATCTTCATTGACTTACGTAAAGCTTTTGATACAGTTGACCATGACTTGCTCCACGTAAAATTGTCACACTATGGTATAAGAGGGCACTCCCTCAATTACCTCAAGTCATACCTCAGCAACAGAAGCCAATATGTGTACGCAAATGGGGCAAACTCTTCTGCGCAACCAATTACAGTTGGTGTCCCACAGGGAAGTGTCCTTGGCCCTCTTCTCTTTCTCCTATACATAAATGACCTTCCAAATGCTTCGCAATTACTCAAACCCACACTATTTGCAGATGACACTACATACGTCTTCTCTCACCCGAGCCCAGTCACACTAGCCAATACTGTAAATACCGAATTACAGAAAATATCTACCTGGATGAGGACTAACAAACTTACACTAAACATTGACAAAACCTACTTCATTCAGTTTGGTAACAGAGCTACAGATGTCCCTCTTAACATAATGATAAACGGATCACCTATCACAAAGCTAACAGAGGGAAAATTCTTAGGAATCCACCTTGATAATAGACTCAAATTTCATACACATATACAACAAATTTCTAAGAAAATTTCCAAGACTGTAGGCATACTATCGAAGATACGGTACTATGTTCCACAGTCAGCCCTCCTGGCCCTATATCACTCTCTTATTTACCCCTATCTCACCTATGGAATTTGTGCATGGGGCTCAACAACAGTTAACCATCTCAGACCACTAATTACCCAACAAAAGGCTGCAGTTAGAATGATAACAAATTCTCACTACAGGCAGCACACTCCACCAATATTCAATACACTAAACCTACTCACCATACAAAACATCCATACTTATTACTGCACCTATTACATACATAGAACACTTAACTCTGATATTAACCCTCCCCTCAAACATCTCCTTGCCAACCTCAACAGAACACATGACCATAACACAAGGCACAGATCACTCTTTGATGTTCCTCGTGTTCATCTCACACTATGCAAAAACTCAATGCACATAAAAGGCCCTAAAATCTGGAATTCATTACCTGTAAATATAAAAGAAACACTACCTGTTTATAAATTCAAGTCTCTACTCAAAGATCACTTACTCACCCAAAACCAAATAAATACTGAATAACTGAACCTTATAAATTGTATATCTTAAATGTTTCTCACAATTATATCACATAAATGTTAAACCTAAAACCCAATCTAACTTTATTATTTTTTAAATACACTACCTAACAGAATCCTTCATATGACCTGTCTTTGTAATACTCACTTGTGCTTTATAGTAATCTGTTTACATTAATGTTTTATCACTGACTTCATCATTGCTTAATTAATCTTAAGTTAATTTTAAGCCAGCCCGTAATGCTATGCATAGTATAAGTGGCTTTGGCATACTGCTCTTATCTGTATTTTTTGTACCTCTGTATGTGTGCACAAATTTATAATAAATAAATAAATAAATAAATAAATAAATAAATAAATAAATATGGGTTCAGAGGAGGTCACTACTGCCGCTCGCAAGTACTGGATCACTGTGATATGGTCTTGGATAAACTGGAAGAAAAGCAATTCAGATGTAATATACACAGACTTTGCAAAAGCCTTTGACAAGTGTGAATGGCGTAATAGCGCACAAAATATGTGCTGCCGGAATAATTGGCAAAGTGGGGAGATGGATTTTCAACTTTCTGACCAATCGAACACACAGAGTAATGGTAAACAGAGTTAAATCGGAAGTTGCCAGTGAAAAGCTCTGTTCTACAAGACAACGTATTCGCCCCCATTCTGTTCCTCATCCTCATATCAGACATAGAGATGTAATCCACAGCACCGTGTTATCCTTTGCAGACGATACTAGGATCTGCTTGAGGACATGATTAACCTCCAAGAAGACATAAACAAAGTTTTCCAATGGGCAATGGAAAAGAATATGATGTTCAGTGAAGACAAATTCCAACTACTTCGTAATGGAAAACTGGAGGAGATAATTAGAACTGAGTATACTACAAACTGATCATACAATAGAGCGAGAAAATAATGTGAGAGACCTGGGAGTGGTATTATCTCAGGATCTCACTTTCAAGGTTCACAACAGTGCTATGATCACAACTGCAAAGAAAATGATAGAATGGATAATGAGAACGTTCAAAACAAGAGATGCCAAGCCAGTGATGATCCTTTTCAAGTCATTTGTTCTCTCTAGGCTGGAATACTGCTGTACATTAACATCTCCATTCAAAGCAGGTGAAATTGCAGATCTAGAGAGTGTACAGACAACCTCTACTGCACATATCAATCCCATCAAACACCTCAAGAACTGGGAACACTTGGAAGCACTTGACTTGTACTCCGCTGGAACACAGGTGAAATCCTAGAAGGAATGGTCCCGAATCTGCACATAGAAATCACTCCCTAAGAAAGTAAAAGACTGGGCAGGCGGTGCAGAATACTCTAAATGAATAGTAGGGGCGCCATTGGTACACTAAGAGAAAACACCGTAAGTGTCTGGGGCCCAAGACTGTTCAACAGCCTCCCACCATACATAAGGGGAATTACCAATAGGCCCCTGGCTGCCTTCAAAAGGGAGCTGGACAGATACTTAAGTCGGTGCCGGATCAGCGGGGTTGTGGTCCGTACGTTGGACTAGGTGCGGCCAGCAGTAACAGTCTGGTTGATCAACCCCTGTACCACCGAGAGACCTAGTGATTGACCTTGCCGCGGGGGCGTTGATCCCCGGAATACCCTCCAGGTAGACTGCAGGTAGCAGGATTAGAACCTGCACATTCTGAATAACAAAAAAGGCACAATACCGTGACTGGAACGATACACAAATTACACAAATAACCCGCACATAGAAGAGAGGAGCTTACGACGATGTTTCGGTCCGACTTGGACCATTTACAAAGTCACACACTGCATCAATCTATGCGGTACAGAAGCTACCCACACTGCCTTAATTACCCATAGTTTAAACACAATAAACGTGACTGTACAATGAATATCTAAATGTAGGCTTAATAAAAACCCGAACACAAAAATATGTATACGCTTCCACCGCCCTGGCGGCACCAGAATTTCTAAGCCGGTGGGGGCGGGGGATGGGGGGGCTTTGGGAGGCTATTTTATTGGTAGGGGGGCTAGAGGGGGGCCTTGTTTTCAAGCAGCGTTATATATTTTTTTTTTGGGGTGGGTTCAGCCTCTCCTCTTTCCCCCTTCCCCCACACCAACTCTTCCCTGACCGAACTACATAACAAAAGAAACGCTGGCTGCGTCAGAATCAGACACAAGTTCCCTCAGTAGGAGCTGAGACAGATTACGTTCCCTTAGCATCAACTGCAATTATTATATTAAATATTATTATTAATTATTATTGTTAATTGTTATTATTATTATTATTATTATTATTATATTATTATTATTATTATTATTATTATTATTATTATTATTATTATTATTATTATGTGTTTATTATTATTAATATTATAACTCTTGTATTTGTTTCTTGCAGAACTTCACTGTGGTACCTTACCCCAAGGAGAAGTATGGCCAGTTCTACCAGGGAGACTCCTACATTGTTCTCTATGTGAGTACCTTTCTCTCTCTCACTCTCTCTCTTTAATCTGCCTTCAGTTTTACTTTTGGTCAATAATTTTAGTCCATCATCATGATCAATAATCCTCGTTTACCATCTTGGTCATATTATACTCGTCTATCTATTCTATCATTTTCGTCAGTTATCCTAGTCTATCATCCAGGTCAATAATGCTTGCCTATCAACTCGATCCATCATCCATGATCATCATCTTGGGTGATCCTGGTCCATCATCCAGTGTAATACCTTGAGATTGTCTTTCCAATATCATGTTTTGTGAGAGACAAGGATAGCAGCTGTGTGTGATACAATGAGACCGGGTCTCAGGTTTCTATGGAACTGCGAAGATAGGAGTGGTGATGGCTGCTGATCTTCACAGCCTAGTTCTGTTGGGGCACTCTATCCTCCTTTGAGACAGCGTGTTGTGTGTTCACACGGGAGGTGACCTTGACGCAAAAGTTATGGAAGGGGTAGGGGGTGTAGACGAGTTTATAAACTCAGGGAAAAGTAGTTATGAGACATTGCGTCACCACAAGGACAAGACCCAGGCAGGGACTCCATCGGCAAATCACATACGAAATGATAGGTAAGAGAGCTTTGAGGAGAGTGCTGGCCAGGTACAGAGCTCTGTCAGGGACCTGAATGAGTGGTTTATAAAGCCGACAAGTTGATAAATGGACTGAACACACCGATTCCAGGCTGAGGGACTAATTACCTCAAACTCTTCATCTTCCACCTTTCTTTGTATTGGACTGAAAAAGCCACTGGCTGGTGAAATGTTTTCAGAATAACATACCCAAATGTTGAGAAATGGTATGGTGATACTGACAAGATGTGGAAAAAGACATTCATTTACAGTTCAGGACATTTATTATAGGAAACGTTTTACCACGAGTGACTTCTTCAGTGCTGAAACAGAGATAACTAATTATTATTATTAAGGATAACTAAGAAACGAGTATATATAGTGGCAGATGGTAGTTGTAACAGTAATACAACTGTACTACTACTACTACCCACACGACCTTCCAACTGACGTTTCGCCACTCATGGCAAAATGTTTCCTTTAATAATAATATGTACATAAGTGTCTTTTTCCACATAACCAAATGTTACATAAGTGTCTCGTTTATCAATGTGTCAGAGAGAGCTGACTGTGTCAGCTATTAGGACCTGTGAATAGAAGCTGACTGGTCCTCTAGAAGTCATCAAGCTGTCTGGAGATTAGCGTGGGATGTTACTGAGCACCACGGCTTGTTGTAGTGTTTTAGATTCTCAGGTTAAAGTGTTGAAGAAGGATGTTCTACTTCCGGAGGAAAACAGGAGGCTGAAGCTTTGCCTAGATGGGTTTGGGAGTGAGTGTAAGATGGTTGGAGCTGGTAAAGAGGAAAAGGTTACCAGCAGTGAGTGTGAGATGGTTAGAGCTGGTAAGGAGGAAAAGGTTACCAACAGTGAGTTGGAGAGTGGCAGCCACTTTAAGTGGCAAGTGGTTCACAATTCAGGAAGAAGCATCACGATAAGGAAGGTTAATAATGAAGATTTGAAGGTAGGAAACCAATTCTTTGTTCGCCAGGATGAGTGTACTTCAGTGGTTAATGAGGTTAAAGGTACCATTGACTCCCCTGTTAATCAAGGTAAGAATATTCTGATTGTGGGAGACTGTCAGGTAAGTTATATGGACCATGCTTTTTGTAACAGGAGTAAGAAGGTGAGACAAAGAGTGTGTTTTCCTGGAGCTGGTGTTGGTGACTTAGTCAACAGGTTGGATAATATGTCAGGTAATGGGAACAAACCTATTATCTGTCTCAGTGCTGGTGGAAATGACCTCAGGAAGGGCAGGAGACAGGAGCTGCTGGATAAGTACAGGTCAGCCATGGATGTAGTCAGGTCTAAGGGAGGGGTCCCAATCATATGTAGCATTTTGCCTAGAAGGGGATTGGGCAGTGAATGGATGTCTAGGGCAATTGGTATAAATTACTGGCTAGACAGGTACTTTTAGGGAAATGCCACAAGCTAAGTCAAAGAGTAAATAATGGACTATAATGAGACTTATCTTGAAAGACAGCTGTCGCCTACACAGCCATCCTTGTAGGTGATGTCTTGAGAAGCTGTTGTATGTACTCCGTAAGGGCTTTGTGAAAAAAATGTTATATAAGTATAATTACCCCTAGGGGGTGTTGTGTCAGTATTTCAATAACTGAATACTGATGATACATACTGATGTGGGCTTGATGGCCCTCGGATCACCAGGTATTAGTACGTCAAATAAAACATGAATGCATATCCACTGCGCAGCCGACCTACCCCTATCATGTATATCAGACACACCTGGGTATTTGTAGCTGACCCATAGTTGCACCCAGTTATCCGTTGTCTTGATTGAACGAATGCTGCAATCCTGACTTCGTCAGGATTGCAGCATTCGTTGTTACTGTTCATCAAGTATTGTTCACAATCTTATCACTAAAGAAACTTCTCTGTTTTGATGTGCTCTTTGAGATTCTTTTATGCACACAAACACATGGATCAGTGTTCTTGTTCATTATCCTGGCATCAATGTGTCCCTTGGCAGGGTTAAAAGCAGTCTAAGCTAAGACGCCTCTCGCCGCACTTCGCTTGCTCCAGCACATAAAGGAAAAGCTGGCATAGCATTTTTCCCTTCCTTGCAAAACTTCCATCATGAAGAAATGCAAAATGCTTGATTCTTGCTGTCTGGGCATAGACAACAATGTACACTGTCTTTAACATGGTAATAAAGTGTGTGCAGAATTTTCCTTAATTGTCCTACTAAGGTAAGAGATTGATTGCAGCACTGGTCTCTTGCAAGGAGTCACATGACCCATTACTGGTACACACTGGTTAAACATCTGCTTGTAATTACTTGGGAAGTAAACAAGACGATTGCCCCTTCTGAGAGGGCTGGGCCCCTCAGAGCTGAAAAGGGCTGAAAGGGCTGATATTCCCCTCCTGGAGAAAATTTCTCCACAGCTACTGCAACAAACTTGCAATCCCATTAATTGATAACTGGGACAAATTCTATGGCAAAGTGATATGTATGCAAGGGATGGGGTACATCTCTCTGGGGCTGGAGTGGTTGTATTAGCTAAGTCGATTGAGGGAGCCATTGCTGACATGTCTAGGACTTTAAACTGATAGATTATAGAGGTATAGGTGTGTGTGGGAAACAATCATGCTGTAGTGCAAGTATTACCAGGATACCTCAGGGATATGTTTAAAAGACAATAGTCAATATAAAGATGTTAGTAAAAGCAAAGAAACTGATCAACAAAAAGAGACAGCAGAGGGCAGCGAGTGACTAGCTCCATTAAGGTTTACTATACTAACAATAGGGGTCTAAGAAATAAGATACATGAACTAAGAGTACTTGCAGGTGCAGGTAATATAGATATAATTGCTATAACAGAGACCTGGTTCAACTTGAAAGATAGAGAAATGCCTTCTGAATGCAACATACAGGGTTATAAACTATTCCACACTGATAGGGTCAACAGGAAGGGTGGTGGAGTGGCGCTGTATGTCGGAGATAATTTAAATTGTTGTGTTCGACAAGATATAAGTTTAGAAGCATCAAACAGAATTTGTTTGGCTACAATTTCTCGAGGGTCATGAAAATTAATTTTGGGTGTGATTTAAAGGCCCCCAAACCTTGAAAGGGAGTGCAGTAAGCTGCTATGAGACAAAATTCATAAGGCATCTAGATATGAAAATGTTGTGTTAATGGGAGATTTTAACTTTAGACAAATTGATTGGAACACTATGACAGGAAATCTTGAGTCTAAGGACTTTCTTGATATGGTTCAGGATTGCTTTTTAAAACAGTTTGTGACAGAACCAACTAGACCTGGTTCTTGCCAACAAAGAATCACAAATTAATAATCTTGAGGTTAATGATGAGCTTAGGGAAAGAGATCACAAATCACTTAGTTTCAATATATCATGGAATTACCCAAACAACTGCAATACCTGACTTTTGCTTGGCCGATTTCATGGGACTGAGAAATTACCTGGATGGGCTGAATTGGAATGACCTGTGTATGGGTCAGGTAGGTGGTAATGGTTGCCAATATGACTTTTTCAGAGCATAGTTTTAACTGCCCAGACAACTTATGTTCCGAGTAGGGAAATTAGATCTAACAAAAATGATCCCAAATGGATGAACACTTGATTAAAACATCTCACTGGTCAAAAGAGAGGCATATATTAGTGTATCAAAAGAGGGGATGGACAATTAAGAAATCAATATATTCAATTAGAGAGGGAAATAAAAAAGAGGAATAAGAAAAGCAAAAAGGGATTATGAGGCTAAAGTTGCAAGGGATTCGAAGACTAATCCAAAAAGGTTCTTTCAGGTATACAGAAGTAAGATTAGGGACAAGATAGCCCCACTTAAGAGTAACTCAGGTCAGATCATTGACTGATAAGGAAATGTGTGAATTTTTCAACACTTCCTGTCAGGAAGATACTAGCAAAATTCCAGAAATAATAAATTGTATAGAATAGGATGATAATAAACTATGCACGATTGGGGTAATTAGTGACATGGTCCTCAGACAAATAGAGAAATTAAAGCCTAGCAAATCCCCAGGCCCTGATGAATTGGTTGGAAAGGTTTTAAAGGAATGTAAATAGGAACTTAGCAAACCTTTGGCTAATCTTTTCAACACATTACTACAAATTGGCATAGTGCCAAACGAGTGGAAAATGGCAAATGTAATACCTATTTACAAGGCAGGTGACAGGTCCTTAGCTTCAAACTATAGACCATTAAGCCTTATCTCCACAGTGGGAAAATTTATGGAATCAATAATTGCCGAGGCAATGCGTAGCCATCTTGAAAGGCATAAATTGATTAATGAATCTCAGCACGGTTTTACAAAGGGGAGTTCCTGCCTCATGAATTTACTTTTTTTACTAAGGTATTTGAGGAGTTAGATCATGGTAATGAATATGATATTGTGTATATGGACTTCAGTAAGACTTTTGATAGAGTTCCACATCAGAGGCTGCTGAGGAAACTTAAGGTACACGGAATAGGAGAAATTTTTTCCTGGGTAGAGGCATTTTTGACAAATAAGCAGCAGAGAGTTTGCATAAATGGGGAGAAATCAGAATGGGGGCGCATCACAAGCAGTGTTCCACAGGGGTCAGCGTTGGGCCTTTTGTTGTTCACAATTTACATAAATGACATAGATTAGGGAATAAATAGCAACATAAGCAAGTTTGCTGATGACACCAAAATAGGCCATCCAGTTCACTCTGACGAGGACATTAGAGCACTCCAGGATGATTTAAATAGGTTGATGCAGTGGTTGGAGAAGTGGCAGATGCAGTTTAATATAGACAGATACAAAGTTCTAAGTGTTGGACAGGTAAATAACTATGCCACATATAAACTAAATGTAGATCTTAATATTACTGATTGTGGAAAGGAATTAGGAACCCTGGTTAGCAGTAATCTGAAACCAAGACAGCAGTGCATAAGTGTTTGCAATAAAGCTAACAGAATCCTTGGCTTCATATCAAAAAGTATAAATAATAGAAGTCCTCCATGGAAATACTACAGTGGGCCCCCGACTTTCAATGTCCTCAGCCTACAATAAAACTGACTTACGTTGCTTGTCAGCATGAAAATCATTCGTCCCATGTGTCCACGTGTCCATCTGGCCTGAGCACGCCTCAGTTGCCCTGCCGTCAGGTAGTGTGCCAATGTTTACAAGCCAGTGCGGTCACTTCCACGCATACATTCGGAACATTTTGTATTATTCCAGTGTTTTTAGTACTTGTAACTGCTAAATAAGCCACCATGGTCCTTATGGAAGGGGATTTCCCTTCTAAAAATTATACACCTCCATCATCTCCCCTCCTCCCATCCCATCACTCGTCACCACATCTTCAATAAAGGTAAGTGTCATTTATTTTTCATTACACAATACATGCATATATTGTGCATGTATCCTTCTGTTTGCATATAGGAAAATATATGTTTCATGTGGTAAAAATATTTTTGTTCATACTTTTGGGTGTCTTGAACAGATTAATTTGATTTCCATTATTTCTTATGGGGAAAATTAATTCGACTTACGATAATTTCGTCTTACGATGAGCTCTGGAACGGATTAATATTGAAAGTCGGGGTCCACTATAAATGGTATAAAATACCGACACAATGGTATTGACAATGTTTTGCCCACACAGTGAACTTTATCAAGTCACAACCAGATCTGTTTCTGACTTGATAAAGTCCACTGTGTGGGCAAAACATTGTCAATAAAGGATCATATTATACTGCTTAGGTATTTTTATTTCCAACAGAAATCCTCAGGTTGTTTCATCTTCAATGTTTCATCAAGTCCTCAGGTTGTTCAACTCTATATATCTTCGGTTAGGTCTCATTAAGATTATGCTGCACAGTTTTTGGTCACCATATTACAGAATGGATATAAATGCGCTGGAAAACGTACAAAGGAGGATGACAAAGTTGATGCCATGTATCAGAAATCTTCCCTACAAGGATAGACTGTGGGCCCTAAATCTTCACTCTCTAGAAGGGCGTAGAATTAGGGGGGATATGATTGAGGTGTATAAATGGAGAAGAGAAATAAGTAAAGGGGATGTAAATAGCGTTCTAAAAATATCTAGCCTAGACAGGACTCGCAGCAATGGTTTCAAGTTGGAAAAATTCATATTCAGGAAGGATATAGGAAAGCACTGGTTTGGTAATATAGTTGTGGATGAGTGGAACAAACTCTCGAATACTGTCATAGAAGCTAAAACGTTATTACATGAGTGGGTGTGAGTGGGTGTGAGCTAGACTTGACTACCTTGTGCTAGTGGGTCTGATGCCGTTCCCCTTCCTTAAGTGGATGTGACCTGGCTAGGTGGGTCATTGCTAAGCTGGGGGGGTGACATGGATCTGCCTCACATGGGCCAGTAGGCCTGCTGCAGTGTTCTTTCTTTATCATGTTCTTACATTAAGGCCTTTATTCGGTAAATTAATAATCTATATCGTCAGCTGATTGTATTACCCTGTCTCGGTATTCTTGTATTTCCCTCCAGTTATCTTAATATTAAATCCCTTTCTCTTTGACCAAGTATACTGTTGTAATAAGTGTAAATAAATTGTAATTGAGAGTCCCGTACCTCGGTTGCTAGCGCACTCATCTCTAACTCTGAGGTCTGTGGTTCGATCCCCGGTACGGATGAAACATTAGGACGTGTTTCCTTAAGACACCTGCTGCCCATGTTCACCTTGCAGTAAAATAAGTACCTGAGTGTTAGTCGACAGCTGTGGGTCTCATCCTGGGGATAAAATTGATCTACATGAATGGTATACAATATCGACAAGATGAAAATTACACACATGTGCAACATCTGGGTAACTTTATTGTAGACGTTTTGCCATCCAGTGGCTTTATCAATACAGACTCTAGGACATAACTTGAAGACAGTAGAACTATATACAAAAAATGGGGTAATCAGTCCCTCAGCCTTAGAGTTGTCTGTGCTCCAGAATCTCCACAACTACGGTGCTCGTGCAACCAGGAGCCTTAATTCCTGCAATATTCAATCGATATTAGTGACCTGCCTGCACCTCAGAAATTCCTCTATCCAAGAGGGTGTGTATCCCCTAGTACAACTATGCAGACACGGACACTAGCTTCTAGACTGACAAGAGACGCTGGTACGTACTGGACATGCACTGCCAGCTGCACACAGGCCTACAGATCATCTCACTCACAATTTTCCCCAGACACTGGCCAGAAATCCTACGGAGAAGGTGGAGGTCTTGTCTTACTGTATGGGCCTGACGGAGGAGGTCATCTACAGTACATCGAGGTGCCTTTACCAGATTTCCCCAGGTCTCATATGTGAAGACATGTGGGGGGCGCCGTCTGCTGATCACGGCACGTCTTGTCCAGGTGGTGTATGGTCATAGAAGAACGAGCTGGTCCCTCCCAGACCCACGCCTCGTCATTCAAACTAGGGCTGCCAGTTCTCCCTAGCTAACTTAACCTAGTGTTTGCCTACATTATCGGCCTATTACTACCTATGTTAAGGTCTTAGATCTACATTATTATTATCTACAGTTGCCTCAATAATCCTATTATTAGTGTACTAACAGTAAACTACCTACTTCTTCCCTGAAGGGTAAATCTATAAATTAACAAGTGCCTACCATCCACATTTGACAATCCAGGAGAGAACGCTTTTGTTTGGGTGAGTTTAAGGGCCATCCAGCTCAGCCGTTCCATTACGGCCTTGCTGGGACCCCTTTGTATGCTGTATCTGTCCTGTGGAACTTTAGGGACCAAATAAATTTCCACATCCTCCCGCCGGCGAAGGTAGGCGCTAATTCTAGATCAAGTCTGCCTCCTGAAGGCCCTCCCAGTGGGCCCGGGACTTGAGCGCCGTTCGACGGGTTGTCCGACCACTCAGCTCGGTCAGCCTCTGGTCTAATTTCTCATGTCCCGGTCCCACCGTGTGGACCTCGAGAGGTAAAAACCACCCAGCCTTGTCTGGGTGGGTCGACACTACCAGGCCAAGAGGCCAGTATGCCCTGGGCACCTCGGATTCTACTAGCACCAGGTCCCCTTCACTTAGCATCATCTTATTTGCCTCGGGGTCTGCACCATAGAAATGTTCCTGTAGGGCTGTCAAGTAATCCCTGCGCCATACCTAGTTCCATTTGTCCTGGATGTTCACCAGTCTGTTGTGACTTCTGTGCAGTTCTTCATTGATGGGGGGACCATCTGGCCCATAATAATCCAGCTCCTTGGAAGACTGACTCAAAATTGCGGGAAAGGGCTCAATCCTCATTCCAAACGGCATGTGATTGGGGGTGAGAGCTTCCTGCTCGTCAATCCCATTTTGCACGTAGGTCAGAGGCCTGTTATTGACTCTTGCCTCTATCTCAGCTAACACTGTCCTCAGTTCATCAAAGCTCACTCTCCTGCTGTGCAAGACCTTCCGAATGCACCCTTTGACTGTGCCCACCATGCATTCATAGAATCCCCCTTGCCAAGGCGCTCTGGGAGCTATGAACCTTCACTCACACTCTATTCTCTTCAGGTATTCTCGCACTTCTCCGTTGTCCCTGATATTCCTGAAAACTTTATCGGCAGCTCTGAAGCTCGTGCCATTGTCTGAGATAATCAATCGCGGGCACGAGAATCTAGCTGTAAACCTCCTGAACAACTTCACAAAAGTCTCTGTCAACATATAATACGCCAACTCCAAATGCACAGCTCGAGTAGTGGCACAAGTAAACAGGCAGACATATACTTTCTGAGGGCCCACCCTATTGTCTCCTGGGTTCTTCAACGTGATAGCCCCAGTATAGTCTATTCCCACAGCCTCAAAGGGCCTGTCACTATGTACCCGCTCCTGAGGCAGCGGTGGTGGACCCGGGTACGGTAGGGTGATCCCATCGTACCGCCGGCAGACCGTGCAATTCTTTAGCACCCTTTTGATGGCAGCTCGGCCCTTCAGTACCCAGTAATTCTGACGTAGGCAGGTGAGGGTATCTCCAAATCCCCCATGTAAGGTCCTCTGATTGGCATCCTGTATCAACAGCTCTGACGCCCATCCCTCCTTTCCCAGTAACACGGGATGTTTGGCCCCATAGCTGAGCTCAGAGTTTTGTATTCTTCCCCTGCATCTTATTAGCCCAGCATGATCTAGGAACAATCCCAATGAGTGGACCAATTTACTGTTCCCTGAGTCGTCGTTGGACACACATCCTGATGCCACAACCTGCTGCCCTGTCGTCAGTACTTCCAGCACTCCTGGAAACCTCTCCCTTTGGTACTGCCTTATCCAATATTCTCTGGGACCCACAAGAGACAACTGTCGACCCTGGCTTACCTTGTCATGCAGCTTCCTCACAAATCGAAATACCATTTCCATGACTCCTATAAGTTTCCTCCAAGAGGAGTAGTGTCTGGGGTCAAGTAATTCAGTGTCGGGTTCCCCCACAAAGTGTACTATGCTGCTGGTTGTCTCCCCGAATTTCTGCTCCGGCCAGCAATCCTTTGCTGGCAACCAGTCTGGGCCATTGAACCAAATCTCGCTTTTACTCAGCTTTTTGTGTGTCACCCCTCAGCTTATCAGGTCAGCTGGGTTTAGATCTGTAGGCACGTACAGAATTGTCGATGTTGACTGTAGCTCCCATATCTCCTTTACCCAATTCCTGACATAGGGGAGCTTAGACCTGTCGTTCTGGACCCACTGTAAGGCCACCTCCGAGTCTGTCGATACATAGGTGTGTGTCACCCTCAGGTTACTGAACACCTCCTCTACGTACTTACCCAGTCTTGCTCCCAGCAACATCGCCGTGAGCTCTAGCTTTGGGATCAAGCAATCCTTCAGGGGTGTCACCCACGCACGACTGGTGGACAGACTGAACTGGTCCCTGGCCACCAAATACGCTACTGCCCCATAGGCCCTGGAGGAGGCATCACAGAAGACATGCAAGTCATAGTCCCACCCGGTGCACCCAATGGACCTGGGGAATGTGAACTCATGCAATTCTGCTAGATCTTTGCTAACCAGATCCCACTCCTGGCAGACTGTTTCTGGCAGTGGGTCGTTCCAACCTAGGTTCAGCTCCCAGGTCTGTTGCACTAGCATCCTCCCTCAAATGGTGATGGGTGTCAACAAACCCAAAGGATCGAAGGCAGTCTGCACTTTACTCAGCAAGGGCCTCCTGGTCAGCTTCCCTTCCCCATCAGGTTTCCTCTTTAGCCTAAGTCTGTCTTCCTTGATTTCCCACTCCAGTCCCAACACCGATGTTACCTCAGGTACTGAGTAGCCAGCATAGTCACGTTCCACCGTGCCCCGCAACGTTGGATTGTTTGTCACCCATTCTCTCAATGGCATGTTAGCCGAGAGCATCTCCTGATTAGACTCGGTAAATGTCCATCAACAGCCTTTCATCTGAGGTGGTACCTTGCATGTTGTCTACATAAAATAGGGTCTTCAGTAATTCTTTAAGCAGGCTGTTACAGTTCACAAGGTGGTAGTCTATGGTAGCCTGTAATAGGAATGGTGAACTAGTAGCACCAAACAACACTGCCCTGAATCTGTAGGTATCATATCCTCGCTTGGGCACCTCCCTGTTAGCTAACCACAAGAACCTTGTGTAGTCCCTGTCTTGTGGCTGCAACCCAATACGTAGGAAGGCTTTGCTAATATCTGCCACATAGGCATACTGTTCTGTCCTGAATCTCAACAACACATCTGCTAATTTCTGCGTCATGGAGGGCCCTGTGAGCAGACATTCGTTCAACGATGGCTCTCGGGGACTCACCTGTGAGCTGCAGTTGAAGACTACTCTGATGGGAGTGGTTACTGACTCCTTGGTGACTGCCATGTGTGGAAGATAATGGGTGTTTTCCCCAGGGCTGGCATTGGGCACTTTCTCAATGAACCCAAGGGCCAACTGTTCCTTAATAATATCATCATATTTCCCCACCAGACCCTTCTTGGTCAGGCTGTTCACCAATGAATTCAACTGACCCCATGCCTTCTTGAAATTAGTGGGCAGCGTTGGGTGTACCGGTTTCCATGGGAGTCGCACCCAGTACTGTCCGTCCCTGAACTGCGCATGGTTCAAGTAATCTCGATACATCTCTTCATGAACATTAAAATGGTATAAAATACCGACAGATTGTTAGGTAAGACACATATGCAACAGTTAGGCATCTTTATTTTGAAACGTTTCGCCTACACAGTAGGCTTCTTCAGTCGAGTACAGAAAAGTTGATAGAAGCAGAAGATACTTGAAGACGATGTAATCAGTCCATCACCCTTAAAGTTTTGAGGTGGTCAGTCCCTCAGTCTGGAGAAGAGCATTGTTCCGTTGTCTGAAACAATATGAAGTTGAAGTGACAGAATCGGGCCTTATATAGTGCCAGGAGGTGAGACGTGGGAGGGCAGGTCCTTCTCAAACCCAGCCGTTCTCACTAGTAGAGGTTGTCGAAGTAGATGGTCTGTACCAAGATACCCTTGTGTTGCAGTGTCTGACAGAATGAACATTAAAATGGTATAAAATACCGACAGATTGTTAGGTAAGACACATATGCAACAGTTAGGCATCTTTATTTTGAAACGTTTCAAAATAAAGATGCCTAACTGTTGCATATGTGTCTTACCTCACATCTCTTCATGTTCAGGGGGCAGCGGGTCACCCTTAATCCCTACTACATCCAGGTCCCATAGTTTATGGACCGGCTCACCGTCAGATATGCCAACTTGCGTCTCTGACAGGTCTTCGTGTACCCCAATCCGCATCACCAGTACAGCCTCTGTCGCTGTAATACCGGAGCCCTCCTTTCCCGGGGTCACAGGGAAGTGAGCTGGTACCCTGCCTCCTACGATGTACCCCGCTGGAGTCCTGTACAGACCAACACCCTCCTTGATAACTCTTCTCATGGACACGAACTCATCTATGTAATCTCCTCCTACCCAACTCCCTCAAATGTTTGACTGCTGTGGCCAGTCCCTTAGTGGTAATGATATTGGGCAGCCTCTTCACTATCAAGACTGAAATTTCCCATCGATGCCCGGCTAACCTGACCGTCACATTGACTACTGAATAAGATCTGCGTGGGACTTCCCCACCAAAACCTTTCACCTTCATGTCAACTTTACCACCTGTCTTCAGCTTCAACCTAATTGCTAGACTCTCTGTTATAAAGGATCTCTGTGCCCCACTGTCGAAGAACAAACGGGTCGTTTCAGACTTCTTCCCATTCGTAACCACCGCCATTATGGTGCGCAAGGCCACCGAACCTTGAAACTGCTCACCAGAACAAATTCCCTGTGCCGCACTCACCACACTCATCACTGCTTCCGACTCGTCTTTGCTCTCCGCCCTTTCTTGCGGTTTGCTCTCCTTAGCTTGTGCTGATCTGGTGTCATTAGGACACAGTGCACTGTGGTGCCTACCTTTCCGGCAGCCCCGACACTCATTGAGTTGGGCGCTACAGTCCCTGGCAAAATGTTCTCCACAACACTTGAAACAAAGTCTCAACTCCCTTAGTCGCTGAACCCTTTTGTGATAGGTGGTGAAGCTCGAGCACCCTGAACCAGCATGTTCTCCTTCACAAAATAAGCACTGTCTCATACTGGCCACTTTAGTGGCTTCTCCCTTGGCCCTGTGGGTGGAGGACTCGCCCTGGGCATAATACGTGCCGACCCTAGTAGGAGGTGGTTTAGGTCTATCTCTCGAATGTCTGGGGAAGTTGACCGACTTCTCCTTGGTAGGTAATTTCTCCCCCTGACCTACGCTCAGGTGAGATATGAGATCCCCTAACCCTACAATAATTTGTTTTATTGTGAACCTATTCGTCCGATATTTTAAGTGCAACTCATGCACTGTAGTGCTAGCCAGTTTCCTCTGAATCACCTGGCTAAGGACCCATTCTGAATCATCCTCATCATGCAAATCTCTGAAACTATTTGTCAAGCTCATAATTTCAATACGGAACTTCTCTAGGCTTTGACAGTCATGTCGGCAAGCCTCTAGATCCAACAACCGATAAAGTATGGCCACTTTTATCTCTTCAGTGTTGCCAAACATGTCTTCTAATTGGTCTTTGGCATGTTCGTAATTAGTGTCAGTAATCTGGTAGTGCCAGACCAAGTTTGAGCTGTGACCGCAAATACTGCAATTTGACGGCATCTGACAAATCATTCCTGTCATCTATCTGGGCTTTAAACTGATCCCAGAAAGCAATGTACTCAGTTAGGGTTTCGTCAAATGTCGGTAAATTCAACTGGGGCAACCTGGGCAACCTGGGCAACCTGGGCAACATATTGACAGGTGTGTGGCTGTTTGGGGTACCTGCGGTGTTCGACGCCACACTTGGAATACTAGCCTTTAATGTACTTAACTTATCTTTGTACGTATTCATCTCCTGATGACAATCTACATCATCCCAAGTGAATTCGTCCAGAGCCTGCCGAAGACTATCCTGGGCTTTATCATCCTCAATAGCCTGTAGCTCATATGCTGAGAATGCTTGTTCATAGGCTTCCCATATTTTCCCCAAATGCTTCAAGCAGTCTTGCAAATCATCGCAGTCTACGTTACTGCATTGGCAAGTAGCCTTGTACCTGTTACGCAGTCTGTTCAGATGTCCTTTGTATGCCGCTACTGATCGTTTTAATTTTGTTAACACTGAACCAGACTCTCCTGAACTCCCATCTGCCATTGTCGAAGTTTAATGAGGAGTGTGACACTAATTGTACTCTACCCAGTCCACCCCACAGCACGTCACGGTGTTAGGTAAGAATGAACGAGTCTCAAGGCTTCTCAACAAGCTTAACAATTCCCTTTGTTATATTGACTCTACTCTGATTTAAAATGTTCACTGTTAGCTCTCAAATCCCAATCAAATGTATCGATGTGAAAGCTTAACCTAGCAATTTCCTGTACAATGTCAGCAAATAATTACAGGACTTAACCTAGTCTCAGGTACAATTCACAAATCCCACATTAAAATGAGTCAAAGACAATGAAAATCACACAACAAAAAGTGCAGTATACAAATTAAAATCACTTGGTTAGCCCAAATAAATTCAACAATTCAACTTGTGAAACAGTAAATGGATAATGTATGTAAACAGCTTGGCCTAACTGACCAGCTTACTCAGTCTAGCCTGGATGGTTGGATAAGGTACATCCTAACCTAACTAGAGTGCTATAGCTTAATTAAACCTGGCTTTAGAACTCCCTGTAAATAATAACTAGGTTAAATCTGTCCTAGCTACTGTAACTGTTGTAAATATTGCACAAGCCTAGCCTAACTGTGGCTACCTTGCAAATCCACTGAAAGTAATTAACACACAAGTCTCTTACTCTGGATTACTTGTAATCACTATAAATAATTAAATTCACAAGCTTCTCTAGCCTACCTGGCCTGCCTGTAAATTACTGCAAATAACAACTTCTGTGTATAGTCAGCTTGGCCTAGCCTCTGTGTAACTCTGGGCCTAGGTGTGCTAACTTAACCTAACTCTGTTAAACTGGTTCCTAACTGTGGCCTAGCTATGTTAATTTTAACCTAGCTATTCCACATCACGGTTTTCAAAGGACCACTTTGTGAAAACTTGTCTGGACTGCCTCCAAGTGAGTTGCCTACCCTGGCAAGCTCTGTTGACACCGAGCTCTGAGGTCGGTACCTCAGCCTCACAAGTGGCTTATAGGACAGATTTTCACAAATGATTGATGTTGCAGGAAACTCGCCTGCATGCACGTATAAAGAACTAACTTGGTGTTGCAGCATATATCCTGATCTTCAACCTTCCTAAGCTTTGCCCCTTTGGACTTCCCCTCAGAAACCACGTGCAACCAGGAGCCTTAATTCCTGCAATATTCAATCGATATTAGTGACCTGCCTGCACCTCAGAAATTCCTATATCCAAGAGGGTGTGTATCCCCTAGTACAACTATGCAGACACGGACACTACCTTCTAGACTGACAAGAGACACTGGTACGTACTGGACATGCACTGCCAGCTGCACACAGGCCTACAAATCAACTCACTCACAATTTTCCCCAGACACTGGCCAGAAATCCTACGGAAAAGGTGGAGGTCTTGTCTTACTGTATGGGCCTGACGGAGGAGGTCATCTATGGTACATCGAGGTGCCTCTACCAGATTTCCCCAGGTCTCATATGTGAAGACACGTGGGGGGAGCCGTCTGCTGATCACTGCACGTCTTGTCCAGGTGGTGTATGGTCATAGAAGAACGAGCTGATCCCTCCCAGACCCACGCCTCGTCATTCAAACTAGGGCTGCCAGTTCTCCCTAGCTAACTTAACCTAGTGTTTGCCTACATTATCGGCCTATTACTACCTATGTTAAGGTCTTAGGTCTACATTATTATTATCTACAGTTGCCTCAATAATCCTATTATTAGTGTACTAACAGTAAACTACCTACTTCTTCCCTGAAGGGTAAATCTATAAATTAATAAGTGCCTACCATCCACATTCGACAATCCAGGAGAGAACGCTTTTGTTTGGGTGGGTTTAAGGGCCACCCAGCTCAGCCGTTCCATTGCGGCCTTGCTGGGACCCCTTTGTATGCCGTATCTGTCCTGTGGAACTTTAGGGACCAAATAAATTTCCACACATCTCATCTAAATAGTGGGTCCAATACTGGATGTTGTTTTTGCCTTAGATTTGGTATAAAAGAAGAAGTATTTTGAGTTTCTTTTAATTTCATTGATTGCTTTAAGTTCTTCCTGAGACTCTTGTCTCTTGTAAGATTAAGTTGAATATTTGCTATTTCTCTGACCAATGCCTCCCTTCGTATTTCAGATATACTGGTCCCTCTCAGCAGCTCTGTGATTCTTCGCCTTTGCCTGTATAGGAAGCATCTCCTTCTAGTTTGCATCTTCTCTTTCTTTTTCTTAATGGAATGTGCCTTGAGCAGACCTGAAGTGCCACAGAGTTAATTTTTTCTAGGCAAAGGTTTGGATCCATGTTGATTAGGATATCTTCCAGCTAGCAATAGGGAATAACATGACACCACTCCTAACAAAATTATAATCCTTCACTATAGCCAGGCTGCACTGAACATCTCCAAAGTACTCACGCAAGCCAACTCTAGAGTCGTCACCGCAACCAGCACCTGTATAAAAGATCTGAACAAGAATAATAATATATCTTTATTTACAACAAGTACATGTACATGGTATACAGGTCTAGCTGATATCAATGACATACTGCCATATAGAAAGCCCCTTGTTATGAAGAACATTTCGGGTAAATTAGGTCCTTGTCCCAGGATGTGACCCACACCAGTCGACTAACTCCCAGGTACCCATTTTACTGATAGGTTAACATAGACAACCGATGTAAAGAAACACGCCCAATGTTTCTACCCACACTGGGAATCGAACAGAGACCCTCGCCTTGTGAAGTGAGAGCTGTTAACGACCAGGCCACGGGGCACCGTGATTTACCCAATTCCCTGTGGAGGCTATGACAAGGTATACATCAGTGAAACAGCAAGAAGACTTAAAACAGGTCTCAGTGAACATATTAATTAAAATGGGTTTAGTTGGTAGTGGTGAATGATAAGACTTTGGAGCCTTCTTACTTTATTTGGGTTCTTCTACACAGGCAGTGTGCTATGGTGGCCCAGGCCCAGAGGGCCATGCCATGTTTGTTGTCTCTAGGCTGCCTGGTGGGAGAGTGAGTTAGGGTAAGTGTGGTGCGGGATGAGCTTGGTAGGCCCGTGCACTAACTCTTTCTAGTGGGGACTAAGAAAACTAAGTATGTAGGCTTACTGTCTACATTTTACTCGGCTGCATTACTCACAGTCGTCCTCGACCGTGTCAAGTGACTGAAAAAATCTCAGTCTCTCTCTTCCAAGAACAGGGCACAAACCATAAAATAAAAACATATATATACATGTGGACATGGACAGAAAAAAACTTCTTGCAGGGAGGGAAGAAAAAAAGTGGGGTGTGCTAAAACATCGTGGTCCAAGACAGTGAGCCTCGGTGGGCATCACTGTATGCCTTCCTGCATCTGGACAGATACTGCAGTGTATCACACCGGGAAACGTCACTGCTGCTGAGGTATGACGTATCTGGGTACAGTCTCGTCTGAAACGGTTGTCTGAAACGGTGAAGTAGTCATCGTGGAGTAGTCACTGGAGGGTTCGCTCAACCTGGGGGCACAACCTGCTGGTACCCTTGAGTGAGGCATCGTCAGAACTTGGCATCTAGGCATGACTTCATCTGGCAGTGACTCTGGAGGACATTTCTCGACTGGTATTGTTGTTGGGCAGTCACTGCAGGGAACTCGGCGCAGCACAACTTAGCAGTGCCGGCAAGAGTGAGTTGTAGCAGGGACAACTCAGGCACATCATCTGGGAGTCATAACAGCTTACACCGAAACTGGAGTGAGCGGCTAGTAGTCAAAGTGACATCGTACTTCATGCATGCTGCTCACTGAAGCTATGACAAGAGCCAGACAATCGCCTGCTGACAGGGCTACTGCAGCTTGACGATGTCATCCTCTCAATCATAGCGGGAGTCGGAGCAGAGGTTAGTCTGAGCATCCCCAGACTGGTTTCTACTCACAACTGTACTCTGATGGTCAGGAGGTGGAGTGATACGAGTCTCAACAGAGTCGTAGCAGGTCGACTCAGGCATTCTGTCTTCGAGCAGCGAGCATAAGAACTATCCTTACACGGGGGTTTTGCCTGGACTGACTAATGTCAGTTATTGAACAATCACAACAGGGTGACAGGTAACACGAGGGTGCTAACAATGGTGTGGGTTCAGGCCACACTGTGGTCTACACACTCATCTGGGCCCAGACCATTTCATCAGGGACACACGTAAATTTTCACACCTACACTGCACATGCGGTTACTACATGGCTTGTACTAGCAAATGATGCTTTTCTGTGCAGTAATCGACACTACGGCATTCACGAACATGTGAGAACACTAGAAAGGAACACTGAGAGGAATTAACACGTGATATATCTTCTCTCAATCATTCTGGACAATACTGAATACAAATTGCTCACTATGAAACTAAAACACTGTCGATGTGACATGTGATGTCAGGCATGACATCGTGAGTGATGTGGGATGGCATGGCAAGGTGATGTCGGGGCAGACATCCAGGGTGATGTCGCAAGGTGACGTAGGGCAGACGTTGTTAGGTGACGTCAGGCAGACGTCCTGGGTGGCATTGCGAGGTTGTGTCAGGCAGCATAGTGACATCACGAGGTAATGTCAGGCAGCAGTGATGTCGGGAGTATAGTGACATCAAGGGTGACATCAGGGAACGGTGTCATTGGGTGACATCGTGGGTGACGTCCTGGAGTGACTTTGGGCAGCATGGTGACATCGCTAGGTGACGGGGGTGACATCAGGCAGCCGTGACGTCGGGAGCATAGTGACATCGCAAGGTAGTGTCAGGCAGCAGACAACACGTGACTTTGCACATCTGGCTTTGTAACCCACATGGCTCACTTTACATGGCTTTTAGAGCCACACGGCTCACAGATCCATGTGGCCTTATCCACATGTGGCTTCGTGATCCACACGGCTTCGAGTGACCTCCTCAGGCACTATATATACAACTCTGGCGATAATTCACACTGAATTCACAGAGAAAACAGCAGAGAGGGCAAGAGTAATGTATAGTGGTGGAGTGTTATGGTAAGAGCATGATGAGGAAGGATCTGGCTGCTTCCTTCTCACCCCACATACCCACATCGAGATACTACTGCACTGGATGTAGAAAACACTGCAAAACTCACCTTTAGCTTGCTGAAATAGCTGTGCTGAGCTGAAACAACAATAGTAATGAACAGATGGTGCTGAGCACATGACCGAGAACAGTGTGGTATGCTGTGGAGTCGCAGTGGATGTGGAAAATAATTTCCCAATATTATGCTGTGTAAATAAACCTGATTAAAAGTGTATTTTTAAAAGAAGAGAATGGAGCCGACAGGGAGGCTCTGCACCTGCGCAGAGAGCTCTCACCATTGTTGCTTGAATTGAGTAACAGACGTTAGTGAAAACAATGTGAAGAATTATCATACTCTAGAGGTTAAAATTGGGCTGACACCTCTTGTGGAAATTTATTTGGTCCCTAAAGTTCCACAGGACAGATACAGCATGGCCGTAATGGGACGACTGAGCTGGCTGGCCCTTAATCCCTCCCAAACAAACAGCATTCTCTCTATTTTGGCGTGGATTGTTGGTAGGCATTTATTTAATTTATAGATTTACCCTTCAGGGAAGGAGTAGGTAGTTTTACTGTTAGTACACTAATATTAGGTTTACTAAGGCAACTGTAGATAATAATAATGTAGACCTAAGACCTTAACATAGGTAGTAATAGGCCGATAATGTAGGCAAACACTAGGTTAAGTTAGCTAGGGAGAACTGGCAGCCCTAGCTTGAATGATGAGGCACGGGTCTCAAAGACACAATAGCGTCCTTCTTAAGACAGACACCAACTGGACAAGACGTGCCGTGATCAGCAGACGGCGCCCCCCACGTGTCTTCACATTTGAGACCTGGGGAAATCTGGTAGAGGCACCTCGATGTACCGTAGATGACCTCCGTCAGGCCCATACAGTAAGACAAGACCTCCACTATATCTCGTAGATTTCTGGCCAGTGTCTGGGGAGATTGTGAGTGAGTTGATCTGTGGGCCTGTGTTGCAGCTGGCAGAGCATGCCCAGTAAGTACCAGTGTCTCAAGGCAGTCTGGAAGCTAGTGTCCGTGTCTGCATAGTTATACTAGGGGATACTTACCCTCTTGGATATAGGAATTTCTGAGGTGCAGGCAGGTCACTAATAATGATTGAATATTGCAGGAATTAAGGCTCCCGGTTGCACATGGTTTCTGAGGGGAAGTCCAGAGGGGGCTAAGGCTAAGCTTAGGGAAGTTGAAGATCAGGATATATGCTGCAACATCAAGTAAGTTAGTCCTCTATACGTGCATGCAGGCGAATTTCCTGCAACATCAATCATTTGTGAAAATCTGTCCTATAAGCCACTTGTGAGGCTGAGGTACCCACCTCAGAGCTCGGTGTCAACAGAGTTTGCCAGGGTAGGTGACTCACTTGGAGGCAGTCCACACAAATTTTCACACCTCTCAAATAGGAGGCAAAATTGTTGGATGTGCATTCCTGCATAACTTGAGATATCACACGACTGGACAAGACAACTCCAGGGACCTCAGATAAGCTATCTAGATTTGTGTTATAATTCTGGCCAGTATTTTCATAAATTTAGTTAGTGAGGTTTTCTGAGTATGATACACCTTGATCTCCAGTCAAATTGGTGAGTGATTTTAAGATATTCTCCTTCTGTTATGTAAATGTGTATATATATAATCCTTTATTAATTTTAATATACAGTTCACAAATTTATATATTTACCAGAATTCCTGGTGATACATATTTCATTTGTAATTAATAGGTCTAGAGCAACTTGTGGATAAGACAGCTGTAGGTATCGAAGGGGCACATTTTTGCTACCTAGGTGTCCCAAATTCCTACTTGTCTATGTAACTGATAAATAATAATTATTTTTGTTATCATTTACTGTTATGTCCATAATGAGTTACATTCAGATAAATGTAATTTTCCACAGTGGATGCTACTAAGATTCTCGAAGAAATTCGCCAAATTTTGGCCTGGATCCTGCTTGTACTTGTGTTTGGATGCTGAGACTTGCTGACACGACATCAGGATAACTCGTAGAGAAACGGATGCTGCTTGTATTAGGCGATAAAGGAGTGACAACATCATGTTTTCATATCTAGATTTACCTGGAGAGGGTTTCAGGGGTCAACGCCCCCATGGGTCAGTCTGAGACCAGGCCTCGTGCTGGATCAGGGTCTGATCAACCTGGCTGTTACTGTTGGCTGCACGCAAACTGACGTGCAAACCACAGCCTGGCTGGTCACGTGCTGACTTTAGGTGCCTGTCAAACGCCGTCTTGAAGACAGCCAAGGGTCTATTGGTAATCCACCTTATGTATGTTAGGAGGCAGTTGAACAGTCTTGGGCCCCAGACACTTATTGTGTTGTCTGTCATTGTACTCGTGCCGCCCCTGCTTTTCATTGGGGGAATGTTGCATCTCCTGCCGAGTCTTCTATTTAACATCTTTACCAGAAGATATCAGAAACACGGCTGGAACAAGTGTAGAAGCCTTCAAGAGGAAACTGGACAAGTGTCTTCACCAGGTGCCAGATCAACCAGGCTGTGATGGATATGTGGGGCAGTGGGCCTCCAGCAGCAACAGCCTGGTTGACCAGGCAAGCACCAGACGAGCCTGGCCCATGGACGGGCTCCGAGAGTAGTCAAACTCTCGAAGCTCTTCAGAGGTATATCAAAGGTATAAAGTTACGTACATAACTCACCAGCTTACCATGAAGAACTATTAACATGTTGTTCTGTGGTTACAGAGCCAGTGAGTCAAATAAAACAAACAACTATTACTATCAGCTATCCTTGATGAGTAGAATGATCAATCACATATGTGCTGACTATAGAATTCAGACCAACCTAGAGACTGAGAAAATGGGTTGCCAGCTGTAGAGGTATCCGTCAGGTAGAGAGAACAAATGAGAGGTAGATAGGTAAGATTTGTCAGGGAACAGGGCAAGTGTTTCGACCCGGGTCTTAGTCATATGATAACCCATAGCTGGAGCTTTTGGTCAGCTGACTGAGGCCTTACGCTAGCTTACCAGTCCAACCCTTTAAAAATTATGGTTATGATTATAACCATTTTTTGTCAGTAGAACAAGTGAGAGGGTTTGACGATAGCAATTCTGGCAGGCACCTGGCGGTACAGTTGGGAAGGTGGGGGATAATGCTGGATGGCTCTAACTTTACAAAATGGGATATAGAAAAATTACTGAGCAGAAAAGTTAAAGATATTCTCAGACGTCAGGTGTTCAACACACACTGAGACACTCTGGCTGCGGCCAGAGTGCCAGGAATGGCTCAAATGGAGCAACAGTTCTTTTGAGTGCGTGATGAATGGTTTAAAAAACTGACAAGTTGAAGATTGAGACACTTATGCAACATATGGGAATCTTTATTCAGGAAACGTTTCACCACACAGTGGCTTCATCAGTCCAATACAAAGCAGAAAGGTGTAAGTAGAGGAGTTTGAGGTTGTCAGTCCCTTAGCCTGGAGTCAATGTGTTCATTCCATCAATCTTGTAGAATGTACAGCATAGGGCCGTAGACGTGGCTTATATACTGTAGTCAGGTGAGGCGAAGCAGGAGGAGGCAGGGTCATAGTGGAACCATCCACTAGTCGAAGTAGGTCTTCGTTCAAAGGTTGGACAAGTGTTGAAGAATTCTTTGTAACAAGATCCCATGATGCTGCAGTGTCTGACAGTTGTGATGAATGATTTGAAAAACCGACAAGTTGAAGATTGAGACACTTATGCAACAACTTATGCAACAGTTCTTTTGAGAGTTGAAACAGCAAAAACACCGGCTCTGACACCACTTGAACCCAAGATGTGCTGTACCCCACCTACAGGGCGTCGACGACGATTGTAGCTAAGTGCTACACCACTTCTACTGCAGAAGACTCACCGTGCAGTTGTCATAGGGCTTTAAGCGGTACTCCACTTGACCTGAAAAACATTCACCTTGTCCCTGCCATAGGGTTGTAAATGGTACATCCCTTGTTCAAACTCCGACACTCCCTCGGGAGTCACTGTCGGCTCACCACGTGGAGAAGACCTGGGCCAGGACGTCCTTGCGAACCTACCTGACCATGAACCTGAACCTGTACAGTTTGTAACGGCCTGACAAAGCTCCTAAAGACGGAAACGTTGACACAATAAAATGTCACAATAGTTGCACAGGTGTCCTTGTACCTAATACGTGTTAAGAGTTGTTGATGCTGTGATAGAACTGTTAATGTTATGTTAGGACTGTTTAATGTTGTTTTAGAATCGTTGATGTTTTGTGTTAGGACTGTTGATGTGTTAGGACTTTTGATGATGTGTTAGAATTGTTGGTGTGTTAGAAATGTTGATGCTGTGATAGATCAGTGAGGTGATAACTGTGGGAACTTGGTGAGAATCTTACTCTGGCAATCACTGGATACCTGGAGTATACCTGAAGAGGGTTTCGGGGATCAACGCCCCAGCTGCCCAATCCGTGACCAGGCCTCGTGGTGAATCAGGGCCTGATCAACCAGTCTGTTACTGCTGGCCGCACGTAGTCCAACATACAAACCACAGCCCAGCTAATTCGGCACTGACTTTAAGTATCTGTCCAGCTCCCTCTTGAAGGTAGTCAGGGGCCTATTGGTAAATCCCCTTATGCATGGTGGGAGGCTGTTGAACAGTCTTGGGCCCTGGACTCTTAGCCTATTGTGTTTTCTTTTAGTGCACCAATGGTGCCCCTACTTGTCACTGGGGGTATTTTACACTCCCCCTGCCCAGTCTTTTGCTTTCGTAGGGAGTGATTTCTGTGTGCAGATAAGATAAGATAAGATAAGATAAGATTTTGTTCGGATTTTTAACCCCGGAGGGTTAGCCACCCAGGATAACCCAAGAAAGTCAGTGCGTCATCGAGGACTGTCTAACTTATTTCCATTGGGGTCCTTAATCTTGTCCCCCAGGATGCGTACCACACCAGTCGACTAACACCCAGGTACCTATTTGCTGCTAGGTGAACAGGACAACAGGTGTAAGGAAACGTGTCGGAATTTCCACCCGCCGGGAATCGAACCCGGGCCCTCCGTGTGTGAAGCGGGAGCTTTAGCCACCAGACCACCGGGCCACCACCAGATTAGGGACCATTCCTTCTAGGATTTTCCAAGTGTAGATTATGATGTATCTTGCCTGTGCTCCAATGAGTACAAGTTAAGTGCTTCCAAGCGTTGCCAGTAGTTAAGGTGTTTAACCCTTAAACGGTCCAAACAGATCGACGTTCAAATTCGTAGTGCTACAAAAGTAGATCTACTTTTTTCTACATATTTTCAAATATAACAACAAAAAAATGTAGATAAAAGTGTTTTTACACGTTTTCAAATGTAAAACAAAAAAGATCTACATTTTTTTACATACTTTCAGATGTTGAATAAATGTATATATACGTTTGGATCGTTTAAGGGTTAATGGAACTTATATGTGCAGTAAAGGTTCTAGATCTGCAATTTCACCTGCTTTGAATGGAGATGTTAATGTACAGCAGTATTCCAGCCTTAAGAGAACAAGTGATTCATAAAGGATCATCATTGGCTTGGCATCTCTTGTTTTGAACGTTCTCATTATCCATCCTATCATTTTCATCGCAGTTGTGATAGTGGCACTGTTGCGATCTTTGAAGGTGAGATCCTCAGACATTACTACTCCCAGGTCTTTCACATTACTTTTCTGCTCTGTTGTACGATTAGAGTTTGTAGTATACTTAATTCTAGTTTAAACCTCCTCCAGTTTTTCATAATGGAGTAGTTGGAATTTGTGTTCATTGAACATCATATTGCTTTCCGTTGCCCATTGGAAAACTTGGTTTATATCTTCTTGGAGGTTAATCATGTCCTCAATAGATGACAGTCTCATGCAGATCCTAGTATTGTCTGCAAGGCTGACATGGTGCTGTGGTTTACATCTCTGTCTATGTTTGATATAAGGATGGGGAACAGGATAGGGACGAGTACTGTGCCTTGTGGAACATAGCTCTTCACTATGGCAACTTCCGATTTAACTCTGTTTACCACTACTCTTTGTGCTCATTGGTTAGAAAGTTGAAGATCCATCTGCCCACTTTGCCAGTTATCCCTTTACCACACATTTTGTGCGCTATTACACTATGATCGCACTTGTCAAAGGCTTTTTTGGAAAATCTGTGTATATTACATCTGCATTCTGTTTGTCTTCCAGTGTATCCAAGACCATATCACAGTGATCCAGCAGTTTAGAGGGAGGCAGGAGCGACCTGCTCAGAGCCCATGTTGCCCTGGCTTGTGCAGTTTTTGGAAATCCAAGTGGTTTTCAATAATGTTTCTTAGTACTTATTCAAAGGTTTTATGATGTGGGAAGTTAAAGTTATTGGTCTATAGTTCTTAGCTAATGCTTTGCTGCCACCTTTGTGGAGTGGGGCTATATCTGTTCTTTTTAGTGGCTGGAATTTTACCCATATCTGTGCTCCTCCTCCATAGCATACTTAGGGCATGCAAAAAGGGTTTCTTGCAGTTCTTAACCCTTTGAGGGTCGACAGGCCCTCTCCAAAACTCGTTCTCAGGGTCGGCCAAATTTAAAAAAAAAATTATTTTCTCTTATGAAAAGATAGAGAATCTTTTCCCGATCATAAGGACACCAAAAGTTTGAAATTTGATGGAAAACTTACGGAATTACGCTCTCGCAAAGTTAGCGGTCTCGGTGATGTTGGCGCATCGGCGATTTTGCCCACTTTGAGCCCCATTTTCGGCCAATTCCACTGTACTAGTCGACAAAAAAACATGAATATTTCGCTAGAACTCCATTTTTTCTATCGAATGGGTGCAAGAAACCACCCATTTATGAAATTCAACTATCCAGTACATTGGTCAGAATTTAACAATTTTGCCAATTTCACACAAATTTCAAAAGATGCCAATTTCCGAATAGGGTCCAGAATAAACAAGAAAGACATTCCTGGCACTAAAATGACATTACCTCTGGTCATTAGTCACGTCTCAAGGCCCCTCTTATATTCTTTTGCTTTCCACTTTGAATTTTTATTCTCACAAAAAATATAAGATTTACTGTTATGCAGACTGTTGCATTAATGTAAAAAATGGTATAAATATTATTGGTGCACTTGTGAAAGAATATTAGACTCACCAGTTGACGTGTATTGCACGCTTGGCACGATTTGTTTACTTTTGAAATTTGGTAAAAATCGAACATTTCTGCTACTTTGAGCTCAATTTCAAGGTACCTTTCATTGTAAAACCAGTCAAAATCATCTCAATTTCTGTAATATGTCTTCCATTCTATAAAATGAGACCAAGAAAACTAGAATACAACAATAAATACCATACGAAAATACAGTGCAAAGTCGCTGTTTTATTACAAAAAAATGGTCAAAGTTTTTTTTTTTTCTCATTATGCACTGTGTGCTGCAGGATTTTTTTTAGACTGTGCACACTGACCACATAGACCCATTCTTTCATATGAAGGCATACCAGCTTTCTCCCACTAGATTTGAGGGCGCTAGAATTTAGGCGTACTAGTACGTCAAAAACCCTGGGTCATAAGCCGTACTAGTATGTCCGAAACCCTCAAAGGGTTAATGAACACAGAGTTCCACGAGTATGGGTCTGGGGCTGAGTGCATGGGCATGTCATTGGTTTTCTCATAGTCCAGTGGAGTTATGGTAATGCCAGAAATCTGGCATACATTGACGGCGTCTTGAGGCTCATTTAATGAAAAAATTATTTGAATTGTCTATCTTTAGACTGATTACTGGCTCGCTACACAAAGAGTTGTATTGCAATTTCAGTATCTCACTCATTTCTTTGTTGTCATCTGTGTAAGTCCCATCCTGTCTGAGCAAGGGCCCGATACCAGATGTGGTTTTTGCATTGTTTTTTGCACATGGAAAGAATTATTTCAAATTTCTTTCAGTTTCGGTAGTTGCTTTTAGCTCCTTCTGCCTCTCATGGATCCTGTATGAATCCTCTAACTTAAGCTTGATACTTTCCATTTCCTTGGTCAGCCCTTTCTTCCGTGTTTATTGGTTATCCACGTTATGTATGCTGGGAGGCAGTTGAACAGTCTTGGGCCCCTGACACTTATTGTGTTGTCTCTTACCATACTGTTGACACTGTTGACACAGGTAACACAAGACTCCAAGTCATGTTCTCGCAAGTGTACTCCTAGGCCATACTTCTTTAGGAGGTTAACTGTCTTGCTGGAAATTCTTGTCTCTGCACAAACTTACTTGTATTGTGGAGTCTTTACTAACTAGAAATTCCCTGATTCTGCTGAGGCTATCTAGACTTCTAATGACCTCTCTTTCTCTCCAACATGCCGCATGCACAGAAGAAATGGTTCCTGCAAGATGTTAGAATGTTAGTAGTGACCCCAGTATACACTTTAGGGGTCCCTGAAATCTTCGGGGATTTTCATTGACTAATATTTATGTACACAAAGCGTTACTGGCTTCTGGCCTAATATTCAAAGGGGGTTGTTACTCAGCAATCTTGGCTGCTAGTTAGCGTTCCCCAAAATACCGTTGGTAGACAAATACTAAATTGAATACAGGAAATTGTCTCACTATACGAGCCTGGTGGAAGAGACCAAATATCCACAATACGTTGGGAAGCCTCTTCTGCTTATACTCTCTGGTGCCCAAGCAGAATATTTTGTAGATAGCGTGGGCTGCTGAACTTGGAGCTCCTTTGAGTTGTTATCCCAACTACTGTTGTTACCAAAAGAGAGAGGCAGGGCTCTGGAAGTCTCTACTTCTCTTTGCTTGTACAAGAAATGCTAGCTGCCTCTATGTGTCTAATCTCACTTCCTAATACTATAACAGAATATTAATGTCTAATGCTACGTTATTAGTTCTAATATTATTTACTAACAATTTAAGCCTACCTAATTCATCATTAAGGTCTACACCTATCAATTTGTATATTAATATAACTATTCCATTAAGACACCTGCTGTTCCTGTTCACCTGTCAGTAAAATAGGTACCAGGGTGTTAGTTGATAGGTGTGGGTCGCATCCTGGGACAAAATTGGCCTAATTTGCCCTAAATGCTCTGTATAACAAGCAGCTTTCTATATAGTAGTATGTCACTGATGTTAGCTAGGCCTGTATACCTTGTACATGTACAGTGGACCCCCGCATAACGATGGCATCACATAGCGATTATTTCGCATACCGCTTACTTTAATTGTAAAAATTTTGCCTCACATACCGCTTAAAAACCCGCTTACCGATTTTCGTCCGAGACGCGTCCAATGTGCGGCCTGAGCCACGCTCACATGTTCCGCCGGTGGCATTGTTTACCAGCCAGCCTCCGCGGTAACATCCAAGCATACAATCGGAATATTTCGTATTATTACAGTGTTTTCGGTGCTTTTTCTGGAAAATAAGTGACCATGGGCCCCAAGAAAGCTTCTAGTGCCAACCCTACAGCAATAAGGGTGAGAATTACAATAGAGATGAAGAAAAAGATCATTGATAAGTATGAAAGTGGAGTGCATGTCTCCGAGCTGGCCAGGTTGTATAATAAACCCCAATCAACCATCGCTACTATTGGTGGTACAGCTGCTGCTGCTGCTGCACTGTCAGCTGCTGCTGCTGCTGCACTGTCAGCTGCTGCTGCTGCTGCACTGTCAGCTGCTGCTGCTGCTGTAGCACCGTTGTTGGTGTGGCTTATTGAGAATACCAAGAAACAATTAACCCCAGAGGATTTGCCACCCAGGATAACCCAAAAAAGTCAGTGTCATCGAAGACTGTCTAACTTATTTCCATTGGGGTCCTTAATCTTGTCTCCCAGGATGCAACCCACACAAGTCGACTAACACCCAGGTGAACAGGGAAAAATGCCTGGAACTAGTGCTCATATTGGTGAATTTAAAGCCAGCAAAGGTTGGTTTGAGAGATTTAAGAATCGTAGTGGCATACACAGTGTGATAAGGCCTGTTCTGGAAGAAAATGCCAAACAGGACCTACAGTACTCAGGAGGAAAAGGCACTCCCAGGACACAGTGTCTCATCAGTCATTGCTGCATCTTCAATAAAGGTAAGTGTCATTTATTCTTCATTTAGTAGACTAGTACATGCACAATATATACTGTGCATGTACTACTCTACTATTGTGCATGTATCCTTCTCTTTGTGTGTGGGAAAATGTATATTTCATGTGGTAAAATTTTTTTTTTCATACTTTTGGGTGTCTTGCACGGATTAATTTGATTTCCATTATTTCTTATGGGGAAAATTCATTCACATAGCGATTATTTCGCATAACAATTACCCCTCTTGCACGGATTAAAATCGTTAACCGGGGGTCCACTGTACTTGTAGAAATACTTTACTCCCTATTATTCTTATTTTTACGTATTTCTTTCTTCATTTTCTTACATAGAGGTTTTTTGTTAGTGGGCTGTTAGGGTACTGTGACCGCGTCCCTAAAATATTATGAACTCGACTCTGGAATTTTTTTGGTACAAATAAATTTCCATAATAACTCTTGATAACTCTTACTTGACACATTGAGGAGATAACTCTTGAATGAGTCAACAGTGGGATAACTACAGTATTTTCATCTTTTATTTCTCTGCCATAAATGCTGTGCATGCTATGGGATTTCCATCAAATTGAAACAGCTGTGTATAATACTGTACTTTTAGAAATGAATTGTTTGTGTTATAAATACAATAGGCCTACTTTTATTTCGTTCAACTGTAGTTTGCTAAACTCACAAACTAGTATTTAGTCACTTAGTATTTAGTCAACTTACTCCATAATTTGTAATAATTTAGGGTTAAGAATTAATCTAAGTCTGCCCGAAATGCCTAACCATGCTAGGTGTCCTAGTGGCCCCCTCTGTAATTAGTATTTTATTACATGTAAACCACACAATAACCAAAATCTGTAAACCCCACATTGTAATCCTTATAGAGAATAAACTTGATTGATTGATTGATTGATTGAAAATTATTCATACACGAACAAGTGTGCATGAATAAGGCTCACCTGTGCACAGATAATGCACACCTGTGCACTAATTTTGCATATTTGTGACACCTTTATACATATACTGTTGTGAGAAATGAATGGCACATTCTTCCATAAGTGTTTACAAATATACAAAATCGCCCAGGATTCCATTGTGTTTTATTTAATTACATCAATTATTTTATCAGAAGTCTGGTTATAGTGTTTTTTGACATAGTAGTATTTAATTCTCTAATTTTCCGTGGAAACTTCTTCACTGTTTTGTTTAATTACATTAATTATCAGAAATTTGTAGTTTTAGTGATTTTTTGTCATATTTAATTCTATATTTGTTCAGTTTTTTATATTCTTTTCTATTATTCTTGAATACTAAATTTTTTTTTTTTTTATATTCCAGACAAATGATGTTAATGGCACCCTGAGTTGGGATCTGCACTTTTGGCTGGGCTCAGAGACTTCCCAGGTGAGTTTAGTAACTCAGCTAATACACATAACTTAAATCAGTAAACCCTTCTTTTAATAAACTTCAGAAATGCACAACGAAATTTGCTGGGTCAGTTGATTTGGAAATAACAGACAAAGTTTGTTGGTTACAGTCATGGCTAAACAGTTTCAACTCTATCCACCACATTTATCGGTACCGGCCACTGTCTCCTCACCCAATGTTCGTTCGTCGATAATTTGTTATTCTCATAATCAATCGGCAACCATTACTGATTAATGACTATTTTTTCAGCAGGAATATTTCAAAACATGTTTGCTTGCTCTGTTTTCAAATTAATACCACCCATTATGGTTTTAGTAATCCACACTACATGATCAGATCATATATAATAATAACAGTGAAAATAACAATGTTATCTAGCACATCAAAATAGCTCAGGATCACACCCTGAATTCTAATGCTCCTGAATCCGTTTGCGCCTGGAGATCAACAGCAGCAAACCATCTAAAAAAAACAGTAATCCAGCAAAAAGCCGCAGTAAGAATTATAATGCAATCCACTACTAGGAAACCCCCCCTTCCCCCACTCTTCAAAGACCTAAACTTACTGTACAGAACATCCACACCTACTACTGTGCAACCTACATTTACAGAGCCATAAATTCCAATATTAACCCTGAACTAAAACACTTTCTTGATAATTGTGACAGGACCCATACGCACAGTACCAGACACAAAAATCTCTGTGACATTCCCCGCGTCCGGCTAAATCCATACAAAAATTCAATGTATGTACATAAAAGGGCCTAAAATCTGGAACTCCCTGCCTGAAAACTCTAGAACTGCAGACTCAACGACCATTTTCGAAACTACCGTTAAAAAAAATCTTATCTCCCTAACACACCCCATCATCAGCTAACTATGTGAAAACCGTCTAATCTCTTATTCGTATCATGTACACATCCAAAACAAAATAGACTTACTTTCGATATTTGTGATTCCCCCTAATTTACACTTACACTCGCCCAAATGACTGTAAACATAAAATCCATTGCCTAATAAATCTTAAGCTAGTCCTAAGTTTGCCTGAGATACTCTATTATATGAGCTTTAATAGAAACTGTGTATCATGCCAAGACAAAACCATTCTCATTACTAAATTTACAAATTGTTATATTCATATGTTTTGTACTACTTCACTATTGTAAATCTAATTAATCACTGCAGTTACCTAACTTTAATATCAGTATGCAATAAGATATATTAAAATGTACTGCTCCATAACCTGTGTCATTATAGAGTAAGAATTAGTATTAGTCTGCCTGAAATGCCTAGGCATGCTAGTGGCCTTCCTTTTAATTAATATTTCATAATACATAAACCACACATTGTAAGCTTTACAAACAAATAAATATTTCAATTTCAATTTCATTCTTTCAAGGAAAAGGCACTATCAAAATAAGCCTCATGTCGCATGACTTTACATCTTAGGATGAAGCGGGTGCAGTGGCCATTAAGACGGTGGAGCTGGACGACCATCTGGGAGGAGTACCTGTCCAACACAGAGAAGTGGAGGGTCATGAGTCGTCACTCTTCCTCTCCAGGTGAGTTGCATCACTACCTGAGTGGAACACCTCTCCATCTTGTTGATTTAGGAACTTGTCTCTCTTGTGCTTACTGGATACAACTTTGAGCCTCTGCCAGATAATTGTAATTTGTTCATTAAAGTTATGATAAATATGGTTAAAAAAATTCTTGATTAACACTATCTCGGTTAAAAAAAAGTAAGTGAAATATTTGCATTTATAAAAGCAAATGGGTTTAATGATCTCATGCAAATTTAGTTCTTCACATAAATATTTCATACAATTTTTTACCTGTTGAGGTCTTGTTTTATTTGTTTTAGGTTGAGATATTTAAACTTCTTGAGTTATGCTATAACTGAATGTTTTATATCTTAAATTTGTAGTCTTAAGACTTGTGCACTATTGTATATCACTGATAGACTGACTCACTTGATTATTTTACACTAGTCTTGGGTTGGGCTTCAGAAGAGTCAATTAAGTGGAGTTGTGAATTACACTTCAGTATATGTACATCTTTTTCTAACTGCATATTGCATGTATTTTTCCAGTAATGATAATAACATGGTATATTGTGGTATCAATCTGATTATTAAACTATAAAACCAACAGTAATTTTCTTTCTTTCTGGTGGATCACGGTCTGATCAATCAGGCTGTTAATGCTGGCCGCATGCAGATTGATGTACAAACCACAGCTGGTCAGGTACTGACTTTAGGTGTCTGTCCACTACCTTCTTGAAGACAGCCAGGGGTCTATTGGCACATATTATATTGTCTCTTAGTGCACACGTGGCACCCTTGCTTGTCATTGGGGGGATGTTGCATCTCCTGCCGAGTCTTTTGCTTTCATGGGGAGTGATTTTTCATGAGCAAGTTTGGTGCCAATCCCTCTAGGATGTATCTTTCTTGCCTCCATTCCAGGGAATACAAATCAAGGGTCTTCAACCGTTCCCAGTAATTTAGGTGCTTGATCGCACTTATGTGTGCCTTGAAAGTTCTTTGTACACTCTCCAGGTTAGCAGTTTTGCCTGCCTTGAAGGAGACAGTTACTTGTACAGAAGAATTCCAGCCTAGAGAGAACAAGCGATTTGAAGAGAATCATCATGGGCTTGGTGTCCCTAGTTTTGAAGGTTCTCATTATCCATCCTATCATTTTTCTAGCAGATGCCGTAGATACATTGTTGTGGTCTTTGAAGGTGAGATCCTCTGACATTATCACTCCCAGATCCTTCACATTACTGTTTTGCTCTATAGTATGGTTAGAATTTGTTGTATATCCTGATACAGTTTTAATTGCCTGAAGTTTTCCATATCTGAGTAGTTCAAATTTCTCTTCGTTGAACTTCATATTGTTTTGAGTGGCGCATTTGACGATTTGGTTGATGTCCACTTGGAGTCTTGCAGTGTCTTTGATGGGGGACACTATCATCAATATATAAAAATTATGGATATGGTATGATTCTTCAATTTGACTGCTCATACACAGGTTCAAGAAAGGTGTGAGGTACCTGAAAGGAGGTGTGGCCTCCGGGTTCCACCACGTTGACCCAGATGCACCATACCCAGCACGTCTCTTCCATGTTAAGGGCCGCAGGAATGTCCGTATCAGACAGGTATGTTTCCTAATGGTCTTTTTTTTTTTAACATGGATCAATTTTATGATATAAGAGCTGTTATCCTACCTCAGTTCATTTCAAAGCCTATCACTATCTAAGGTATACTACCACCCCTTGGGATGCTACCCACAAAAGTCAACTAGCACCTACTGACTGCTAGGTGAATAGAGACAGCAGGTGTAAACAAACATGCCTGACATTTCCACCTGTGCCAGGGATTTAACTATGGACACTCAGTATGTGAGCTGAGGATGCTACCAACCAAGCCATGGGACACTGATTTGTGTCCTTCAAGTATACAGCGGTACCCTGAGTTTCGGACGTGATTCATTCCAGAAGGCTGTTTGAGTGCTGTTACCGAACAAATTTATTCCCATAAGGAATAATGTAAATTAGATTAGTCTGTTTCAGACTCCCAAAAATATACTTACAAAAGCACTTACAATAATACACTTACATAATTGTTCGAGTTGGGAGTACAGTGGACCCCTGGTTAACGATATTTTTTCACTCCAGAAGTATGTTCAGGTGCCAGTGCTGACCGAATTTGTTCCCATAAGGAATATTGTGAAGTAGATTAGTCCATTTCAAACCCCCAAACATACACGTACAAACGCACTTACATAAATACACTTACATAATTGGTCGCATTCGGAGGTGATCGTTATGCGGGGGTCCACTGTAGTATGAAACTTGGGGTACCACTGTATTTGGTTTTTCTCAAAAGTGTATATGAAGTTCAACAAAACTTGATGAAGAATCTTACCTTAGTGTGAGATGGCCCGTGTGTTAAAAAAAAATAGTACGTATATTGTATAGTGATGACTAAAATAAATTAGGACAAAGTTCAATGATGCACTTTTAGTATTATTACAAGTCCATATACCTGTATTTCAGTATTTAGTATTACATGTTAGAATAAACAATAAAGGCTGGCAAAGTAAGAACTGGCTGTAATTGTGCTATATCGGATGTTATTGCAGGTTGAAGCTAATGTAAGCTCCATGAATAAAGGTGACTGCTTCATCTTGGATTGTGGGTCCACTGTGTATACTTACATGGGGTCCAGCAGCAGGAGGATGGAACGACTCAAGGCCATCCAGGCTGCAAATGCTGTTCGTGATGATGATCATGCTGGGAAAGCAAAAGTTGTTATTATTGGTGAGTTAATTCACTGTTTCTGGGCTTCAGGATTTCTGCTATCAGAACATAATTATTTTACTTTATATTCACTACTCAGTGGTACAGGTTAAACCTCACTAATCCGGCAAGCATGGGACCAGACAGGTGCCAGAGTAGCAGAGATTTCAAACCAGTGAATGCCAGACCAGTGAGGTTCATCCTGTACTCTATTTTGAAGAATTACTGAATGACTCTCGCAGTTCCAATAGCAATAGTTCTTATTTGATGAGTACTTATTTGTAAGTAATTTTTTGCTATACAGTGGAACCTTGGTTGTCGACTGCCACTTCATTGTTTGTCAAACAAATTGGTTTTCGAGAAAAAAATGTCCTGGTTTTTGTACATTCTCTTGGTTGTCGGCCGACAATGCGAAAGGCTTGGGTCATGTGCTTACAGAATGCGCACTGGACAATGCCAGGACACAAGCCAATGAAAGACAGGCTCATTCTGTTATTGTGTGGTAATGCAAGCAGGGACTTGAAATTGAAGCCCTTGTTTATCATTCTGAAAATCTACAAGTTTTTAAGAACAACAACGTTATGAAAAACACATTGGCTGTAATTTGGAGGGCTGACACGAAAACTTGGGTTTCAAGACAGTTTTTTATTGAGTGGGTTCATGAGGTCTGCACCCACTGTCAAAAAGTACCTCATTACAAAACAGTTGCCCTTTAACTTATGGATAATGCTCCTGCTCACCTTCCAAGCTTGGAACACGAGTTGCTGGAGGAGTTCAGTTTTATAACTGAAGTTCTAGCCACTCCTCTCATCCAGCCCATGGACCAACAGGTCATTTCTGACTTCAAGAAACTCTACAGCAAAGCACTTTCTGAAGGTGCTTTGCAATCACTTCAGAAACAAATTTAACCCTTAGGGACTTCAGGGAGGACCATTTCAATATCCTCGCCTGCTTGAGGCTTATAGACAAAACCTGGGGAATGTGTCTTCCAGGACCATGCAGTCACCATGTAAGAAATTGTGGCTTGACTTTGTGGCACCCAGGGATTTTGAAGACTTGGAAGATGATCCTGGCCTGGCCTGGAGGTGACTGAAGATGATGTGGAGGAGTTGGTGGAGGAGCATTGAACTGAACTCACCACAGAAGAACTTGTAGACCTTCAGAAGGAGCAGCAACAGATTGTAGTGAGGGAGCTGTCATCAGAGGAAGAGGAAGGAAGGGATATGTTCCTGTTGCACTTGTCAAGGAAATGTGTGCTAAATGGCACGAAGTACAGGAGTTTGCTGAAAAATTCCATCCAGACAAAGCAGTGGCCATCTATCTCTAACATGTAGAATGACAGTGTAATGTCTCAATTTAGACAAGTGTTAAAATAGAGCCTGAAACAAACCTCGCTGGACAGGTTTTTAGTGAGAAAAAGAACCAGTGAGCCAGAAGGTGTTAGTGGTGAAAAGAGACAAAGAAGAGAAACAACACCAGGACCTTTGCCTGACATATTAACCCTTAAACTGTCCAAACGTAGATCTGCGTTGACATGCGTAGTGCTCTGAATGTAGATCTGCGTCCAGTTTTACATGCTTTCAAATGGAGAAAATAAAGGTCGGAGTGCTACGCACGTCAACGTACATCTATGTTTGGACAGTTTAAGGGTTAATAAGTGACTCATCTTCCAAGCAATAACATACCCTCTCCTCTCCTCCACCTCTTGCTTTCAGTATGCCATTAATTCTCCTCTGACAGGTAAAAGGCAGTTAAATTTTCATTTACTGTACAGTATTTCAGTTAAAGTTTTTTTTAGTATTCATTTTTACAGTTTTATGTAGTAGTTAGTATCTTTTTAATAAAAGTCGCAGTAAGAATTATCATGCAATCCAATGTTAGACACCACATCCCCCCACTCTTCAAAAACCTAAACTTACTGTACAGAACATTCACACCTACTACTGTGCAACCTACATTTACAGAACCATAAATTCTAATACAGTAGGGCCCCGCTTTATGGCGTTTTGCTTTATGGGCTTCCACTAATATGAACATTTCAAATTATGACCAAAATTCGCTATACGGCTCCCCCCCCCTGGCTTTCTAATACGGTCACTGCGCCCCCATCAGGTTTGTTTATATTCTCTGTGAGCACTGTGTCTCTCCATTATGTCTGGAATCTTTCCAAAATTTCAAGTGTTTTTAAAAGTTATTTCATATTTTATATATACAGTGGACCCCTGGTATTCGATGTTAATCCGTTCCTGAGAGCTCATCAGATACCAAAAATATCAAAAACCGAATCAATTTTCCCCATAAAAAATAATGGAAATCAAATTAATCCGTGCAAGACACCCAAAAGTATAAAAAAACAAATTTTACCACATGAAATATTAAGTTTAATGCAATAGAATAACTACAATAACAATAACAATAGAATAATAACAATAGAATAATTGACACTTACCTTTAATGAAGATCTGGTGATGATTGATGGGATGGGAGGAGGGGAGAGTGTTGAAGTTGTTAATGTTTAGAAGGGGAATCCCCTTCCGTTAGGACTTGAGGTAGCAAGTCCTTTTCCGGGGTTACTTCCCTTCTTCTTTTAACCCTTTGAGGGTCGACAGGCCCTCTCCGAAACTCGTTCTCAGGGTCGGCCAAATTTAAAAAAAAAAAAATTATTTTCTCTTATAAAAAGATAGAGAATCTTTTCCCGATCATAAAGACACCAAAAGTTTGAAATTTGATAGAAAACTTACGGAATTATGCTCTCGCAAAGTTAACGGTCTCGGCGATGTTTACGCATCGGTGATTTTGCCCACTTTGAGCCCCATTTTCGGCCAATTTCACTGTACTAGTCGACACAAAACATGAATATTTCGCTAGAACTCCATTTTTTCTATCGAATGGGTGCAAGAAACCACTCATTTATGAAATTCAACTATCCAATACAGTGGTCAGAATATAGCAATTTTGCCAATTTCACACAAATTTCAAAAGATGCCAATTTCCGAATAGGGTCCAGAATAAACAAGAAAGACATTCCTGGCACTAAAATGACATTTCCTCTGGTCATTAGTCACGTCTCAAGGCCCCTCTTATATTCTTTTGCTTTCCACTTTGAATTTTTATTCTCACAAAAAATAGAAGATTTACTGTTATGCAGACTACTGCATTAGTGTAAGAAATGGTATAAATATTATTGGTGCACTTGTGAAAGAATATTAGACTCACCAGTTGACGTGTATTGCACGCTTGGCACAATTTGTTTACTTTTGAAGTTTGGTAAAAATCGAACATTTCTGCTACTTTGAGCTCAATTTCAAGGCACTTTTCTTTGTAAAACCAGTCAAAATCATCTCAATTTCTGTAATATGTCTTCCATTCTATAAAATGAGACCAAGAAAACTAGAATACAACAATAAATACCATACGAAAATACACTGCAAAGTCGCTGATTTATTAAAAAAAAATGGTCAAAGTTTTTTTTTCTCATTATGCACTGTGTGCTGCAGGATTTTTTTTAGACTGTGCACACTGACCACATAGACCCATTCTTTCATATGAAGGCCTACCAGCTTTCTCCCACTAGATTTGAGGCCGCTAGAATTTATGAGTACTAGTACGTCAAAAACCCCTACACGTAAGACGTACTAGTACGACGAAAACCCTCAAAGGGTTAATGCCACTAGGACCAGCTTGAGAGTCACTGGACCTCTGTCACACAACAAATCTGTCCATAGAGCTCTGTACCTCCCGTTCCTTTACGATTTGTCTAAAATGGGTCACAACATTGTCATTGTAATAGTCACCAGCACGGCTTGCAATAGCTGTGTCAGGGTGATTTTCATCCATAAAGGTTTGCAGTTCAACCCACTTTGCACACCTTTCCTTAATTTTTGAAGTAGCCACAATGGATTCCACAACTGGCATAGGCTTCTCAGGGTTAGCCCCAAACCCTTCAAAATCTTTCTTAATTTCCATACTAATTCTCACCCTTTTTACCACAGGGTTGGCACTAGAAGCTTTCTTGGGGCCCATGGTGACTTATTTTACAGAAACAAGCACCAAAAACAGTGATAATTTGGAATGTACCGAATGTATCTTTAGATGCGTGCACACTGCCTGGCTTGTAAACACTGGCACACACGGGGCAGTTCAGGCCACACGTGGACACGTCTCGTATGAATCGCATCGAATACTGGGTTTTCGATCGGATACTGAGGCGAAATTTTTGCGTTAAAATGCATCGAATACCGGATTTATCGAATACCGATGGCATCGAATACCAGGGGTCCACTGTACTCTGATAATTACATATACTTACGTATACCTGTACCTAAATATACTTACACACCATGTTGGTGTGCAAGTACACATTAAAATCAGTAAGAGTGTCTTATGTCTCAAGATACCGTATTTTCAAATCAAATTAAATCAAAGTTTATTCTCTATAAGGATTACAATGCAGGGTTTACAGATTTTTGGTTATTGTGTGGTTTACATGTAATAAAATACTAATTACAGAGGGGGCCACTAGTACACCTAGCAAGGCTAGGCATTTTGGGCAAACTTAGATTAATTCTTAACTCTAAATTATTACAAATTGTGGAGTAAGTTGACTAAATACTAAGTGACTAAATACTAGTTTGTGAGTTTAGCAATGTGAATGCTTTTGTTTTGGCACAATACATAGTTTCTATATTGGAGTATCACAGGCAAACTTGTGACTAGTTAGGAATCATTATTTTAAGATTAAGATACATATTTCTGTGCTTATAGTCAAATGGGTGAATGAGTGAGTGTAAGTGTAACCACCAGGTGGTTTTTATGTAGTTAGTTGACGGGGCATATCAGGGAGATAAGATGTTTTCTAACGGTAGTTTTGAAGGTGATGAATGTGTCTGCAGTTCTAGAGTTTTCAGGTAGGGTGTTCCAGATTTTAGGGCCTTTGACATACATTGAATTTTTGTATAGATTTAGTCGGACACGGGGAATGTCGTAGAGATGTTTGTGTCTGGTGTTATGCTTGTGGGTCCTGTCACAACTATCAATAAAGCATTTTAGGTTAGGGTTAATATTGGAATTTAAGGTCTTGTATATGTAGATTGCACAGTAGTAAGTGTGGATGTTCTGAACAGGGAGTAAGTTTAGATCTATGAAGAGTATGGGGGTGTGTTGCCAGGGATGGGATTTAGTGATTATTCTTACTGCAACTTTTTGTTGAGTTATTATTGGCTTTAGGTGTATTGCTGCAGTTGATCCCCAAGCACAAATAGCATAGGTGAGGTATGGATAAATGAGTGAATGGTGTAGTGTGAGAAGGGCATTTTGTGGCACATAGTATCATATCTTGGAGAGGATCCCAACTGTTTTGGATACTTTTTTTGATGTGTTGGATATGGGTGCTGAAATTCAGGTTGTTGTAGAGGTATAGGCTTAGGAATTTGCCCTCATTATGTCTGGCAATTAGAGTGCTGTCACTCTTAATGTTTAGTTGTGCAGCACCTGCTCTGCTACCAAACATAATATAGTAGGTTTTGTCAGTGTTAAGTGTAAGTTTATTGGCTGTCATCCAAGTTGATATTTTGAGCAGCTCCTCATTAACAATGGTGTTGAGGGTGGCAAGATTAGGGTGAGAGATGACATAAGTCGTGTCGTCAGCAAAGAGAATGGGTTTCAGGTGTTGGGATACGTTTGGAAGATCATTGATGTAAATGAGGAAGAGCAGGGGTCCAAGGACACTTCCCTGTGGAACTCCAGTATCAAGTGGCCGTGTTGATGATGCTCTGTCTTTAATGGTGACATACTGATACCTGCCAATTTGGATTCAGGAAAAATAAAAGCACTAATGATGCAATTATAAAAATGCTAGATCTGCTTTACACAGCATTGGAAAATAAGGAATATCCACTAGGAATTTTTATTGACCTAAGAAAAGCTTTTGACACAGTAGACCATGGCATCCTACTCCACAAACTTGACCATTATGGTATAAGAGGCCATGCGCTTGCATATTTCAAATCTTACCTTACTAATAGGTATCAGTATGTCACCATTAAAGACACAGCATCAACAACACAGCCACTTGATACTGGAGTTCCGCAGGGAAGTGTCCTTGGTCCCCTGCTCTTCCTCATATACATCAATGATCTTCCAAACATATCTCGACACCTGAACCCCATTCTCTTTGCTGACGACACGACTTATGTCATCTCTCACCCTAATCTTGCCAATAAACTTACAGCCAATAAACTTACGCTTAACGTTGACAAAACCTACTACATTATGTTTGGTAGCAGAGCAGGAGATGCGCAAATTAACATTAAGATCGACAACACTCTAATTACCAGGCATAATGAGGGCAAATTCCTAGGCCTATACCTCGACAACAACCTGAACTTCAGCACCCATATCCAACACATAACCAAAAAAGTATCCAAAACGGTTGGGATCCTCTCCAAGATACGATACTACGTGCCGCAAACTGCCCTTCTCACACTATACCATTCACTTATATATCCATACCTCACCTATGCTATCTGTGCTTGGGGTTCAACTGCAGCAACACACCTAAAGCCAATAATAACCCAACAAAAAGCCGCAGTAAGAATAATCACTAAATCCCATCCCTGGCAACACACCCCCCCACTCTTCATAGATCTAAACTTACTCCCTGTTCAGTACATCCACACTTACTACTGTGCAATCTACATCTACAGGACCTTAAATTCCAATATTAACCTTGACCTAAAACGCTTTCTTGATAGTTGTGACAGAACCCACAGGCACAACACCAGACACAAACATCTCTATGACATTCCCCGTGTCCGACTAAACCTTTACAAAAATTCAATGTATGTCAAAGGCCCTAAAATCTGGAACACCCTACCTGAAAATTCTAAAACTGCAGACACATTCATCACCTTCAAAACTACCATCAGAAAACATCTTATCTCCCTGACACACCCTGTCAAATAATTATACGAATACCACCTGGTGGTTTACACTTACACTCACTCACCCATAAACAGAAATATCAGTCTCAATTTCAAAATAATGAATCTTAACTAGTCATAAGTTGGCCTGTTAAACTCACAATCTAGTATTTAGTCACTTAGCCATAATACCAACTTACCTCATAATTTTGTAATATTTTAAACTTAAGATTTAATCTAAGTCTGTCCGAAATGCCTAGCCATGCTAAGCGTTCTAGTGGTACACTCTGTAATCACAATTTTACTACATGTAAACCACACAATAACCAAATTCTGTAAACTCAGCATTGTAATACTTATAGAGATTAAAGTTTGAATTGAATTGAATTGAATTGAATATTAGTAAGGTAGAATTTGAAATATGCAAGCGCATGGCCTCTTATACCATAATGGTCAAGTTTGTGGAGTGGGATGCTGTGGTCTATTGTGTCAAAAGCTTTTCTTAGGTCAATAAAAATTATTATTCAGTAATAATCCCTGAGTCTCATTAAATGTATATTACATTAATATACACATTTTCATTAAACCATCTATGACATTTTTTCAAGATTATATAATAAACACAATACATAACATATAAACATGATAAATACACCCCACAGTAGAATAAATTAACATAAATATGAGATGTGGTAGCTAGAAAACTTGCAGGAGTGATGGGAAGAATAACGTTTTCTCTAGTCCAACATCAGAGAAAATGTGTATACTGGGGGTAACTGTAGAAAATTATTCCTTTCGTATGCCTTCACTCGTCCGACTAAACCTTTACAAAAATTCAATGTATGTCAAAGGCCCTAAAATCTGGAACACCCTACCTGAAAATTCTAAAACTGCAGACACATTCATCACCTTCAAAACTACCATCAGAAAACATCTTATCTCCCTGATACACCCTGTCAAATAATTATACGAATACCACCTGGTGGTTCACACTTACACTCACTCACCCATTTGACCATAAACAGAAATATCAATCTCAATTTCAAAATAATGAATCTTAACTAGTCATAAGTTGGCCTGTTAAACTCACAAACTAGTATTTAGTCACTTAGCCATAATACCAACTTACCTCATAATTTTGTAATATTTTAAACTTAAGATTTAATCTAAGTCTGCCCGAAATGCCTAGCCATGCTAAGCGTTCTAGTGGTACACTCTGTAATCACAATTTTACTACATGTAAACCACACAATAACCAAATTCTGTAAACTCAGCATTGTAATCCTTATAGAGAATAAACTTTGAATTTGAATTTGAATTGAACTCAGAGTGCCATTTCTTCTAAAAATGGTGTTACATGAGAATGGGAGTGTTGCTCTTTATTTATTCTACTGTATCAATGTGGAGACAAATTGTACACATTGTAACATGTACACAAACCAGTGTACACATTGTAACATGTACACAAACCAGTGTACACACTGTAACATGTACACAAACCAGTGTACACATTGTAACATGTACACAAACCAGACGCATATACCTGGTTTCTTTGCAAAACTCTCATTCGCCTGGTTTGTTTACATAACTCCGTGCCTGTCCTCTCTCACGTATTCATTCTCCCTCTCTCTCGTTTATTCATTTTATCTCATTTACTCACCTCTGATCCTACGTTAAGACTACAAGTATTTTAAGGTAAGTAATGAGTGAACTGTATATGCATTAAATCACACTGGGACGCTTTAAATGTCATAGAATATTATGTGTGGGTGGGGTGGCCTGGTATGGTAGCCTGGCTGGTTACCATACATACCACACTTGATTTCTTACAATAAATACTACTCATCTCGCCCTACATTAAGACTACAAATATTTTAAGGTAAGTAATGATTGTACTATAGTATGTGTATTATAATTTTTTATTTTTTTGATACCTAGTTCTATTGCTACCGTAATACATATGTTTATGTAAACTTGTCATCTAGTACATACAGTGGAACCTCTACTTAGGAGTTTAATCCATTCTGTGACCTTGCTCACATCTGGATTTGCTCATTTGCAGAGTCAATTTTCCTCATTTAAATTTATTGACATGCAATTAATCTGTTCCAGCTCTCAGGAGGCACGACAAGATACTTCAATATTTTCCTAATATCATCAATACGGCTTATTTATCTATCACAATTTATCTAATATGACATAATAAACAATATAAATAACATAGAAACCTGATATATACTCTAGAATGACCAAAATATGTCATTCACGTAGTGGTATCGGCGGCGTCGGCGGCAGACGAGAGTTTGTCTGGAGACAGGACTAAATACTCCTTGAATATTTTGCTAATATCAATTCTAAGGCTTATTTATCTATCACAGTTCTTTTAATATGACATAATAAATAATATAAATAACATAGAAACCTAATATGTACTTTAGAATGAATAAAATGTCATTATGTGACAAGTGGAGGCGGCCACAACTGCTTCAGCATTGCTGTGGTAATCACTGCCATCTAATGATGGCCTTTTGAAGCCATCTATTATTATAATTATTATTAAATAATACATTATTATTATACATGTATTATTATACATATTATTATACATATTATTATTATATATTATTATACTATTATTATTATTATTATTATTACATTATAAATAATTTGTAATTTTTATTCACACAAAAAAACAGAAGATTTACTGTTATGCAGACTACTGCATTATTGTAATAATTGTATAAATGATGTCAACCCATTCATGACTGCATATTGGAATGGACAGTTACATCATTTGTTTACTCTTGAACATCACCAAAGACTCGAACATTTCTGCTACTTTGAGCTCAGTTTCAAGGTACTTTTCATTGTGAAACCAATCAAAATCATATCTATTTCTGTAATATATCTTCTATCAAATGAGACCAAAAAAACAAGAATACAACTATAAAAACCATACAAAAATACTGCTAAGGGGTGGCTAATGGCTGAAAAGTGAACTCCATTATTTATGGTCCGATTTCTTTCATTTTTGGTGAACGTTAAGAAGCATCTTTCCATCATACATTGCCAAAGTTTCAGTAAGATAGTCCAACAAACAACTGAGATCCAGTTCCCTAGATCAAGAGCAAGAGCCCCTCACCAGCATCAAGGAACCTCCCTTAAGGCCTGCTTGCATCTGGAAATTTCGTACGCATCTGGAAGCAAAAAATCGACTGAGCGACTCCTTGTACAGTGGAACCTCAAATTTTGAGCATATAGCTTATCGAACTCTTCGAAAATCGACCTCTTTTTTCGAACCAACTTTGTCCCTATTATCGAACTCGCCCCTATTTTTGAACCACTGAGTACCAGACCTGTCCGCCAGTCCACTCTGTCCGCATCCCCGCGCAGGTGCTGTGAGCCAGTCTATGCTCTCATTCAAACATTTTACGATTAATTCGTTGTGTTTAGTGCTTGTGGGACTGTGAAATAAGCTACCATGAGCCCAAACAAACTTGCTACTGGTACCCCTGTGGTAAAGAAAGTGAGAAACACTATAGATGTGAAGAAGAAAATAATACAAAGGCGCCAGAAACAGAGGACTGTGGACAGTTATTTTGTGAGACAGGGGTCCAGTGAGTCATGCTGGTCCTAGTAGCATTAAAAGACAGAGAAGGGAAGTAACCCCAAGGAGGGCTTTGATACCTAAAGTCCTTATGGAGGGGGATTCCCCTTCCAAACACTGACCCCAACTCCCTCTCTCCTCCTCCCTATCTTCCAGATGCCATCACCAATCTTCAGTGAAGGTAAGTAAAAATCTTATTTAATGTTTATTTAAATTTATTAATACATAATTGTACACTATATTTGTTGTGTGTATGTAAAACTATAATTCTCTGTAAAATGTATTTTTTTTGTGAATAGTTTTGGGTTTTTGGAATGGATTAATTGTATTTCCATTATTTCTTATGGGAAATATTGCTTCGCTTTTCAAACTTTTCGAATTTAGAACTAGCTCCTGGAATGGATTAAGTTCGAAATTTGAGGTTCCACTGTATCTGGAAAAACTTGCATGTGGATGCACTTGTAAGTAGAGGTTCCACTGTATTTATATGCATTTATAAGTGGAAAAAAAGTTGTTCCACCTTACGGTGATTTCTGCTTTATGGCGGTAGCCTGGAACTTAACCTGCCATGTAAGTGGGGCCCTATTGTATTGATAGTTGCACCAGGACCCATAGACACAATACCAGGCCCAAAAATCTCTATGACATTCCTTGTGTCCTGCTAAATCTCTACAAAAATTTGGTGTTTATAAAAGGGCCTAAAATCTGGAACTCCCTGCCTGAAAACTCTAGAACTGCAGACTCATCCACCATTTTCAAAAGTACCATTAAAAACCATCTTATCTCCCTAACACACCCCATCATCAGCTAACTACATGAAAACCACCTATTCTCTTTTTTGTATCATGAACACATCCAAAACAAAATAGGCTTACTCTCGTTATCTATAATTCCCCCTAATTTACACATACACTCACCCAAATGACTGTAAAAATAAAATTCCTAATGCAGCCTCTCCTCACTTAACGACGTACTCGTTTACTGATGCCTTGGACTTACGATGGGGTCTCTGACCAGTATTCATACCTAAATAATATATATTAGTGCTGATTTCCTCTATTTTTATTTCAGTATACAGTACACTACTGTATAAACATTTAACCCTTTGAGGGTTTTGGTCGTACTAGTACGTCTTACTTGTAGGGGTTTTTGACGTACTAGTACAGTGGACCCCCGCTTAACGATCACCTCCAAATGCGACCAATTATGTAAGTGTATTTATGTAAGTGCGTTTGTACGTGTATGTTTGGGGGTCTGAAATGGACTAATCTACTTCACAATATTCCTTATGGGAAAAAATTCGGTCAGTACTGGCACCTGAACATACTACTGGAATGAAAAAAGTTCGTTAACCGGGGGTCCACTGTACTCATAAATTCTAGCGGCCTCAAATCTAGTGGGAGAAAGCTGGTAGGCCTTCATATGAAAGAATGGGTCTATGTGGTCAGTGTGCACAGTCTAAAAAAAAATCCTGCAGCACACAGTGCATAATGAGAAAAAAAAAACTTTGACCATTTTTTTTTAATAAATCAGCGACTTTGCAGTGTATTTTCGTATGGTATTTATTGTTGTATTCTAGTTTTCTTGGTCTCATTTTATAGAATGGAAGACATATTACAGAAATTGAGATGATTTTGACTGGTTTTACAATGAAAGGTGCCTTGAAATTGAGCTCAAAGTAGCAGAAATGTTCGATTTTTACCAAACTTCAAAAGTAAACAAATCGTGCCAAGCGTGCAATACACGTCAACTGGTGAGTCTAATATTCTTTCACAAGTGCACCAATAATATTTATACCATTTTTTACACTAATGCAGTAGTCTGCATAACAGTAAATCTTACATTTTTTGTGAAAATAAAAATTCAAAGTGGAAAGCAAAAGAATATAAGAGGGGCCTTGAGACGTGACTAATGACTAGAGGAAATGTCATTTTAGTGCCAGGAATGTCTTTCTTGTTTATTCTGGACCCTATTCGGAAATTGGCATCTTTTGAAATTTGTGTGAAATTGGCAAAATTGCTAAATTCTGACCACTGTACTGGATAGTTGAGTTTCATAAATGGGTGGTTTCTTGCACCCATTCGATAGTAAAAATGGAGTTCTAGCGAAATATTCATGTTTTTTGTCGACTAGTACAGTGAAATTGGCCGAAAATGGGGCTCAAAGTGGGCAAAATCGCCGATGCCTGAACATCGCCGAGACCGCTAACTTTGCGAGAGCATAATTCCGTAAGTTTTCTATCAAATTTCAAAGTTTTGGTGTCTTTATGATCGGGAAAAGATTCTCTATCTTTTCATAAGAGAAAATAATTTTTTTTTTTTTTTTAAATTTGGCCGACCCTGAGAACGAGTTTCGGAGAGGGCCTGTCGACCCTCAAAGGGTTAAAAATATAACAGGAATGTTATAAATGGTGCAAAGGTGACATTAAAACAATATGAAAGATGGTTGACACAAACCCACTACCATGATAGTATGCTCCTCACTTAGCAACGAATTCGTTTAATGATACGGTCTTAGGAATGGAACTCCATCGTTAAGCGAGGAGAGGTTGTATGGCTATTGCCTAATAAATCTTAAGTTAGTCCTAAGTTTCCCCAAGATACTTTCCCAATATAGGAGCTTTAATAGTAGCAGTGTATCATGCCAAGACAAAACCATTCCCATTACAAAATTTACTAATTGTAATATTGTTATATGTTTTGTACTACCTCACTATTATAAATCTAATTACTCACTTCAGTTACCTAACTTTTATATCAGTATGCAATAAGGTATATTAAAATGTACTGCTTCATAACCTGTGTCAGTATAGAGTAAGAATTAGGATTAGTCTGCCCGAAATGCATAGGCATGCTAGAGGCCTTCTTTGTAATTAATATTTTATAATATGTAAATTACACATTATAAGCTTTGCAAGGAAATAAACATTTCATTTTCATTCATTTTCAAATTATTATATTGTCATTTGGGGTCTGGAACGGATTAATTCTATTTACCTTATGAGAAAAATTGCTTAGGTTGTCGTCCATTTTGGTTGTCGAATTGACGTCCGGAATGAATTAAATTCGAGAACCAAGGCTCCATTGTAATTGAATAGATGCACATAACAAATATATCATCACACCATTTCCCAAAACAAAGTATCCGTCAACATTGGTAATGTTGTCTTTCCTGGTTGGATATTTAGATGAAAATACATAAATTAATATTATAGTTGTTCTACAGGAAAATTTGAACATTATTTTGCAGACCAGTTCAATACAATTTTCACTTGTTCAGTATTCCTTTGTTAGAGACCTTTAATGAGTTTATAAGTAACACTCAAAATTACTTACAATCTCTTGATTAACTATTCAGGCCACTTAACAGTCCAAAACATCGCTAGCCATAATCAATAAATCTTGTCTCCTTTATTTTAGCTTAAAAAAAAAAAAAACTACCTTAGCTCATTATTTTACATTTGTTAAATAATTCAGGTGCTATTTTTTAGCTTAAGACTATTTACTTTGTTTTATACTTAATTCTAACTATAGATTCACTACAAATCTTATGATTACAAGCATTGATCCAGATACCAACCTCTTATTTAATGACTTAAATGAATCAAACAGTTACTGTAATTACTACACTGCAGAACAATCAAAGGCACTTCTCAGTGCCAACAACAACATAACTATCTTTAACTACAATATCAGATCTTTAAGCAAGCATTACGATGACCTCATAGCATTACTAAATTCCTTACATGCCAATATGTCCATCATTACACTAACTGAAACCTGGCTAAAGCCTGATAGTACAGATGTCTATGCCATTCCTGGTTACACAGCCATACACAACTGTAGGCCAGACCAACAAGGGGGTGGCACAGCCATATACTACTCAGACCAACTAGAATGTATCACTAATACTTGCACAAGAGATGAACATGGGGAATATATAATAGCCAAATTCAAATCCAAATACCTACAAAAACCTCTCACATTGATAAACATCTACAGAGTTCCACAGTCAAACATTAGCCAATTTAGTCAAAACCTAGGCAGTATGATAACTGATGCACGCATGAACAAAGATCACCTACTACTCTCAGGTGACTTCAATATAAATCTCCTGCAAGACCAGGACCCACACGTTACTGAATTCACAAACACAATGAGTAACTGTATGTTGCTACCAACAGTAACAAAACCTACAAGAGTTACAGAGACTAGTGTTTCCCTACTTGACCACATCTGGACCAACACCATATCCCCTTTAAAATCAGGCATAATTACAGATAATACCACAGACCACTACCCTACTTTCCTCATAACAACTCTTGGTAAATTACCCCAAGACACTACTAAAGTCACCTTCAGACTTCACAATGAGGCAGCCATTAATAACTTCACAACAGCAGTAGCAAACATTGACTGGCACACTGAGCTAGAAATCAATACAGATATTGACGAATGTATTAATAATTTTCTAAAAAAGACTCAATACCTCTATAACAAGCACTGCCCTAAAAAAACTAAGCAGATGACAGCTAAGAGACTGAACAGTCCCTGGCTAACACCCAGCATTCTCAAATCCATAAATACAAAACACCAATATGAAAAACAGTACAGAATGGGTCACATAACCAGAGACCAAACAAAACGTTACTCGTCAATCCTAACCAGCCTGATAAGAAGGGCAAAAAAATTGTATTATGAGAACAGATTATCCAACTTACGAGGTGATATAAAAAAGACCTGGAAAACCCTATCAGAAATTCTGGGAACAAAAAAGATATCACGAAATAGCGAAATAAAATTAGCAAAATCAGATGAAACCCAACTCCCACAAACAGAAACAGCAAACAGACTCAATGATTTCTTCTCCACTATAGGACAAAACCTTGCCAATAAAATCCCAAGCTCAGATACCCCACCAAATGACTACCTCACCGGCAACTACCCGAACACACTGTTCCTAGCTCCGACTAACCCATACGAAGTCTCCCTTATTATCAACGCACTAAAAAACAAGGCAGGAGATTTAAATACCTTACCACCCTTTATATACAAAAAAGTGTCACAAGTGCTATCACCAATCATTGCAACACTCTTCAACAAATCCATTGAATCCTCCACCTTCCCTACAGTACTCAAAATAGCAAGGGTCACCCCGATCCACAAAGGAGGAGACCAAACAGAGTTGAATAACTATAGGCCAATATCCAACTTACACCCTCTCTCAAAAATCTTCGAAAAATTAATTCATAAACGAATCTACTCCTACCTTATCTCCCAAAACATACTCAACCCCTGCCAATTTGGATTCAGGCCTAATAAAAATACTAATGATGCTATTATACACATGCTAGAACATATATACACTGCAATAGAGAAAAAAGAAGTCCCACTGGGGATCTTCATTGACTTACGTAAAGCTTTTGATACAGTTGACCATGACTTGCTCCACGTAAAATTGTCACACTATGGTATAAGAGGGCACTCCCTCAACTACCTCAAGTCATACCTCAGCAACAGAAGCCAATATGTGTACGCAAATGGGGCAAACTCTTCTGCACAACAAATTACAGTTGGTGTCCCACAGGGAAGTGTCCTTGGCCCTCTTCTCTTTCTCCTATACATAAATGACCTACCAAATGCTTCTCAATTACTCAAACCCACACTATTTGCTGATGACACAACATACGTCTTCTCCCACCCGAGCCCAGTCACGCTAGCCAATACTGTAAATACCGAATTACAGAAAATATCTACCTGGATGAGTACTAACAAACTTACACTAAACATTGACAAAACCTACTTCATTCAGTTTGGTAACAGAGCTACAGATGTCCCTCTTAACATAATGATAAACGGATCACCTATCACAAAGCTAACAGAAGGAAAATTCTTAGGAATCCACCTTGATAATAGACTCAAATTTCATACACATATACAACAAATTTCTAAGAAAATTTCCAAGACTGTAGGCATACTATCGAAGATACGGTACTATGCTCCACAGTCAGCCCTCCTGGCCCTATATCACTCTCTTATTTACCCCTATCTCACCTATGGAATTTGTGCATGGGGCTCAACAACAAGTAACCATCTCAGACCACTAATTACCCAACAAAAGGCTGCAGTTAGAATGATAACAAATTCTCACTACAGGCAGCACACTCCACCAATATTCAATACACTCAACCTACTCACCATACAAAACATCCATACTTATTACTGCACCTATTACATACATAGAACACTCAACTCTGATATTAACCCTCCCCTCAAACATCTCCTTGCCAACCTCAACAGAACACATGACCATAACACAAGGCACAGATCACTCTTTGATATTCCTCGTGTCCATCTCACGCTATGCAAAAACTCAATGCACATAAAAGGCCCTAAAATCTGGAATTCATTACCTGAAAATATAAAAGAAACACTACCTGTTTATAAATTCAAGTCTCTTCTCAAAGATCACTTACTCACCCAAAACCAAATAAATACTGAATAACTGAACCTTATAAATTGTATATCTTAAATGTTTCTCACAATTATATCACATAAATGTTAAACCTAAAACCCAATCTAACTTTATTATTTTTTAAATACACTACCAAACAGAATACTCCATTCTACTGAATTTACAACAATGCATGCAACCATATGACCTGTCTTTGTAATACTCACTTGTGCTTTATAGTAATCAGTTTACATTAATGTTTTTCACTGATTTCATCATTGCTTAGTTAATCTTAAGTTAATTTTAAGCCAGCCCGTAATGCTATGCATAGTATAAGTGGCTTTGGCATGCTGCTCTTATCTGTATTTTTTTGTACCTCTGTAAGTGTGCTCAAATTATAAATAAATAAATAAATAAAAGGATATTGAAACCTTTTGCTTGGAGAAGAGGCACGGCATAGAGATTAAGAAAAGTCACATTCCATATACGTAGACTGAAGTTCTCTGAAACTGTTCTTGTTATATCCTGTGAGTGTGAATATACCATCATCTTCACTGATTCTGAATTTTTTCTGTACTAAATGAAAGGAAATTCACTTTTCCTGAAGAGGATGGTATCAGTTGTAACTTGCTCAAATTACCCTATCTAGAGCCATTTATAACTTGCTCAGATTATCTAGTGTCATTTAAAACTTACTCACATTACTCTATCTAGTGCCAGACACCTACCTTCTTGGAATGTATAACATGTGCTGTGTAACTGGAAATTCCAAACTTGTGAATGTGTGTGCTTATTGTTCTCATTTCTGAACTATACAGTGGACCCCCGGTTAACGATATTTTTTCACTCCATAAGTATGTTCAGGTGCCAGTACTGACCGAATTTATTCCCATAAGGAATATTGTGAAGTAGATTAGTCCATTTCAGACCCCCAAACATACACGTACAAACGCACTTACATAAATACACTAACATAATTGGTCGCATTCGGAGGTAATCGTTATGCGGGGGTCCACTGTAATTACTGCATAATTCATTTGAGAGTGAAGTCCTAAACTGTCTTTCCCACTAAATGAAAACATGTGCTGCTCCTATCACTTTATGATTCACCTCTTCTCTTGCTGATGATATAAGGATTTACAGCACTAGATATTTCAACACTTAAAATATCCTTGATCTTAGTCATTACCAGATTTATGCCAGATCCTCATTTTAATTACCTTGGCTGAAAGAATAAAATATTAAATTGGCCTAAAGCCCTTTCCTTCCCAACTAATAAAGCATATTATTTCCACAAGTTCCAACTGTAAAGTAAAAGGACACAAGTGCAACTAATGTGACATTTTATTGTGGCAACGTTTTGCTCTCCAGGAGCTTTATCAAGCCATTACAAACAATACATGGACACAGAGGGTATTGTTTGTAATGACTTGATAAAGCTCCTGGAGAGCGAAACGTTGCCACAATAAAATGTCACATTAGTTGCACTTGTGTCCTTTTACTTTACATATTGTCGGTAATTCTACCAACTTTATTACAAGTTCCAACTGTCTGATGGATGTAAAGTAAAAGGACACAAGTGCAACTAATGTGACATTTTATTGTGGCAACGTTTCGCTCTCCAGGAGCTTTGTCAAGCCGTTACAAACAGTACATGGACACAGAGGGTATATATAGGCTCAGAGTGAGGTGCAATACTAGTGGTGGTAGTAGTAGTAGTAGTGATATAAGTTGTAGTAGTAGTAGTAATACAATATGGTAGAACAATTAACTTGCACATGAGTAAAAGGATATAAAAGCTATTACATACTTGGGTAACATAAAAATAGGTTAGACAAATATAGACTGGATAGAGAAGGCCTGTTTCAGTGTACATTCTCTGTAATGTGCTCTGTGTAGTATTAACAGGAGAGACTATGTGATGGCAGGGTTTACTGTTTTCAGGAGGATTCTTGCTAAGACTTCAGAGATAATGAAGCTGCCTTTGTTTTGTTTAATTGTATTCGAAACAGTGATTAGTGCTGATTCAAGGTACTTGCATCTGCGGAAATTAGTTTCTTTGATCACTAATTGGGCGCCCCTGAATTTCATGAGATGATTGGTGGAATTTCGGTGTTGTACACAGGCGTTGTTCAAGTTATCGTTCCTACATGCGTAAATGTGTTCATTGAGGCGGGTGTTGAGGTTTCTTGCTGTTTCACCTACATAAATCTTGTCGCAGCCTCCACAGGGTATAGTGTAAACCCCCTGCATTGGCTGATTCGTGGTGCTTTGATTTTGTTCTGGTTAGATCCTTTATTGAAGTGCTGGAAGCGATGACGACTCTAGTGTTAGCTTGTCAAAGTACTTTAGAAACGTTCAGCGCAACCTGGCTGTTGAGAAGAATTATAACTTTGTTGGGAGCGGTGTTGGTGCATGGAGAATTAATGATCCGAAGAGCTCTTTTCTTGCAGTCTTTGATGAAAAAGGAAGGAAAATGTAACTCAGTGAAGGTTTGGTGAATGTATGTACATTCCTCGTCAAGAAACTCAGGACTACAAATTCGGTATGCTCTTAGGAAAAACCCGATGATGATGTCTCTTTTGGTCTTAGTATCTTGACTGGAATAGAAGTGTGTGAGATCATTTTTATTGGTAGGTTTCTGATAAACTTGAAATCTTAGGTTGTTGTCTCTGATAGATTTTGGGTCTCCTATGTAACTAGACATATTTTAGACAAAGTCCCTCTACTTGATTTTGTTGTAGACGAACTGTACTTGCAGTACCCAAAATAGCTTGCATAATTAAGGTCTTTATAATGTAGTTTATACTGTATATGTCAGTCACCTTAATTGTATAAAATACTGTACTCCACTTTATAGAAATATAGTTTATTTGTTTAGGTAAGATCATTCGTGGTATAAGGCAAATGTCAGGATGGTGAGAATGTTTCTTTCATTCAGTATTTTCCTTGTTGGCTACTGCACCCCTGCATGCTGTCATGTCTGACCAAATGCTTGAGAACTTGAAAAAGTACTGAAAGAAGTAATGAGACTCATCCTCAGAAGTTTGTGTACCACCAAAATATTTAACATTCAGGAAAAACTCAGTATTCCAAGCAATGTGGTGGAGAGGCAACAGTAGGCATATTTGGTGAGGGAGGAAGAGGGAATGAAGTGTGGATGGTGAGGTCAATGTAAGGTGAAGGAAGAATCATTCCAGATTCTATTATGGTAAATAACTTACTGTAGTTTTACACATTACCTCTGGTAGATTCTTAATAGGAAAAGTGATGTGAAATGCCTCTGGGTTCAGTTTTATGATATAGAAAGTTTACACTACATCTTCCTCTAAACACATTTTTTTGTATTTATATTCCTTTTTGACAGTTATCATGGTGATGTTGTAAGCTCTTATGTGGTATGTTTGTTTTTATTTTTTTATTATCACACCGGCCGATTCCCACCAAGGCAGGGTGGCCCGAAAAAGAAAAACTTTCACCATCATTCACTCCATCACTGTCTTGCCAGAAGGGTGCTTTACACTACAGTTTTTAAACTGCAACATTAACACCCCTCCTTCAGAGTGCAGGCACTGTACTTCCCATCTCCAGGACTCAAGTCCGGCCTGCCGGTTTCCCTGAATCCCTTCATAAATGTTACTTTGCTCACACTCCAACAGCACGTCAAGTATTAAAAACCATTTGTCTCCATTCACTCCTATCAAACACGCTCACGCATGCCTGCTGGAAGTCCAAGCCCCTCGCACACAAAACCTCCTTTACCCCCTCCCTCCAACCCTTCCTAGGCCGACCCCTACCCCGCCTTCCTTCCACTACAGACTGATACACTCTTGAAGTTATTCTGTTTCGCTCCATTCTCTCTACATGTCCGAACCACCTCAACAACCCTTCCTCAGCCCTCTGGACAACAGTTTTGGTAATCCCGCACCTCCTCCTAACTTCCAAACTACGAATTCTCTGCATTATATTCACACCACACATTGCCCTCAGACATGACATCTCCACTGCCTCCAGCCTTCTCCTCGCTGCAACATTCATCACCCACGCTTCACACCCATATAAGAGCGTTGGTAAAACTATACTCTCATACATTCCCCTCTTTGCCTTCAAGGACAAAGTTCTTTGTCTCCACAGACTCCTAAGTGCACCACTCACTCTTTTTCCCTCATCAATTCTATGATTCACCTCATCTTTCATAGACCCATCCGCTGACACGTCCACTCCCAAATATCTGAATACGTTCACCTCCTCCATACTCTCTCCCTCCAATCTGATATTCAATCTTTCATCACCTAATCTTTTTGTTATCCTCATAACCTTACTCTTTCCTGTATTCACCTTTAATTTTCTTCTTTTGCACACCCTACCAAATTCATCCACCAATCTCTGCAACTTCTCTTCAGAATCTCCCAAGAGCACAGTGTCATCAGCAAAGAGCAGCTGTGACAACTCCCACTTTGTGTGTGATTCTTTATCTTTTAACTCCACGCCTCTTGCCAAGACCCTCGCATTTACTTCTCTTACAACCCCATCTATAAATATATTAAACAACCACGGTGACATCACACATCCTTGTCTAAGGCCTACTTTTACTGGGAAAAAATTTCCCTCTTTCCTACATACTCTAACTTGAGCCTCACTATCCTCGTAAAAACTCTTCACTGCTTTCAGTAACCTACCTCCTACACCATACACTTGCAACATCTGCCACATTGCCCCCCTATCCACCCTGTCATACGCCTTTTCCAAATCCATAAATGCCACAAAGACCTCTTTAGCCTTATCTAAATACTGTTCACTTATATGTTTCACTGTAAACACATGGTCCACACACCCCCTACCTTTCCTAAAGCCTCCTTGTTCATCTGCTATCCTATTCTCCGTCTTACTCTTAATTCTTTCAATTATAACTCTACCATACACTTTACCAGGTACACTCAACAGACTTATCCCCCTATAATTTTTGCACTCTCTTTTATCCCCTTCGCCTTTATACAAAGGAACTATGCATGCTCTCTGCCAATCCCTAGGTACCTTACCCTCTTCCATACATTTATTAAATAATTGCACCAACCACTCCAAAACTATATCCCCACCTGCTTTTAACATTTCTATCTTTATCCCATCAATCCCGGCTGCCTTACCCCCTTTCATTTTACCTACTGCCTCACGAACTTCCCCCACACTCACAACTGGCTCTTCCTCACTCCTACAAGATGTTATTCCTCCTTGCCCTATACACGAAATCACAGCTTCCCTATCTTCATCAACATTTAACAATTCCTCAAAATATTCCTTCCATCTTCCCAATACCTCTAACTCTCCATTTAATAACTCTCCTCTCCTATTTTTAACTGACAAATCAATTTGTTCTCTAGGCTTTCTTAACTTGTTAATCTCACTCCAAAACTTTTTCTTATTTTCAACAAAATTTGTTGATAACATCTCACCCACTCTCTCATTTGCTCTCTTTTTACATTGCTTCACCACTCTCTTAACCTCTCTCTTTTTCTCCATATACTCTTCCCTCCTTGCATCACTTCTACTTTGTAAAAACTTCTCATATGCTAACTTTTTCTCCCTTACTACTCTCTTTACATCATCATTCCACCAATCGCTCCTCTTCCCTCCTGCACCCACTTTCCTGTAACCACAAACTTCTGCTGAACACTCTAACACTACATTTTTAAACCTACCCCATACCTCTTCGACCCCATTGCCTATGCTCTCATTAGCCCATCTATCCTCCAATAGCTGTTTGTATCTTACCCTAACTGCCTCCTCTTTTAGTTTATAAACCTTCACCTCTCTCTTCCCTGATGCTTCTATTCTCCTTGTATCCCATCTACCTTTTACTCTCAGTGTAGCTACAACTAGAAAGTGATCTGATATATCTGTGGCCCCTCTATAAACATGTACATCCTGAAGTCTACTCAACAGTCTTTTTTCTACCAATACATAATCCAACAAACTACTGTCATTTCGCCCTACATCATATCGTGTATACTTATTTATCCTCTTTTTCTTAAAATATGTATTACCTATAACTAAACCCCTTTCTATACAAAGTTCAATCAAAGGGCTCCCATTATCATTTACACCTGGCACCCCAAACTTACCTACCACACCCTCTCTAAAAGTTTCTCCTACTTTAGCATTCAAGTCCCCTACCACAATTACTCTCTCACTTGGTTCAAAGGCTCCTATACATTCACTTAACATCTCCCAAAATCTCTCTCTCTCCTCTGCATTCCTCTCTTCTCCAGGTGCATACACGCTTATTATGACCCACTTCTCGCATCCAACCTTTACTTTAATCCACATAATTCTTGAATTTACACATTCATATTCTCTTTTCTCCTTCCATAACTGATCATTTAACATTACTGCTACCCCTTCCTTTGCTCTAACTCTCTCAGATACTCCAGATTTAATCCCATTTATTTCCCCCCACTGAAACTGCTGTGAATTATACATTCATTGTTAGTGTTAGATATACTAATAATAGCTGTGTATTTTTACTTTGTTTCTATATAGATGAAACAGCATCAGGTCGTGAGACAGAGGAATTCTTTGCTGCTCTGGGAGGAGGTTCTAATGATGATGTTGCTGATGAAGGTGCTGGTGTGGATGATGCTGCGTTTGAACGCTCAGAAGTGGTAAGTTCACCTGAATTATGTGGAATAGAACTGATAATGTCACTATATTGTGAAAACTAAATTGTGTAAGTAGTACTGAGAACAGATCCAGCATATATGAGGTTGCTGGATCAGTTCCCAATACACACACACAGTAATGTGGAACATGTTTAATATGCTGTAATATTGTAGGTGTACTATGCATTTTTGACAATTTGAAAGGATGGCAAAATACATAAAAGATCTTATTAACTGTTGTAATAAAATATAAGAAAAGGCAGGAATAGTTCACTTATGGTTTTAAGAATTTCATGCCAGATGATGACATCGATGAAAGATGAGATGTAACAGACTTAAGTCTGAGGTGAGCATATACAATAAAAGGTGTGTACATTATATATGAGGAATAATAATGTATGCTGCTAAGGTTATTGACTAAGGTATATGGTGTTGCATGCATTCAGATGTGAATATAAGTTAAAATCTAGAAATACATCGATGTGAACATCATCCACTGTTTGAAATTACAGTATAGAAAAATTAAGAATGTTTAACTTTCAGAAGAGTTATTTTATTTATAAATTATGAAATAACCTTCACATGCAAAATAGAGTATTTAGGATAAATTTCAACACATTTCTGAAAATGTTGTGAAGGCATTATAAGAATCAGTCTTATTACATATCACTAATAGTAATTATCAAAGTATGTGCTTTGCATTAGATATTTAGCAAAAAACTAGTAATAGCTTGTTGCTAGGTAAGAAAAAGTAATTGTAACTTATATAGATGCATGCATAGAGTAGTTTTTAAAACACACAATTGCCACTTGTTAATGGTTTTCTTGCTGTAGCAAAATTTAGCATTTATGGCAAAATATAATAAATTTGGTGTTTTGAAAAGCCTCTGTGGTTTTGGGAAATTTCTTTCAAGGCTTAACTGTAGATGCTTATCTTTATACAATACTTCTTCTCATGATCAAGTTAAGAATTAAAGAAAATTCTTGGAATGTGGTGTCACTGCATTACATACCTTAATTGTCTTAACATATATTCATGGGGAAGCATTAAACCCATTGGCAACATACAGTGCCTGGGGAGTAGGAGGTACTGTAGTCAGGCTTGATCTGAGGAAGGAGAGGGGTAGCTCCAATTCCTTGAATCAAGAGCCCTTCACTGGCATCAGTGCACCTTCTTCTATCTTCCATAAAAAGATTATATACCTTAAAATGCATGTGCATTTGTGTATAGACATTCACCTCGTACAGATAATTATGACACCCTTAGTCAAAAGATCTTGTTCTTGATAGACTTTTTGGTTTAGAGCAAGCATTGATTAACACCGGATTTTGTCCACAGAATGTGGTGACACTGCATCACATATTTGAAGATGGTGATGGTGTGGTCCAGACACGTATGATCGGTGAAAAGCCACTTGAACAGTCCATGCTCAACTCTGGTGTAAGTTTAATATGGTCTCTCCTTGCGGGGTAGTTTTATTAAAATAGCTGCTGCATGGCAGGTACTTGCCTGGCGTCATACCAGATATGGGGTTCGCCTCTGGGACTGGGTCTTTAGGGTTGCGAGACATTTCTCGTGACTCAAAAACTGTTTCCACATAAAAAAAAAAACATTCCTGTCTGCCCACTGTTCAGGGGTTGATATATGAGCCTGTTAACATATCTTACCAGTAATTAGACGAATAAGAAGTGTAAGACGTAGTAAGTTTAGAGTATGCTTTGCTTTTTTTATTTGTGCATCTGCTATATTTGCATTTCATCCTGGCTTGAAATATTTTGAAGTTAACTAATTAATAACATTTACTTCCTCACAGCTTTCAAAATATTTTCATAATTATGATTAGTGCAGCAAAATTTGATGAAAACAGCCAAGTATTTTCTTTGATATACCAGTAATCTCCAGGTACAAAAGTGCATTTCACAATCAGTCATTGATATATTATGAAGAAATGTATTAATATGTAAGTCTGTACCTACTTTTAAGCACTTGTGAGGGAGCTTAACATGTTGAGGATCTCAGAACCAGAGTCATATCTTTGATGCTAGACAGCATTCATGGCATGTTACTTTATCCCAGAAGAGGTTAATATTGCCCAGCAGAACCTGGACTAAGCGAATCACTACAATAATTATGTCAGCGTATAGAATATCTTGAACTTTTCTGCTCAGTTTTGTTTCCATATCCCACTTTCTGAAGACAGCCATCCAACATTATCTCCACCTTCCCAGTCGTACCGCCAGGTGCTAGCCAGAACTGCTGCCATCAATACCTCTCATTTGTTCTATTGAGAAAAATGGTTATAATCATAACCATAATTTTTAAAGGGGGGTCGACCGGTAACCCAGCAGAAAGCCTCGGTCAAATGACCAAAAGCTCCAGCTGTGGGTCATTATTTCCTGTTTCCTGACAAATCTTACCTATCTACCTATCACTTGTTCTCTCTGCCTAATGGATACCTCTATAGCTGGCAACCCATTTTCTCAATCTCTGGGTTTTTCTGAATTCTATAGTCAGCACATACGTGGTAGATCATTCTACTCATTAACCCTTTCATGGTCGACATGCCCTCTCCCAGACTTGTTCTCAGGGTCAAAAAATAATTGAAAAAAGAAAAATTTTTCTTATGAAAAAATAGAGTTTTTTTTCTAAACTTTATTAGCTAAAAAAATTTTTTTTGCCATCAATACTTACCGAGATATGGAGGCGTGAAGTTGAAAGAAATTGAACTGCATATAGCAACATCGCTGACTGCCGGTCACTCGGTAATTGTTTATTTTGTTTTCTCTACTTTTTTCTATTATTTTTTAATATTTTTTCTTTTCAAGTAACTTTTATGACCTGTGAAACCAATATGAGCACTATTTTGTAAATTTTTACTCTTTCTATACTACACAATAATTGCACAAACACTGTTGTCATTATATTGTTTACAAAACTTGTTTACACAAACGAACAATATAAAATGTTATTTATTACTATTTTTCTATATTTTATATACACATATACAGTCATTGGACATGTTTCTAGAAGTTCAGCAGCTTGTGGAAGTCTTTGAAACATGGTGTCATGCACAGTGGTGTTTTACACTCCTCACACATAAAACGAGTGTCCTTACGTTGTTGTGGGCGTTTTTTTGTATGTGCACAGATGTAATGCCTCTTCTGAGCCTTTTTCTTGAAAGCATTAGCAGGAAGTTTCACTAGGAAGTGATCACCAGCCCTCAGACGAGAAGGTAGTTGTTGATAATTTAGTGGATGGTTTTCTAATGCAGGTGTTGTTCTTTGGTACTTGAATATTATTTGTCTGATGACAGAACAAACAAAATTTGTCATATGGTGGTTTGTTTCTGGTCTTCATTTTATACATATTATAAGCATTGAGCATGGAAATGTCCAGAATACGGAAGAAGAGTTTTATGTACCATTTATAACTCTTGCGAACACAATCAACAAACCCAATCTGCATGTCACATTTGTCCACTGAACACATATTGAGGTTGTAGTCCATCACAGGTGCAGGTTTTAGAATGGGTTCATTGGTCTATTCTGCCTGCCAGTGTTTGAAAGCATTAGCAGGAAGTTTCACTAGGAAGTGATCACCAGCCCTCAGACGAGAAGGTAGTTGTTGATAATTTAGTAGGTGGTTTTCTAATGCAGGTGTTGTTCCTTGGTACTTGAATATTATTTGTCTGATGACAGAACAAACAAAATTTGTCATATGGTGGTTTGTTTCTGGTCTTCATTTTATACATATTATAAGCATTGAGCATGGAAATGTCCAGAATACGGAAGAAGAGTTTTATGTACCATTTATAACTCTTGCGAACACAATCAACAAACCCAATCTGCATGTCACATTTGTCCACTGAACACGTATTGAGGTTGTAGTCCATCACAGGTGCAGGTTTTAGAATGGGTTCATTGGTCTATTCTGCCTGCCAGTGTTTGAAAGCATTAGCAGGAAGTTTCACTAGGAAGTGATCACCAGCCCTCAGACGAGAAGGTAGTTGTTGATAATTTAGTGGATGGTTTTCTAGTGCAGGTGTTGTTCCTTGGTACTTGAATATTATTTGTCTGATGACAGAACAAACAAAATTTGTCATATGGTGGTTTGTTTCTGGTCTTCATTTTATACATATTATAAGCATTGAGCATGGAAATGTCCAGAATACGGAAGAAGAGTTTTATGTACCATTTATAACTCTTGCGAACACAATCAACAAACCCAATCTGCATGTCACATTTGTCCACTGAACACATATTGAGGTTGTAGTCCATCACAGGTGCAGGTTTTAGAATGGGTTCATTGGTCTATTCTGCCTGCCAGTGTTTGTCATTTCGTTAGGGTGAACTGATGACAACAGTGTGACATATCGTTTGTCATGCCACCGAAATGCCATGATGTCATTGGCAGCAAATGCCTGCACCTCACCTCTACGAGTGCCAGCATCAAACCTGGGCATATGCTTACGATTTCCGTGCACTGTGCCACACACCTGTCATGTTCACTCGCAAAAAATCGCTGAGTGAGGGGCTTGTGTACCAGTTATCAGTATATAATATATGCCCCTTACCAAGATATGGTTCCATCATTGTTCTAACCACATCACCAGAGATGCCCAATAACTTCCTGGTATTTTGCAATGTATTACTTCCAGTGTACACAATAATATCCAATACAAGACCACTGTAGCAGTCACAAAGCACAAACAACTTTATACCAAAGCGTTTCCTCTTGCTTGGTATGTACTGCTTGAACGACAGTCTTCCTTTGAACAGAATCAAAGACTCATCAATAACAAGCTTCCTGAAGGGATAAAAATACATACTGAACTTCTATTTCAGATACACAAACACGTTTCTAATCTTACATAACCTGTTGCTTCTGGTTTTGTCTGAGAAGTGAAGCATATGTAATAGTAGCACAAATTGATTCACTCGTATTATATCACTGAAACCTGGGGTTGCAATCAGGCGGTCTGTTGACCAGTATGATTGGACACTGTGCTTATACACATGTGGCATAAGCATTATTGTGGCAAAGAAAAGATACATCTTAGCCACAGTTGTCTCCTTCCACTGGTGTAGGCATGATTTTGGTGAAAGTATTGTGTTTGCCATGGTGTACTCGAAGTATCTGTTGCTTTCCCTGACAATAATTTCCATCAGGGGTTTGTCAAAGAATAACTCGAAACATTCTAGTTCAGTGGCATTGTTCCCAAGTGTACAAGATGACTGTATTCCACTTTAACTTTCATCAAAGTGATGGGGATTGGGAACAAAATTGTCAGCTTTCTGCCAATCCCAGGTGCAGTCTGCTGGTGGGTACTGGATATTGACAGGTGGTTGTAGAGGTTGGTGTGGTGGGTGGGTGGGGGATGGTGGCCTTTGTTGTAGTTCAGCTGAGACAGCGGCGTGTGTGCCTCACGGCTGGCACCACCACTACCACCACCAGATGCATGCACATTTTCCATCCCAATTGCAACACTATCATCTTCATTTTCACTGTTCCTGTTGTACAGCCATGGGATGTACTCCAAGATGTACTCCTTTCCCTTGGAATAGCATATGGCACACTACCAGGATATACTGTCGTATATACTGATGCTTCACTGGAGAATATTCTACTTCACTCTCGCTACTGGAACTGTTTTCAAGAGCTTGTAGTTCATATTCACTATCACTATCATCACCATTGCTCACATCTGAGTCCTGGATATGGGAAAATATAAGTTAACTCTTTCGTTCTGATACAACTGAACGTGAACAAGACGGCCCAGCACCAGAGGTGGAAGGTTGAGGGTCATCTGGATTTTCCTCACTATTACCAGTATTATGGTCATTAGTTTCAGTCACAACCTCATCAAAACCTTGAAGGTCATCTTCACTGACACTTCCACCTGTATTAGAACTGTCACTGGGGAACAAAAGTGTCCCAATTCGCCAAGGAGTGAGGAGTTTCTTACAGCGAGGCATGGTGAACAAGGTGTACTAAAATGGCGTTCTCACAATGCACCACTGGGTCCCTGAATTTTTTCCTACTGCATACACTGACTATGCAGACCTATTCTCTCACATCTAGGCCTACCAGCCTTTTCCCACTTGATTTGAAGGCACTAGAATTTATGCATACTAGTACATCAATAACCCTGGAGCATTAGACGTACAAGTACGTCGAAACCCTGAAAGGGTTAAGGATAGTTGATGGGATAGTTGATGGTAATAGTCATTTGTTCTGTTTGACTTATTGGCTCTGTACTCACAGAACAGCATATCAATAGTTCTCCATATTAAGCTGGTAAGTTATATACATGGAGGAAGAATTCTATGAATGCCTTTTGTTGGAAGGCTCCTCCATTTCTCACCAAGAGTCATACAAAAACAAGCTTCATACAGATGTAGATGTAAAAATATTTCCCCCTCTTTTGTTACTGGCACTTGCTAAGAAGTCATGGATTCCATTTACTTTAGTCTCTGGTTATTTTCAGCAGCCTTCAACAATAACGTGAAGTCCAGTAGCCTCTCAGGCTTCTCCCCCTCCCCCTTGTCCCTGAGGTCAAGGCTGGTGTTTTTATTCTGTCCATGGCCACTGAGTAAGTGATCAACAGGCTATGCTCATTGCCTAAAATCTTCCTCTGCATAAATATATGGACAGTGATAAATCACATGTGATTCACACTTATTATTGTGCCTATTATGTATACAGAACATTAAACTCCAATATCAGCCCTCTGCTCAGACTTCTCCTAGATAGCTTCTACAGAACACACAGACGTAACAATAGGCACAAAACACTTTTTGACATCCCTCGTGTCTGTCTCACACTTAGCAAAAATGCACTGCACATAAAGGGCCCTAAGATCTGGAACTCAAAAATCACCTCATCTCTCAATAACAAACCTACCCACACCATGCTAAAGCCCAACCAAATTCAAAGCAAATCCCCCAAATACTTTATTATCCCTTAACTATTAAGCCGTTTTTACAAACTTGTAAGTGTATGTTTGTATCACAAATCATACTACCTCATTTTAATAATAGAGTAAATGAACTTATTTACAAACTTAAAAAGGTATGATTGATTGTATCATAAATTGTACTACCTCATATTAATACTGTAATAGAGTACAATATAGAATATTTGTATTCTACCACTGTAAAAGAACTTAATTATGTACTTAAAAATGTAAGATTGTCATAAATTGTACTACCTCATATTAACAATAGAGTGAATATTGACTGCTTGTAGTCTACCACTCTTCACCTGTCTAGACTTAAAGTAGTCTATAAGTATTAGGTTAAGTCTGCCCGAAATGCCTCGGCATGCTAGTGGCTTTCTTTGCTCCAATCATACTATGATATGTAAACACACATTGTAACCTTAGCAAAGAAATAAATATTTTAGTTAATTTTTTTTTTTTTATTTATTTTATTCTGATAAGAGCTGTAGCTTCATTTCTCCTCAGTATTTTTGAGGATTAATGTTGGCTCCCTTCCTCAGAGCATAGGCTTCATGCATCAGAATATGGCAGGTCCTGCCATTTCAGCTTGAAGTGTTTCTAGACTGTCTTTCTGCCTAGCAGAAACAAGCTTCCAGTGTTCTCTGCTTCCAGATGCAGTGCATTCCTCTACACTCACATCCTGGCAGATGCACTCCTGAGTTGCTCAGCTTCAAAATATTGTACTCATTCTAGTGGTGATAGGATATGATAGGATTGCCTCCTTCTCTGTTTCATGGTTCCTAGGTTCCTTTCCTGGTTCTGTAGTTCTCTCCACTGTGATCAAGTGTACTGATGGTAGAATTTCTGTTCATCAGAGGTCCCACTGTAGAATACAAGGTTTTAATGAATGAAGACTCACTTGTTTACTAGGATCTGATAACCCACAAAGACTGCCCCTTCCCCTAATCAGCTGTTCTATACTGGTAGGATAGCCACTGGGCTGCTGACAAATGTATCTAGCCATAGAAATGGAAAACAACAACGGAAATGGAGGCAAATTGAATGGAAAAGCGTAATATAGTTCTTACTTATGGTGTGTCGAGTTGCGATAATAGGCTGGTTATATTACTAGTGGGTTATCAATATGTGATGCAAAAATGCATATTTCAGTTCTCAACATAATCCAGTCAACCCTTTTTTAATGACCTAGAAAGTGACTAGATAAAAAAAGTCATTAAATGAAAAATGCATTAATTCTACCTGATGTCTCCCTACCTACATACATATGTATGTACATGAATGCATGCATACATACATACATATTCTCTTTCCAAGTGAGACACCACTAGGCCTCTTTCCTTGGAGTTACTTCTCTCTTCCCATGTGAGACACCACTGTCCCTCTTTCCTCGGAGTTACTCCTCGCTTCCCACACGAGACGCCACTGTCCCTCTTCTTCCTGAAGCTCTGCTCCTCTTTGAGATATTTCCATCTTCCTCTCTTACTGTTTTCCCTCATTTTATCCCAGCATGTCCACGCTGCATCACTTGCCCTGCTTAGCATTACATGGAGTACTCATCAACCAACTTTCTATTTTATTTTGGCAAAAGAGATATTTCTAACTAGCATTCCTTGCATGACACATTTTTCTATGATAGTTTTTTAAAACTAAGAATGAAATTCTATAAGTACCAGACATTATGTTCATGGGAGAGCACTAATCCTGCTGATCACCTCCCATCCTCCAGGATGGGAGGTGATCAGGTTTGATCTGAGGAAGGGGAAGGTAGCTTCAAATTCTTGTGTCAAGAGTCCTTCACCAATATCAAGGCACTCCCCTTGAAGGTGCTGTATATAACAACAACAATAATAATAATAATAATAATAATAATAATAATAATAATAATAATAATAATAATAATAATAATAATCTTTATTTCTACAAGTACACGATACAACTTAAACAGACATGAGTCTTGTGTAAGCTGTTTGTGAAATTTATATTAGAGTATAAGAGCTACGTTCCTCCCTGTAACTCTTTGAGTCATACTCGTGAATTCACATGTTAGACTTATAGTGGACCCCCGGCTTATGATATTATTTCATTCCAGAAGTATGTTCAGGTGCCATTACTGAACGAATTTGATCCCATAAGGAATATTGTGAATTAGATTAGTCCATTTCAGACCCCCAAACATACATGTAAAAACACACTTACATAAATACACTTATAATTGGTCGCATTGGGAGCTGATCATAAAGCAGGGGTCCACTGTATTTATATTATTATTCAGTGAATCTTCAAATTAACAGACTTATATTGGGGAGAGGGTGTACATTATTGCTGATTGTCCAAAGGTTCCAAATTATAGTTTATTTTTCATGACCACAACATAAATAAATGAAGTTTGGAATCAGAGGACTTGGTCTGTAGATTCCAACGACTACCGGACACTAAAAATATTGTAACGTACACAGGAATTGTAAATAAAACGAAGCTGAAAGTACAGTAGTACTGCCATGTACAATAAAAGACTGTAGATAGTGGTGGCTGGAATTCGATTTTATTTTTCAGTCAGAGGAGCTGTAAAGCTCTGCTAGTGAAATTATAGATGGCTGAAAAGTAGATGCCTAGCACCTACAATAAACTTATGAGCATAGTCTCCAAGTTTGCCATTGCTTCGATGGATATCAGACAATGTTTGTTTCTTAGCAACATATTCCCCACACACCTGTTACACCGAGACACCAGACTCAACCTTTTTTATTAGTTCAGGTGTTTGCTTAACAATAAGATTCACACATTTATTCTTGGCACTACCACTTATTTTAGAAACCATATATAATTACACTTTACTTAGTATGTTAATAAAGTCACACAAAACTGTAAATCCAGGGAAAATTAGAGACAAAATGACAAGTGTATACATGAGGGAGCACAAACAGTAAACTGATGTGGGCAGTCTGCGGCCCTGGAAACAATGAAAACAGGCAGGTGCCATACCAAACAAACATAGGAATCATTGGATTTGGTCCATTGGTTCAGAAGATTACCGAGCACTGTCGACACTACTACTACTGACAAAATCTGGAATCTATGGGCTTTTTCCATTTTGTCTGATAATTCCAGTGTTTGTCCGGCCAACTTATTTGTTCATAGTTTCTGAAGTCCATTAAATGGGGGTCAGTTAATTTGACGTTTTATTATATGTTCATATTCAACACTGGAAACACTGTTACCATAAATATCTCTCAGGAAATGTATACTGTATTTTAGTGGTTCATTCATTGGAATAACACTAACATTTGATAAAGGTAGTGGACTGTATGTGGTACACTTACATAGAATTAATGGGACAATAAATGTTTATTAATACTGTATAATACAAAAGAAGTTGATCTTCATATCATCCAGGAACAAATTTATAGAAACATGCAGCAAAAATTTTATTCAGTGTAATACTGTATCCCACATCTACTGTATACTGTTTAGAAATAAAGACCTCTGTATTTTAAACATTTATTCCCTCTCAGGAAAGGTCCCTTGATGGTGGCAAAGGGCTCTTGCTCCGAGGAGTTGTACTTGATCTCTCCTTCCTTGAATCAAAACTGATTGCTTCTCATTCCCCCCACGTTTATTGCTTGTCATAAATATAATAATAACTGCAAAGAAATATCACAGCTGGTAGGATTCAAACTCAGATCAGCAGCTCTCCACGAATGTAACTGGCTTCCAGTGTGACACCTTAAGCCACTCAGCTACAGTGGTTTAAGTCATCAAGTTGGGAGCTAGCTACACTCATACAGAGCTTCCAATCTGGGTTTGAATGCTGCTGGCTGTAATATTTCCTTACAAATACATATAGCTAGATACTCATGTGTTCCTATGTGTGTTATATTATCTTGTATTTGTCTTCCTGGAATCTCAGCCCCATAGTCATTGAGGTGTTCCATTCTTATTGGTTGTTACCACAAAACGTTACACAGTCTCATGACATACCCACATTGCCTAAATCTACTTACACTGAATATTTCTCCTGTCTCATAGTCAATTCAATATTAAGTGTACCACTTTGCTTATACTATAACAATTAACTCCCTATATTCAGGTATTAAACAATCTAACAAATGGTGGTCTTACTACCAGACAGTTATACATCGTGTTGTGGTGTATGTGGGATATAGTCTGGACAGACAGGCACACTACAGCTGGTGAAATGCTCAAATGACACAACCACAGTGTCAGCCACAACCCCTGGAATAAGGTTTATCAGTTTAACACTCAATCAAAACCCAATACTGTAAATGACTTGTGGTGCCTCGTGAATGCTCTGATTGCCTCCTACACTTCTCTTGTGTGTATTTTAGAAAATTTGGCATATGTGTAAATATAAATTTATTCTATGACAGCAGGATATATTTCATGTGTATGTAAAAGATTCTACTTCTGTAGGAAATTTTTTAAGTACCATTATATATTATAAATTTCATGATGACATTGAACTTTGTGCTCCCATGGGATAGCTCATATGTGATTTCAAGAGCTTCTCATATGGCATTAGCCTCCTAGTGGTGAGCTTCTGTAACTGGACCTGAATGATTCTCATTCATCTCGCCATTTAGCTGGGAGCTGGTCCTGTCTCACCTACATTAAGGATCCAAAGATGATTTGAACTTCATTGTTGCTTTAATTTATCAAAAAAGTTCATTTATTATTTAGAATCATAGTACTGTATTGTCTTATGGTTTTTTTTATTAGCAAAAATAAGTTAAATAGGCTTCAGACACTACAGACTCTCACATGCTGTGTAGCCCATATTTTAATATACATATTTACTTTGTGGGTGAGCATTAAACCCATAGGGTTCATATAGTGCCTAGGGAAATAGGAGGCAATCTTTTTCAATGCAAGGAAAGGGAGGAAAACCCAATTCTTTGCATCAAGAGCCTTTCATGGGCATCAGGGCATCTCCGGTGAAAGGGGTCGGGTCCCTAGTCTGTTGTTGCCTTTATTTCTAAATGAATTTGTTCAGCATTTCTTTGTTTTTCTCTGTTAGACTCTTGAATGTCTAAACATAATATATTGCTCATTGTATTGTGCCCCTGTCCTATTGTGACTTATATTTTATGTGACTCCAGTATAATGCTATATACATTTACAGTAACAAAGAGAAAAATATATTATTACTGCATAATTAACTTCACTCTATAATATATGTTTGTAGCTAAACTAGGCATTTATATGCACTATATATATTCCGGCTTGGAAATCATTTTTCGCACTGCTTTTCTTTAACCCTTAAACTATCCAAACATAGATCTGTGTTCACTTGCGTAGCACTCTGAATGTAGATCTACTTTTTTTTTTGTACTTGAAAGCATGTAAAATAAAACGTAGATCTACATTTGGAGTGCTACGCGAGTGAACATAGATCTATGTTTGGACAGTTTAAGGGTTAATATAATAATCTCCAGTCTGCATATTGTCCATGGAAAACAGCTATATTATGTTAATATTATACTGGTGAATTATCATACAGTATCTATATCAGTCTTAATTTGATTTTATTCAAAGTTATTATCAGAATAAAATAAGCAATGATGAAAATCAAATCGCATTTGAGATGGGACAGACTAATCTGGGGCGTGTAGGATCTGTTTGCTCAAAGCCACATTATAACAGCAACTTTTAACTATTTTTGGTGTGGATAAAATGGTTATCAAATTTATACAGTAGTTATATATTTTTTTTTATTTTAGCTGTAGCATGTATTTCTTTTTATTATATTAGATTGATGGTGTAAAAACATTCATGCTAAAGTTGCCACACTGTTGATCTGTTGTTCAGTTAAATAAACAGTATTTATTTTTAATTTCTAAGGCATTCCTGTAGGAAGGTTGATAAAATTGACTGTATTTGGTAATTTCATTATGGCAAGAAATACACAGATGGCTGAGTATAGGCATTATGATTGATGTGTTCAGTCTCAAAATGTTTCTTACACATAACTGAGGTCATGTGTAAGACTGATGTAATACAGCGGAACCTCAGCTTACGAATGCCCCACCATGCAAATTTTTCAGGACATGAACCATCATTCAGTCGATTTTTTGCTTCTGGATACGAATGAAATTTCAGGATGCGAACTTCTCCCTCAAGGGAAGTTCCTTAAATAAATAAATAAAATATTTATTTCTTTGCAAAGGTTACAATGTGTGTTTATATATCATAATATGATTGGAGCGATGAAAGCCTCTATCATGCTGAGGCATTTCGGGCAGACTTAACCTAATACTAATAGACTACTTAAGTCCAGACAGGTGAAAAGTGTACTAGTAGTGGTTACCAATGTTTTGCTGTTAGTGGTGCCAACTACTGGCAGCCTTTTGAAGTTTCTCCTGTTACCATTATTATTGTATTATTATTATTGTTATAATAATAATGATTATTATTAACCCTTTGAGGGTCGACAGGCCCTCTCCGAGACTCGTTCTCAGGGTCGGCCAAATTAAAAAAAAAAAAAATTTCTTATGAAAAGATAGAGAATCTTTTCCCGATCAAATGACACCAAAAATATGAAATTTGATGGAAAACTTACGGAATTATGCTCTCGCGAAGTTAGCGGTCTCGGCGATGTTTACGGATCAGCGATTTTGCCCACTTTGAGCCCTATTTTCGGCCAGTTCCACTGTACTAGTTGACAAAAAACATGAATATTTCGCTAGAACTCCACTTTTTCTATTGAATGAGTGCAAGAAACCACCCATTTACCAATTTCAACTATCCAGTACAGTGGTCAGAATTTAGCAATTTTGCCAATTTCACACAAATTTCAAAAGATGCCAATTTCAGAATAGGGTCCAGAACAAACAAGAAATACATTCCTGGCACTAAAATGGCATTTCCTCTGTTCATTAGTCACGTCTCAAGGCCCCTCTCACATTCTTTTGCTTTCCACTTTGAATTTTTATTCTCACAAAAAATAGAAAATTTACTGTTATGCAGACTGCTGCATTAGTGTAAAAATGATATGAATCATATTGGCGCACTTGCAAAAGAATATTAGACTCACCAGTTGACGTGTATTGGATGCTTGGCATGATTTGTTTACTTTTGAACTTTGGTAAAAATCGAACATTTCTGCTACTTTGAGCTCAATTTCAAGGTACTTTTCATTGTAAAACCAGTCAAAATCATCTCAATTTCTATGATATGCCTTCCATTCTGTAAATTGAGACCAAGAAAACTAGAATTCAACAATAAATACCATACGAAAATACAGTGCAAAGTCGCTGTTTTATTCCAAAAAAACGGTCAAAGTTTTTTCTTTCTCATTATGCACTGTATGCTGCAGGATTTTTTTTATACCATGCACACTGACCACATAGACCCATTCTTTCATATGGAGGCCTACCAGCTTTCTCCCACTAGATTTCAGGGCGCTAGAATTTAGGCGTACTAGTACGTCAAAAACCCTGGGTCGTAAGCCGTACTAGTACATTCGAAACCCTCAAAGGGTTAATGATTATAATAATGATTATTATTATAATAATGATTATTATTATTATTATTATTATTATTATTATTAGTAGTAGTAGTAGTAGTAGTAGTGGTGGTGGTAGTACGTACATGGTGAGGGGCTCTTGATCTAGGTCATTAAATTAATAATAATGATAATTATTATAATATAATACATATGTACTAAAAATTATGATAAGATATAATAATAATTACGTATAATAAATAATAATATAATAATAACAATAATACTATGTACGTACTGTGTATAATTTAGTTTGACAACACCACCACCAGATAGCAGTGTCAATCAAAACAATGCTCACCAATGCACATGTGCATTGGTGAGCAAGGAATTCTTGTGATTTCCTCTGCAAGGAATTTTCGTGATTTCCTTATGTTTCGTGCAGTTAATTTGCCAGATTTATTTCTAACCATGGGCCCTAAGAAAGCAAGTGCAAAAGGACAGTGCCAACAAGAAAAAGAGGATGATTTGCATGGAATTAAAGCAAGAAATCATTGATAAGCACAGACTAGGTACGTAGTATAGTGAGATAAACATAAAAATTGTACATAGCGACCACTCTCGTGACCGCAATCCTCCTCTCTCCGCCGTCCACATAATGACATATTTTATTCATTCTAGAGTGTATATCAGGTTTCAGTATTATTTATTTTGTTTATGTCATACTAGATGAATTATGATAGATAAATAAGCCATAGAGTTGATATTAGGGTTATTTTGTCATGCCTCCGGAGAGCAGGAATTCAGCTGCAATGAATAAATTTCATTTCAGTTAATTTAAATGAAGAAAATTGACCTACCATACGAACAAATCAGGATATGAACAAGTCCATGGAACGGATTAAATTCGTAAGTCGAGGTTCCACTGTATTATAAGACTGAATAGGATATTAATAGGCTTTTATCTATACAATATTTTTTTAATTTATTTTACAAGCAAATTTCGAACTAGTTGAATGCAAAGCTTTTTATTGGTTCCCTGCTTTTTGATCAATGATTGCCCTGTTCTTTCCACTCTTAAAACATTGAACCCTCTTAATATAAATAATTGTTTCTAATATTTTATTTTATGATTATTAATTATGTATTTATTTTATTCCCTCGTCCATTTAATGCACCTATTGATTGTGGCTTTATATCTCTCTACAAACAACAGGATGAAGGACAGGTAAATATACAGGCCTACCGAGGCTGCGCAGTTGGTTACATATTGCTTCTTGTGCATCACCGCCACTTGGCTCCACTCTGCTATTTATGCCTTCTGTAATCTGGTATTGCTTTTCATATATCATGAAAATTTAAATTACTCCATTTAGTTTTGTTGATAGATTAAACAAGAGAAAAACTAATTTGCTCACAGCACTGCAGTATTAACATTAGCTACGTGTATTTATGCTGACTCAATTTATAAATGCTAGTTTTGTTTCTAGAATAAACGTGTCGAAGAATTTTATTAAAAAGGCTAATAAAAAAAATTGTATCTAGGGGTAACTCAGTAGCAGTCAACTTGGTTGTACTCGCATTGTAATTAGCAACCCACGTATAAATGGGGCTTGGGGTCTTGTAGAGAATGCATTAAATGTATCTGTGATTTGAATAATTATTGTCCATAGATAACTGATACAGCAACTTAAGCAGTTTGAGAACATTACATAGCAAAGTTACGACATTACTTTTTGTTCCGACTCACAGCGATTTATCAAAGAAAGAAATATAGTAGTAGATTTAAGTTGCTGATTCAAAGTCTCTTAAATAAGCTTAAATTATTATTTATTTGTGCATACAATATTGCTTCAGACTGTAAGAAAAATAAAATATAATAATTTTTATAGCACAAGTGTTCTCATGGAGGTGGCTGGTGCACATTTAAAGTAAACGTATCCAATTAAAAACAAAGAAATATTGATTTAAAAAAAAGCAGTGTTCTTGTTGCTGTCTTTGCTAATAATTCATTATTCTGTAATAAAATACTGTAGAAGAAAAGTTTTTTGACAGTCCAATATTTGAGAGCAACAAGGACAACAGCAAAAGATAAAATATGTAATCTGTAATTGGCACTGTTTCTCACCTTCTCTTGCACTCTTCTTTAACCTTATTTGCTGTTCTTCAGAATCATTTGTATTATTGCTTCATTTAAACTTCCTTAGCTTTATTTACTCCTCTTTCAGCTTCATTTGGTGTGTTATTCTGCTTCATTTGTAGTTATTCAGGTTGTTACATTTTTGGGTCGATTACAGACTCACAGGCCTCCATATCTAGCTTCTTTAACCCACATATTAGTACAAAAAGAAAAATGAAAGTTTCTCTTTTTAAATTTAGTAATTTATACAGGAGAAGGGGTTACTAGCCCCTTGCTCCTGGCATTTTAGTCGCCTCTTACAACACGCATAGCTTACGGAGGAAGAAATCTGTTCCACTTCCCCATGGAGATAAGAGGAAATAAACAAGAACAAGAACTAGTATGAAAATAGAAGAAAACCCAGAGGGGTGTGTATATATATGCTTGTACATGTATGTGTAGCGTGACCTACGTGTAAGTAGAAGTAGCAAGACGTACCTGAAACCTTGCATGTTTATGAGACAGAAAAATGGACACCAGCAATCCTACCATCATGTAAAACAATTACAGGCTTTCGTTTTACACTCACTTGGCAGGACGGTAGTACCTCCCTGGGCGGTTGCTGTCTACCAACCTACTATCTAGAACATAGATATTCTTTCTTTCTTTCAACACACTGGCCGTATGCCACAGAGGCGGGGTGGCCCAAAAGGAAAAACAAAAGTTTCTCCTTTCACATTTAGTAATATATACAGGAGAAGGGGTTCATAGCCCCTTGCTCCCGGCATTTTAGTCGCTTCTTATGACACACATGGCTTATGGAGGAAGATTTCTGTTCCACTTCCCCATGGAGATAAGAGGAAATAAACAAGAACAAGAACTAGAAAGAAAATAGAAGAAAACCCAGAGGGGTGTGTATATATATGCTTATACATGTATGTGTAGTGCGACCTAAGTGTAAGTAGAAGTAGCAAGATGTACCTGAAATCTTGCATGTTTATGAGACAGAAAAAAGACACCAGCAATCCTACCATCATGTACAACAATTACAGGCTCTCGTTTTATGCTCACTTGGCAGGACGGTAGTACCTCCCTGGGCAGTTGCTGTCTACAAACGTAGTACCTATAATATATATATATATATATATATATATATATATATATATATATATATATATATATATATATATATATATATATATATATATATATATATATATATATATATATATATATATATATATATATTGTAGGTAGTAGGTTGGTAGACAGCAACCGCCCAGGGAGGTACTACCGTCCTGCCAAGTGAGTGTAAAACGAAAGCCTGTAATTGTATTACATGATGGTAGGATTGCTGGTGTCTTTTGTCTGTCTCATAAATATGCAAGATTATAGGTAAGTCTTGCTACTTCTACTTACACTTAGGTCACACTACACATACATGTACAACCATATATATACACACCCCTCTGGGTTTTCTTCTATTTTCTTTCTAATTCTTGTTCTTGTTTATTTCCTCTTATCTCCATGGGGAAGTGGAACAGAATTCTTCCTCTGTAAGCCATGCGTGTCGTAAGAGGCGACTAAAATGCCGGGAGCAAGGGGCTAGTAACCCCTTCTCCTGTATATATTACTAAATTTAAAAGGAGAAACTTCAGTTTTTTCTTTTGGGCCACCCCACCTCAGTGGGATACGGCTGGTACGTTGAAAGAAAGAATATATATATATATATATATATATATATATATATATATATATATATATATATATATATATATATAAGAAAGAAAGAATATATATATATATATATATATATATATATATATATATATATATATATATATATATATATATATATATATATATATATATATATATATATATATATAGAGAGAGAGAGAGAGAGAGAGAGAGAGAGAGATTTTTAGAGAGAGATAGAGATATATATTTTTTTTAGAGAGAGATAGAGATATGTATATGCATCTATGCATGCATAGAGATATATATATATCTATAGATATATATATATAGAGATATATATAGAGAGAGATATTTATATATAGAGAGAGATATAGATAGATAGAGAGAGGATGTAAAACTCACATTCTCACAGACAGAAAACATAAGATAATCACATTGTTAAAATGAACTAATTTGTTATTACTCCTCTGTTTTCTTGTCTCTTAAATATTTATAATTTATTTTCCATAATATATACCAAAATGTGCTATTTTAAATACCACTTCAAAATATTTACAAAACATATAAACATTATTTTTATTGTGGATTGTCTGTAAATAATACTATCTGAGTTTTTTAACATGAGATTGATCAAGTTCTGTGAAAATACAAGCTAACTGTACTTGATAGTCCACAATAACTCAGATTATTATTAAATATTTAAATGTTACAAAATAGTCATTTCATGCATTAAAATACTTGTGCATGAACATTAGCCAGAACTCTCCTGCTGGTATCTACATAATAAGATTTATTTCCACTATTCTTAACCTTCATTTGCATTGCCCTTTAGCTTCAATTAACCTAATTTTTAGCTTCACTTTTTCTGTTCTTCAGCTACACTGGCACTGTCCTTTTCAGCTTCACCTATTCTTTTCTTCAGTTTTCTTTAAACTGTTGATCAACTTTTTTTTACTGTGATCTTCTTTATCTTCATTTGCATTGTTCTTCAGCTTCATTTACACTATTTCTTATCATCTCATGTACTGTTTCTCATATTGTCTTACTTTAAATAGTGTACCTCCATGCATGAGTTCGTAACTGCTTCTGTGTATAGTCATTCCCTGTTTTACGTAATTTCAGCCTATGTCAAATTCGTCTTTACGTCACTTTTCTAGAGTAAATTTCAGTGAACATCATTATGTCTGACTTTACATCATTCAGCAGTGTCATCTACATCATAATTTTTTTAATTGTGTTCATTATTCTTTAAAAAATATGACTACAATGTGTTTTTTGTGACTTAAGGTTTAGTGACCTTTAAGGTTTCAGGAGTTACTTATGCTAGCTTTACGGTGTTTGTCATCATTTTAAGGCATTTTTAAGGCATTATGTCTGGTTTATGTCAAAAACTGGGGTATGTCACGGCTCTCTGAACAAATTAATGATGTAGGGCGGGGTATGACTGTATTTGTCTTGAGCCTATCCCTGTATAGTTAATATTTGTTTATTGTTACCATTTGCTTTGACAACCTTGCTACCAGCTTCCTTAACAACAACACAGCAAGATGTAGTGGCATTAAATAAGTGTGGTTCATCACTCTAGGCAGGATCAAAATTAGGTTTTGCTGCTTAAGTAGCAGCCCTTATCCACCCATCCTGTGGATGGTAGCACTAGAACGTGGATTTACTGTAAGCCTTGAAGCTAGGCCCTAATTATAAAAAAATGTAAATATTTAAGGAAGGAATGAAACCCTTTATAGTACATTTATCAAGACTGTCTGTGATTTTGATCAAGTTATGGTAGATGAAATAGTACAGGTGCTCCTCAACTTATAGTGGGGTTACGTTCTGACGAAACCATCGTAAGTCAAAAATATCATGGGTCAAATATGAATATGATATGTTAAATAAATAACTACTGTACTGTCACAGAATAAGTAAATAAACAAATAATTACTGTAACTAATGCCTAGGCATAATAGAGGCTCTCTTTGCAATGCAACCCATTATTGTAAATACATAATCTCAATGTACTATTTGCAAAGACATAAATAAATAAACTAACTAAATATCAGTAGTATAGAAAAGCAAATAAATGAATACAGGTTATGGACTTCCTGCTGTCATGCTGGGTAATTATCTTGAGTTTCATCTCCAAAGTAATTGCTTTTGCACCATTATAAGGTCAAAATATCATAAGTCAAACCACCATAAGTCGAGAAGTACCTGTGTTGATTTCTTGCCTTCGTGAAACATTCAAAGGGAATTTCATAGAGGAATTTTTTTTTTAGTATGGTTTCTAGGATGCTTTACAATCAAAACTCAACAGTCTTGAACAGCCAGGCTCGAGAACTTTCCAAGTAGTACTTTGGTGAATCAGTTGCCATTGTAGCCTCACTGAGTCTTACCACATGCATCACTTTTGGCATTTGATAGTCTCATGTATAAAAAACAATTCTGTCCATCACAAGCATCAGCACTTGAAAGAAGTGTAAAATAATGCTTATAATCGCCCATAAATGTATAAATGCAGCAAATATATACAGTAGTAGGAAAGACACGTTGACTAATAGTAACTTATAAATAAACAGTTCTTGATATATGTACTATTATTATTATTACATCATTATTATATTCACAAGAAAGTGCTAAGGAAAAAATTATAAATTAATATAGCAATAAATTCTCCAAACTCTAATTTTAATTTTGGTGTTTCTCATATTTGAATTCTGAATGACTACTTTAAAGATCTTTTTCCTTTTTTTGAGTTCTGAATGACTATCTTAAAGATTTTATATAAGAATGATGATAATAGTGTTGGCAGGTACTTGTGTGGCAAAATGAGTTTTGATAGATTGTTAGATCAGATTACAGCATTCAGTTATATTTCGTTGGATTAGTAAGTCTGAACTCTTCCTTGATTTTACTACTCAGTATTATAAATACAGTATTGTATTGTACCATGTCATTCTATGATTGAAGTACAGTAAACCCTCATTATAGCACCTAACCTTAAAAGACTTTTGAAATGTGGAACAAAATCCACTGAGTCAGTTGATTTGGAAACAGTGAACAAAGTGTGATATTTACTGAAGTGACTGTTATTGTTACAATCACAACAAAATCTCATTTCCACAATAATTACAGTTCTGTTAAAGGTAAATCATGAGTTTATACCTAATAACATTAATAAAAGTTATAGTAATTTCATTCAATTTTTTAAATATTTTACAAATTTAGTTACTTCTCATATATTGCATGAAAACTTTCACATTTGGTTGCAGTGTTCTTGTTTATTTGCTTTTGCTGATTGAACAAGTGTATTACTCTAGTAACACTTTTCAGTGGTGCACTTGGGACTTACTGTTGTATCTCCTCTCACAACTTGAAAATTAATACCACTTTATTTGTTATCTTTCACGACGTCTTAATATTATGGCTTTCCTGTTAATTCTCTGGAATATTCCTAAATATTGTGACTGGGTGTGGAGCTACATTCGCTATTTGGGAATGGCTTATTTGGTTTTCCCATTAATGGATTGATCTTAAAACTATATAACCAAGAGACAGTAATGGAAAATTTATTACATTCAGGACATCAGTGTAGTATAGTAGCATTATTTACACTTAAATTTTAATATAACATACAGTACGGTATCTGCATAAATTAATAGCG
>NC_091320.1:20892030-20999530 GCF_038502225.1 Cherax quadricarinatus | reverse complement strand
TAGTCAGCATTCTAATAGTTTGCTAGTGTATAATATAAGAACATAAGAATGGAGGAACACTGCAGAATGCCTACTGGCCCATACAAGGCAGGTCCTTATAAGAACATAAGAAAGAAGGAACACTGCATTAGGCCTTTTGGCTCATACTGGGCAAGTCCTTTACAATCCAACCCACTAGCAGAATATTTGCCCAACCTACTTTCAGTGCTGCCCTAACAATGAGTTTTGATAAATCTATTTACTCATGTGCAAATCCCACTCAAATCCAACCCCTTTCACTCATGTATTTATCCAACCTAAACTTGAAACTACCCAAGGTTTTAGCTTCAGTCATCTTACTAGGTAGACAGTTCCACTCATGAACTACCTTTTTTCAAAACCAGTACTTTCCTACATCCTTTCTACATCTAAACTTATCTAAGTTGAATCCATTACTGTGGGTTCTCTCTTGAAGGGACATCCTCAAGAGATTATTTATATCCCCTTTATTAAAACCCATCTTCCACTTATACACTTCGATCATGTCTCCCCCTCATTCTTTGTCTTAGTATAAATTATTTTGGTCTTGCTTGAGGCCCTCTTTGTATGATAAGTTTAATTAGAGAGCAGTATCAGAATAGATATTCAGAGCACACCAGGGATAATAATGCATTGTTATGACACAATCATTATACAGGAAATTTCAGAAATCATTTCACTGATACGGAGGTGTTGGTGGAGTGTAATAACATGCTGCAGATGAACATAATGGAATCACTTTGTAATATTTCTAGATTCAAACACAGGAATAAGAATGTCAGGCATTCCAAAAAGAGAAGAAACAAGCAAAGATTAACTGTCTCCTATGTAGAGCTGTGTTGTTGAGGTGGTTTCATCATTTAGAGAGAATGGATCAAAGTAGAATGACATGGAGAGCATATAAATCTTTAGGGGAAGGAAGGCAGGGTAGGGGTCGTCCTCAAAAAGGTTGGAGGGTGGGGGTAAAGGAAGTTTTGTGGGCGAGGGGCTTGGACTTCCAGCAAGTGTGCATGAGAGTGTTAGATAGGAGTGAATGGAGACGAATGGTATTTGGGACCTAACGCTCTGATGGAGTGTGAGCAGGGTAATATTTAGTGAAGGGATTCAGGGAAACCGGTTATTTTTATATAGCCAGACTTGAGTCCTGGAAATGGGAAGTACAATGCCTGCACTCTAAAGGAGGGGTTCGGGATATTAGCAGTTTGGAGGGATATGTTGTGTATCTTTATAGGTATATGCTTCTAAGCTGTTGTGTTCTGAGCACCTCTGCAAAAACAGTGATTATGTGTGAGTGAGGTGAAAGTGTTGAATGATAATGAAAGTATTTTATTTTTGGGGACTTTCTTTCTTGTTTGGGTCACCCTGCCTCGGTGGGAGATGGCCGACTTGTTAAGAAAAAACAAAAAAGATATATATATATATATATATATATATATATATATATATATATATATATATATATATATATATATATATATATATATATATATATATATATATATATATATATCTTTTTTGTTTTTTCTTAACAAGTCGGCCATCTCCCACCGAGGCAGGGTGACCCAAACAAGAAAGAAAGTCCCCAAAAATAAAATACTTTCATTATCATTCAACACTTTCACCACACTCACACATTATCACTGCTTTTGCAGAGGTGCTCAGAATACAACAGCTTAGAAGCATATACGTATAAAGATACACAACATATCCCTCCAAACTGCCAATATCCCAAACCACTCCTTTAAAGTGCAGGCATTGTACTTCCCATTTCCAGGACTCAAGTCCGACTATATGAAAATAACCGGTTTCCCTGAATCCCTTCACTAAATATTACCCTGCTCACACTCCAACAGATCGTCAGGTCCCAAGTATCATTCGTCTCCATTCACTCCTATCTAACATGCTCACGCATGCTTGCTGGAAGTCCAAGCCCCTTGCCCACAAAACTTCCTTTTACCCCCTCCTTCCAACTTTTTCGAGGACAACCCCTACCCCGCCATCCATCCCTTACAATCAGCTCTAATATACATTATTTAAGTATGCATACTGGTCAGAGAGCCTGCTGTAAGTCCAAGTCATCGGTAAACGAGTATGTTGCTAAGTGAGGAGAGGCTGCATTTTTTTCAATACTCAAACACAAGTAATAGCTTTATTTCAACATTGAAATGTCTGTCCAATACATATATATATATATATATATATATATATATATATATATATATATATATATATATATATATATATATATATATATATATATATATATATATATATATTTATATATATATATATATTTATATATATATATATTTATATATATATTTATATATATATATATTTATATATATATTTATATATATATATATTTATATATATATATATATATTTATATATATATATATATACAGTGGACCCCTGCATAGCGAACTTAATCCGTGCAAGAGGGCTGGTCGTTATGCGAAATGTTCGCTATGCGAATTAATTTTCCCCATAAGAAATAATGGAAATAAAATTAATCCGTGCAAGACACCCAAAAGTATGAAAAAAAATTTTTTTTACCACAAAAAAATGTTAATTTTAGTACACACAAACTGAAAAAGGCATGCACAATTACATGACACTTACTTTTATTGAAGATCTGGTGATGATTGATGGGATGGGAGGAGGGAAGAGAGAGTGTTAGTGTTTAGAAGGGGAATCCCCTTCCATTAGGACTTGAGGTAGCAAGTCCTTTTCTGGGGTTACTTCCCTTCTTCTTTTAATGCCACTAGGACCAGCTTCAGAGTCACTGGACTTCTTTCGCACAACATATCTGTCCATAGTGGCCTGTACCTCTCGTTCCTTTATGATTTGTCTAAAGTGGTTCACAACAGTGTCATTGTAACAGTCACCAGCACGGCTTGCAATAGCTGTGTGAGGGTGATTTTCATCAAAAAAGGTTTGCACTTCAAGCCATTTTGCACACATTTCCTTAATCTTTGAAGTAGGCAATTCCTTCAATTTCTCTCTCCCCTCCTTTGAACCAGTTTCCCCAGGTCTGGCCTCTTGCTCTTGAAGTTGATCTATCAGCTCATCAGTGGTTAGTTCTTCATTGTCCTCCTCCACCAACTCTTCCACATCCTCCCCACTAACCTCCAACCCCAAGGACTTTCCCAATGCCACAATGGATTCCTCAACTGGCATAATCCTCTCAGGGTTAGCCTCAAACCCTTCAAAATCCCTTTTGTCTACACATTCTGGCCACAGTTTCTTCCAAGCAGAGTTCAAGGTTCTCTTAGTCACTCCCTCCCAAGCCTTACCTATAAGGTTTACACAATTGAGGATATTAAAGTGATCCTTCCAAAACTCTTTTAGAGTCAATCGAGTGTCTGTGGTCACTTCAAAGCACTTTTGAAACAGAGCTTTTGTGTACAGTTTCTTGAAGTTGGAAATGACCTGCTGGTCCATGGGCTGCAGGAGAGGAGTGGTATTAGGAGACAAAAACTTCACCTTAATGAAGCTCATGTCCCCATAAAGTCGCTCTGCCACGTCTGTAGGATGACCAGGGGCATTGTCTAACACCAGGAGGCACTTAAGCTCTAATTTCTTTTCAGTTAGGTAATCTTTCACATTGGGGGCAAATGCATGGTGTAACCAGTTATAGAAAAATTCCCTAGTGACCCATGCCTTACTGTTTGCCCTCCACAGCACACACAAATTATCCTTGAGGACATTCTTTTGCCTGAACGCTCTGGGAGTTTCAGAGTGATACACTAATAAAGGCTTAACTTTGCAATCACCACTAGCATTGGCACACATCAACAAAGTAAGCCTGTCTTTCATAGGCTTATGTCCTGGGAGTGCCTTTTCCTCCTGAGTAATGTAGGTCCTGCTTGGCATTTTCTTCCAGAACAGGCCTGTTTCATCACAATTAAACACTTGTTCAGGTTCCAGTCCTTCAGTTTCTATGTACTCCTTGAATTCATGCACATATTTTTCAGCCGCTTTGTGGTCCGAACTGGCAGCCTCACCATGCCGTATCACACTATGGATGCCACTACGCTTCTTAAATCTCTCAAACCAACCTTTGCTGTCCTTAAATTCACTCACATCATCACTAGTTGCAGGCATTTTTTTAATTAAATCGTCATGCAACTTCCTAGCCTTTTCACATATGATCGCTTGAGAGACGCTATCTCCTGCTAGCTGTTTTTCATTTATCCACACCAATAAGAGTCTCTCAACATCTTCCATCACTTGCGATCTTTGTTTCGAAAACACAGTTAAACCTTTGGCAACAACAGCTTCCTTGATTGCCGTTTTCTTGCCCACAATAGAAGAGATGGTTGATTTTGGTTTCTTGTACAACCTGACCAGGTCGGTGATACGTACTCCACTTTCATACTTATCAATGATCTCTTTCTTCATTTCAATGGGTATTCTTACCCTTTGAGGTGTAGGGTTGGCACTAGAAGCTTTTTTGGGGCCCATGGTCACTTATTTTCCAGAAACAGCACCGAAAACACTGTAATAATACGAAATATTCCGAGTGTATGCTTGAATGTTACCGCGGAGGCTGGCTGGTAAACAATGGGACGGGCGGCACATGTGAGGCTGGCTGAGGGCGCACATTGGACGCGTCTCGGACGAAGGCCGCTGAGCGGGTTTTTGTCCACTATGCGGGGCAAAATTTTAGCGAACAAAGCGTCCGCTATGCGGATTGTTCGCTATGCAAGGCGTTCGCTATGCGGGGGTCCACTGTATATATATATATATATATATATATATATATATATATATATATATATATATATATATATATATATATATATATAATGTCATGCCGAATAGGCAGAACTTGCCATCTTGGCTTAAATAGCAACGCTCATCTTGCCATATAGGCCAAAATCATTCTGAACCTAACGAAAAAAATATATTTCACTGTGTTTGTTTAGTATTAAATTGTTGTAAACAAATCTAAAATATATTTAGTTGGGTTAGGCTAAAATAAATTGCTCTTGTTATAATAAGGTTAGGTAAGTTTTCTAAGTTCCTTTTGGTGCAAAATTATAAATTTTTACATCAACATTAATGAAAAAAATATATTTTTAAACGTATAAGAGAAAATTTTAGAAAGGACTTAATTTTAAATGAGTTCTTGCTAATTGACCAGTTTTACATATTCGGCACGACATATATATATATATATATATATATATATATATATATATATATATATATATATATATATATATATATATATATATATATATATATATATATATATATACAGTGGACCCCCGCATAACGATTACCTCCGAATGTGACCAATTATGTAAGTGTATTTATGTAAGTGCGTTTGTACGTGTATGTTTGGGGGTCTGAAATGGAACAATACACAATAGTGTGACTTTGTCAATGGTCCAAGTCGGACCGAAACGTCGTCGTAAGCTTCTCTCTTTTATGTGCGGGTTATTTGTGTATCGTTCCAGTCACGGTATTGTGCCTTTTTGTTATTTATGTCTGAAATGGACTAATCTACTTCACAATATTTCTTATGGGAACAAATTCGGTCAGTACTGGCACCTGAACATACTTCTGGAGTGAAAAAATATCGTTAACCGGGGGTCCACTGTATATATATATATATATATATATATATATATATATATATATATATATATATATATATATATATATATATATATATATATATATATATATATATATATATATATATATATATATATATATATATTTCAACAAACCGGCCGTATCCCACTTAGGCAGGGTGGCCCATAAAGAAAAACAGAAGTTTATCTTTTTAAATTTAGTAATTTATACAGGAGAAGGGGTTACCAGCCCCTTGCTCCCGGCATTTTAGTCGCCTCTTACAACACGCCTGGCTTACGGAGGAAGAATTCTGTTCCACTTCCCCATGGAGATAAGAGGAAATAAGCAAGAATAAGAACTAGAATGAAAATAGAAGAAAACCCAGAGGGGTATGTATATATGTGCTTGTTCATGTATGTGTAGTGTGACCTAGGTGTAAGTAGAAGTAGCAAGACATACCTGAAATCTTGCATGTTCATGAGACAGAAAAAAGGACACCAACAATCCTACCATTATGTAAAACAATTACAGAAAAAAGGACACCAGCAATCCTACCATCATGTAAAACAATTACATGATGGTAGGATTGCTGATGTCCTTTTTTCTGTCTCATAAACATGCAAGATTTCAGGTATGTCTTGGTACTTCTACTTACACTTAGGTCACACTACACATATATGTACAAGCACATATATACACACCCCTCTGGGTTTTCTTCTATTTTCTTTCTAGTTCTTATTCTTGTTCATTTCCTCTTATCTCCATGGGGAAGTGGAACAGAATTCTTCCTCCGTAAGCCATGCGTGTTGGAAGAGGCGACTAAAATGCCGGGAGCACGGGGCTAGTAACCTCTTCTCCTGTATATATTACTAAATGTAAAAGGAGAAACTTTCGTTTTTTCCTTTTGGGCCACCCCGCCTCGGTGGGATACGGCCGGTGTGTTGAAAGAAAGAAAGATATAAAATCATTGTTGTTTCTAATATATTTGAATTTCATAACAATAAGAAGTGCACAGTTTACTCTGGATCATAAGTCAGTTTGCTTTGAGATTAAGTTTATTTTAAAACAAACATTTTTTAAGCTTAGTAAAATTTGAATTAACAACAATGGTTAAAATTTATACTTATTATAACATTCAAAAAATAGCACTAAACCCATTTGGGTTATCCAGTGCTTTCAAATATATAAGTGATGAAGAGTGTCTTCCATCTGGAGGAAAAATTATACAAGTTAGTGACATTCATAGGTATCTATCCACTATTTATAAAAGCACTCTCTGTTAGCTAATTTTGAAGTTATGTTTCCTACTATATATAGTTTATATGTCATGTAGAAGAAAAACTTTGGAGGCTAAAATAAGGATGCTCTGGTATCTGCCTTCAGAGTAAAAAAAAAAAATCTTGGAAAGAAATCATTTTATTTTTGGTTTCTTTAGGACTGCTTCCTTCTTGACACTGGTGTTGGCGTCTATGTCTGGATTGGCAGTGCCTCCAGCAAGAAGGAAAAAATTAAAAGTATGGAGATGGCAGGTAAGTGTCGTGATGGTGTCGACACAGGGTGAACAATTGCATTCGAGTTGAGTGATTTCTTTTTGAGCAGCTGTCATAAATCTTGCAAAGTACAGAATTTGTGCCCTATATGCTGAATTTTTTTTTTTGTACAGTAGTACCATAACCTAAAGGTTTTTCTTACTGAAAACAACATTCAGCATGTTATAATTCTTTATGCCTAAAAGTTTTAGTAGAGCTCTTGTCCTCAAATGCAAATACTGCTATTTGTTTTAATTGCTCTACATTGATAGTTTCAGTGTGGGATCTTTTAAGAAAGAATTTAATTCTTGAAATGTAATCACAAGTAAGTTTTCAATTAAAATTATTTTTTTTAGCTCAGTATATGGAACAGAAAGGATATCCTAAGTGGATGAACATCCAGCGTGTGGTTGAAAAGGCAGAGCCAGCTGTGTTTAAAGCCTACTTCAAGACATGGAAGGAACCACAGGAACAAATTGGTTTTGGTCGTGTATTCACTCAGCGACAGATGTCTGCAGGTTAGCCTTATGAGAAGTTTGTCAGTGATCCAGTTATTGACACACAGCCAGTGATCATTTCCTATTGTTTTCAACCTGCAAAGATCCACACTTTCATTTCTTCAGTGTTATAATGCTTTATATCAAATTTTTATGTTCTTTAGTTTTACAATATAATAATACAAAATAGGATTTAATAAATGTGATATGTTAATTATTATACACGTACAGTGTTGTGGGCAAATTAACAGCCAATTGTAGGCTGCATGGAAAAAAAATCATTGTTAACTTTGGATATCTAAATATTTTAGTTATTCAACAATCCTGGGACCTAAGTTGTTTATATATTGACTGTCCATTATTTCTATTTGCACCTTATGGAATGATTAGTTATAATTATTTATTTCACTATACATATTTTATATAGCAGTCATTGTGAGCAATACTATCATTTTTTTTTTTTTTTCAACAAGTCGGCCGTCTCCCACCGAGGCAGGGTGACCCAAAAAAGAAAGAAAATCCCCAAAAAAGAAAATACTTTCATCATCATTCAACACTTTCACCACACTCACACATTATCACTGTTTTTGCAGAGGTGCTCAGAATACAACAGTCTAGAAGCATACACATAAAGATACACAACATATCCCTCCAAACTGCCAATATCCCAAACCCCTCCTTTAAAGTGCAGGCATTGTACTTCCCATTTCCAGGACTCAAGTCCGACTATATGAAAATAACCGGTTTCCCTGAATCCCTTCACTAAATATTACCCTGCTCACACTCCAACAGATCGTCAGGTCCCAAGTACCATTCGTCTCCATTCACTCCTATCTAACACGCTCACGCACGGTTGCTGGAAGTCCAAGCCCCTTACCCACAAAACCTCCTTTACCCCCTCTCTCCAACCCTTTCGAGGACGACCCCTACCCCGCCTTCCTTCCCCTATAGATTTATATGCTTTCCATGTCATTCTACTTTGATCCATTCTCTCTAAATGACCAAACCACCTCAACAACCCCTCTTCTGCCCTCTGACTAATACTTTTATTAACTCCACACCTTCTCCTAATTTCCACACTCCGAATTTTCTGCATAATATTTACACCACACATTGCCCTTAAACAGGACATCTCCACTGCCTCCAACCGTCTCCTCGCTGCTGCATTTACCACCCAAGCTTCACACCCATATAAGAGTGTTGGTACTACTATACTTTCATACATTCCCTTCTTTGCCTCCATAGATAATGTTTTTTGACTCCACATATACCTCAACGCACCACTCACCTTTTTTCCCTCATCAATTCTGTGATTAACCTTATCCTTCATAAATCCATCCGCCGACACGTCAACTCCCAAGTATCTGAAAACATTCACTTCTTCCATACTCCTCCTCCCCAATTTGATATCCAATTTTTCTTTATCTAAATCATTTGACACCCTCATCACCTTACTCTTTTCTATGTTCACTTTCAACTTTCTACCTTTACACACATTCCCAAACTCATCCACTAACCTTTGCAATTTTTCTTTAGAATCTCCCATAAGCACAGTATCATCAGCAAAAAGTAACTGTGTCAATTCCCATTTTGAATTTGATTCCCCATAATTTAATCCCACCCCTCTCCCAAACACCCTAGCATTTACTTCCTTAACAACCCCATCTATAAATACATATTAAACAACCATGGTGACATTACACATCCCTGTCTAAGACCTACTTTTACCGGGAAGTAGTCTCCCTCTCTTCTACACACCCTAACCTGAGCCTCACTATCCTCATAAAAACTCTTTACAGCATTTAATAACTTACCACCTATTCCATATACTTGCAACATCTGCCACATTGCTCCTCTATCCACTCTATCATATGCCTTTTCTAAATCCATAAATGCAATAAAAACTTCCCTATCTTTATCTAAATACTGTTCACATATATGCTTCAATGTAAACACCTGATCTACACATCCCCTACCCACTCTAAAACCTCCTTGTTCATCCGCAATCCTACATTCTGTCTTACCTCTAATTCTTTCAATTATAACCCTACCGTACACTTTTCCTGGTATACTCAGTAAGCTTATTCCTCTATAATTTTTACAGTCTCTTTTGTCCCCTTTCCCTTTATATAAAGGGACTATACATGCTCTCTGCCAATCCCTAGGTACCTTCCCCTCTTTCATACATTTATTAAACAAAAGTACCAACCACTCCAACACTATATCCCCCCCTGCTTTTAACATTTCTGTCATGATCCCATCAGTTCCAGCTGCTTTACCCCCTTTCATTTTACGTAATGCCTCACGTACCTCCCCCACACTTACATTCTGCTCTTCTTCACTCCTAAAAGATGGTATACCTCCCTGACCAGTGCATGAAATTACTGCCTCTGTTTCTTCCTTAACATTTAAAAGTTCCTCAAAATATTCTCGCCATCTACCCAATACCTCCATCTCCCCATCTACTAACTCCCCTACTCTGTTTTTAACTGACAAATTCATATTTTCCCTAGGCTTTCTTAACTTGTTTAACTCACTCCAAAATTTTTTCTTATTTTCATTAAAATTTCTTGACAGTGCCTCTCCCACTCTATCATCTGCTCTCCTTTTGCACTCTCTCACCACTCTCTTTACCTTTCTTTTACTCTCCATATACTCTGCTCTTCTTATAACACTTCTGCTTTGTAAAAACCTCTCATAAGCTACCTTTTTTCTCTTTTATCACACCCTTTACTTCATCATTCCACCAATCACTCCTCTTTCCTCCTGCCCCCAACCTCCTATAACCACAAACTTCTGCCCCACATTCTAATACTGCATTTTTAAAACTATTCCAACCCTCTTCAACCCCCCCACTACTCATCTTTGCACTAGCCCACCTTTCTGCCAATAGTCGCTTATATCTCACCCGAACTTCCTCCTCCCTTAGTTTATACACTTTCACCTCCCTCTTACTTGTTGTTGCCACCTTCCTCTTTTCCCATCTACCTCTTACTCTAACTGTAGCTACAACTAAATAATGATCCGATATATCAGTTGCCCCTCTATAAACATGTACATCCTGGAGCCTACCCATCAACCTTTTATCCACCAATACATAATCTAATAAACTACTTTCATTACGTGCTACATCATACCTTGTATATTTATTTATCCTCTTTTTCATAAAATATGTATTACTTATTACCAAATTTCTTTCTACACATAGCTCAATTAAAGGCTCCCCATTTACAACCCCGGCACCCCAAATTTACCTACTACTCCTTCCATAACATTTTTACCCACTTTAGCATTGAAATCCCCAACCACCATTACTCTCACACTTTATTCAAAACTCCCCACGCATTCACTCAACATTTCATCATTTCTTGTCGTTAAATATATGGCAATACTAGTCTATTTTAAACATAGGATTCTATAAGAATCTGTGTATATGCTGCATTGCTTATACAGCCTCTCCTCACTTAGCGACGTACTCATTTACCGATGACTCGGACTAATGACGGGCTCTCTGACCAGCATGCATACATAAATAATGTATAATAGAGCTGATTTTCTCTATTCTGTTTATTACACTATACAGTACACTATTGTATAAACATTTAAAAATATACTAAAAATGTTATGAATGGTGCAAAGGTGACATTAAAACAATATTAACCCCTTGACTGTCGCAACCCCCAATCCTGAGGTGTCTCCTGGTGTCGCAAAATTTAACTCTTTGACTGTCGCGGCTGTATATATACGTCTTACGAGGTACCGTGTTTGGCGTACATATACTCATAAATTCTAGCGGCTTCAAATCAAGCAGGAGAAAGCTGGTAGGCCCACATGTGAGAGAATGAGTCTGTGTGGTCAGTGTGCACCATATAAAAAAAATCTTGGAGCACGCAGTGCATAATGAGAAAAAAAAACTCCGACCGTTTTTTTTAATTAAAATGCCAACTTTGTGGTCTATTTTCGTATAGTATTTATGGTTGTATTCTCGTTTTCTTGGTCTCATTTGATAGAATGAAAAACATATTATAGAAATAGAGGTGATTTTGATTGATTTTACTATAAAAAGAACCTAGAAATGGAGCTCAAAGTAGGGGAAATGTTTGATTTTTGCCAATGTTCAAAAGTAAACAAATGATGTCATTGTCCAATAAATGTCCAACTAGCCATTCTAATATGCAGTCATGAATGGGTTGATGTTATTTATACAATTATTACAGTATTGCAGTAGTCTGCATAATAGTAAGTCTTCTATTTTTTGTTTGAATAAAAATTCAAAATAAAAAGCAAGAGTAATATCAGAGGGGCCTGGAGACATGACTGCTGAACAAAGAAAATGTTATTTTAGAGCCAGGAATGTCTGCATTGTTCATTCTGGACCTTATTTTGAAATTGTCATATTTTTTTAGTTTTCGTGAAATTGGCCAAATTGCAAATTTCTGACCACATTATTAGATAGTTGAAATCGGTAAATGGGCAGTTTCTTGTACTCAATCGATAGAAAAAATGGAGTTCTAAAGAAATAGCTATGAGTTTGGGCGACTGGAACAATAGAATTAGCCGAAAATAGGGCTCAAAGTGGGCGAAATCGCCGATTTCTAAACAGTCCAGAGGTCACTAACTTCACGAGAGCATAATTCCATCAGTTTTCCATCAAATTTCATTTTTTTTGGTGTCATTACAATCGGGAAAAGATTCTCTATCATTTCATAAGAAAAAATAATTTTTTTTTTTAAATTTTGTGACACCAGGAGACACCTCAGGATTGGGGGTTGTGACAGTCAAAGGGTTAAAAAAAAAAATTATTTTTTCTTATGAAATGATAGAGAATCTTTTCCCAATTGTAATGACACCAAAAAAAAACAAAATTTGATGGAAAACTGACGGAATTACGCTCTCGCGAATTTAGCGACCTCGGCGATATTTACAAATCGGCGATTTTGCCCAATTCGAGCCCTATTTTCGGCTAATTCTGTTGTTCCAGTCAACCAAACTCGTAGCTATTTCTTTAGAACTCCGTTTTTTCTATCGATTGAGTACAAGAAACTGCCCATTTACCGATTTCAACTACCCAATAATGTGGTCAGAAATTTGCAATTTGGCCAATTTCACAAAAATTAAAAAATATGACAATTTCAAAATAAGGTCCAGAATGAATAATGCAGACATTCCTGGCTCTAAAATAACATTTTCTTTGTTCAACAGTCATGTCTCCAGGCTCCTCTGATATTACTCTTGCTTTCTATTTTGAATTTTTATTCAAACAAGCAATAGAAGACTTACTATTATGCAGACTACTGCAATACTGTAATAATTGTATAAATAACATCAACCCATTCATGACTGCATATTAGAATGGCTAGTTGGACATTTATTGGACAATGACATCATTTGTTTACTTTTGAACATCGGCAAAAATCAAACATTTACCCTAATTTGAGCTCCATTTCCAGGTTCTTTTTATAGTAAAATCAATCAAAATCACCTCTATTTCTATAATATGTTTTTCATTCTATCAAATGAGACCAAGAAAACGAGAATACAACCATAAATACTATACGAAAATAGACCACAAAGTTGGCATTTTAATTAAAAAAAACGGTCGGAGTTTTTTTTTCTCATTATGCACTGCGTGCTCCAAGATTTTTTTTATATGGTGCACACTGACCACACAGACTCATTCTCTCACATGTGGGCCTACCAGCTTTCTCCTGCTTGATTTGAAGCCGCTAGAATTTATGAGTATATGTACGTCAAACACGGTATCTCGTAAGACGTATATATACGGCCGCGACAGTCAAAGGGCTAAAGATGGTTGACACAAACCCACTGCCATTATAGTATGCTCCTTGCTTAGCAATGAATTAGTTTACCGACATGATCTTAGGAATGGGACTCCATCGTTAACCCTTTGAGGGTCTGTGCCGTAGATCTACGGCTAGACGTTGAGGGTCCAAACTGTAGATCTACGCCATGAGCTCAGCTCACTCTGATAAGCTGTGAGCGGTAAATTTGGGCCTAGATATGAGAGAATACATCTATGTGGTATGTGTGCACCACATTAAACAAATCCTGCAATACACAGTGCATAATGTGAGAAAAAAAACTGAGACCATAATTTTCGATTAAAACAGCGACTTTGCAGTGTTTTTTCGTACGTTTTTTATAGTAGTATTTGCGATTTCTTGGTCTCATTTGATAGAATGGAAGATTTGTTACAGAAATGGAGATGATTTTGATTGGTTTTAGTAATGGAAATGGGTTGAAACTGAGCTCAAAATAGCAGAAATGTTAAATTTGTGTCGATGTTCAAGAGTAAACAAATGATCCCACACGTCTAATACACCCCAGCTGGTGGGTCTAATATACGTTCACAAATGTGGTAATATTATTTATACAATTATTACAGTATTGCATAACCGTAAATCATCTATTTTTTGGTTTTAATAAAAATTCATTATGTGAATAAAAAATCAAAATGGAATTCATTTGTAAAGCCTGAAAACATAACTAATGAATAGAGGAAATGTTAGTTTAGTTCCAGGAATGCCTTCTTTGTTTATTCTGGGTCGTATTTTGAAATTGGAATATTTTGAACTTTGCATTAAATTGGCCAAATTACCAATTTCCAATCACTTTATTTTGTAGTTGAAACAGTTGACTTGGCGATTTCTTGTGCTCAACCGATAGAATAGAAGTAATACTAGTGAAATAGCTAAGAGTTTGGTCGACTAGAGTAATATAAATGGCCTAAAATGGGAGTCAAAGTCGGCAAAATCGCCAATGCGTAAATATCGCTGACACATCAAAATTCGCGAGAGCATAATTTCGTCACTTTTCTATCAAATTTTATACTTTTTGTTTTATTACCTTCAGAAAAAGATTCTCTACCATTTCATAAGAAAAAAATAACAAAATTATTTTTTGAAAATTCTTGGACACTGGTGTGCACTTTGAAATTTGGCCTTTGGACCCTGAAAGGGTTAAGTGAGAATAGGCTGTATATGTATGAAAAAGGGACTTCATTTCAGACCCCCAAAATTGCACTAACAAAAGTACTTACAATAATACACTTAATAATTGTTCGAGTTGGGAGCTGTATGAAACTCGGGGTACCACTGTACATTGAAAACAACATACAACAGGTTTTTCCTGTAATATATTTGTCAGTTGCAAATTATTTTGGCATAAGGGTGATGAAGTCGTACATCTGGCAGTGAGCATCTGGGGGGACTGCAGCTTCTATGGATGAGCCACCACTGATGGTGGATTAGTTCCAGGACCCCCTGTGGATACTAAAATCCACAGATGCTCAAGTCCCTTATATAAAATGCCGTAGTATTTACATATAACCTACACACATCCTCCCATATGCTTTAAATCTTCTCTAGATTACTTATAATACCTAATACATTGTAAACACTGTAAATAGTTGTTATACTATATTGTTTAGGGAGTGATGATGATGCTCACCAAAACTCCCATGATCTTCAAGTTCTTGAGGCTTTAGCACTTTACATAGCTAGCCAGCCATCCCTTGCTAACCTTAAACTCATAGAGGCTAAGTGCTTTTTCATGCATAATTTTGCCATCAACAGAGATATGCTACTGTGACATATCCTCTAACCACACACTTAGTGCTTTCTCAGTCTTTGCAGGCACTTTATCATGAACCAGAGAGACCATTTTTGCTGTTGTAAGGGAAGCACTAACACTTCCATGAATTTCAGCTTCTTTCTGCCTTATTGTGTAAATGCCCAATTCATTCTTACCAGCCTTACTGCCCACTTATTTTCTCGTCGAGAGAGAGCACTTCGCTCTCCCTTTTAGCCTTTGAGGGATGCTTTGACCATCTAATTGTTTTTAAGGAGCCATTTTACAGAAACATTTCGCCTACACATCAGTTCATCTGCCTGGATTCAGTGTAGTGCTTGGCATGTGGCAAATTCAAATTTTGCTTTCTGGAACTTTCTGGAAATTTTTTCTAGTATTTTCAATTCATAGTTGGTTGAATATGTGGATGTGGAACATGTGGATATGGAAGGCCGACTATATATTTTGTAACCATGGAAGTAATGAATTAGTGTAAACTGTTCGTTCATCAGAGTTTACTTGTATTTCAAATCAAATCATATCAGGTTTATTTCAACATGGTACATTGTTTATACAGAAATGAATGACACTTGAAGAGCATGTTGAAAGTCCAGAGTTATGTAGAGCACTTCAGGCAAACTTAAGACTAGAAGAGTACAGTGGACCCGCGGTTAACGATATTTTTTCACTCCAGAAGTATGTTCAGGTGCCAGTACTGACCGAATTTGTTACCATAAGAAATATTGTGAAGTAGATTAGTCCATTTCAGACCCCCAAACATACACATACAAACGCACTTACATAAATACACTTACATAATTGGTCACATTCAGAGGTAATCGTTATGCGGGGGTCCACTGTATATCATCGTACATGATTATAAGAAATCATAGTTGGGTTATAGTCTAGAAAGTTTATGGGAATTGTCACAGTTGCTCTTTGCTGTTGACACTGTGCCTTTGGGAGATTCTGAAGAGAAGTTGCAGAGGTTGGTGGACGAGTTTGGTAGGGTGTGTAAAAAAAGAAAATTAAAAGTGAATATAGGAAAGAGTAAGGTGATGAGGACAAAAAAAAATTGTAATGAAAGATTGGATATCAGGTTGGAGGGAGAGAGTATGGAGGGGGTGAATGTATTCAAATATTTAGTAGTGAACATGTCAGCAGATGGGTCTATGAAAGATGAGGTGACTCATAGAATTGATGAGGAGAAAAAGGTGAGTGGTGCATTGAGAAGTCTGTTGAGACAAAGAACCTTATCCATGGAAGCAAAGAGGGGAATGTATGTGTTGCAACCCCTGAATGGGTTACAATGATTATTATGTATATATGTAATGTATATTACCTTTTCATATAATTTTATATTGCTTACATTTGCGATTTAGCTATTATCGCAAATATAAGCAATATAAAATTATATGAAAAGGTAATATACATTACATATATACATAATAATCATTGTAACCCATTCAGGGGTTGCAACACCCCCCCCCAACACGACAGAGGGTCGCACTAGGAGTTGCATTAATGTCTTTCACAGCGTCCATCACTAGGATATGCCCCTAGTACTATGTTCAGCATAGGAAAAACGTGACTGTGACAATACACAGAAACCAGTACAAAATTAGGTCAGAAGCTATAGCTAAGGACCTGATTTTGTACTGGTTTCTGTGTATTGTCACAGTCACGTTTTTCCTATGCTGAACATAGATTCAGTAGTATGGGAGTTTTGTAACTTTTGTGGAGGATCTGCTGATGGTCCCTACTTAGTGTCGTTATATTATTTCCCAGTTCCTGATTCTGTGTCGCAGTCGCTTGATATTGCATTGCTATTGGGCTTAGCATTCTTTGTTGTTCAAGCAGACTGTTCAGGTTGCCAGTCGGTCAAGAAGTTAGTTTATTTGAGGACTTTGTCAGTCACTTGTTTAAGTCTTATTCGAGTCTTGAGACATAGCTAACTACTTAAGAGCACTTACACGCATACTCACACTTACTTGTACATATTTGTAATATCTTGTTAAATGTTAATGTACCTGACGGTACTTAAGAATTATAAATGTGATATGTGCTTTCAGCACAATAATATTGAACTCGAGAGATTGATTTTATTTTGATTGCTGTGATTTAATTTACTTTGATAATATACCTCTAGACTTAATAAATTTATTAAATTTTAATTTCTCTAGTTAGTAGCCTACCAGTTGTAATCCTGAAGCACTATTGAATAATACTGAATTTTAATAGATAATTGGACAAGGATACTGACTACTTGTTACGAAAACCCAGTAACAGGCTGGATGCTAGAAGGGCAGTCCTTTCTAGTATTCACTGGAGATCTCTAAGCTTTTAGAATCGCGTTTTTTGTAACAGTATGAGAGTATACTTATACTATGCTTTTATACGGGTGTGAAGCATGGGTGGTGAATGTTGCAACAAGGAGAAGGCTGGAGGCAGTGGAGATGTCGTGTCTGAGGGTAATGTGTAGTGTGAATATAATGCAGAGAATTCATAGTTTGGAAATTAGGAGGAGGTGTGGGATTACCAAAACTATTATCCAGAGGGCTGAGGAGGGGTTGTTGAGGTGGTTCAGACATGTAGAGAGGATGAAAGAAAATAGAATAACTTCGAGTGTGTATAAATCTGTAGTGGAGGGAAGGCGGGGTAGAGGTCGGCCTAGGAAAGGGTGGAGGGAGGGGGTAAAGGAGGTTTTGTGTGCGATGGGTTTGGACTTTCAGAAAGCATGCGTGAGCGTGTTAGATAGGAGAGAATGGAGACAAATGGTTTTAGAACTTGATGTGCTGTTGAAGTGTAAGCAGGGTAAATATAATATAATATATGAAGGGATTCAGGGAAACCAGCAGGCCGGACTTGAGTCCTGGAGATGGGAAGTACAGTGCCTGCACTCTGAAGGAAGGTTGTTAATGTTGCAGTTTCATAACTGTAGTGTAAACTCATCTCTGGCAAGACAGTGATGGAGTGAATGACGGTGAAAGTTTTTCTTTTTTTGGGCCACCCTACCTTGGTAGGAAATGGCCAATGTGTTTATAATAAAAAAAATGTTTGTAGGTACTATCTTTTACATTAATTATGAATACAAGTGATATTAATTGTTTGTCTTTCCAGTTTCAGCAACAGAGACAGACTTTGATGTTCGGTCACTGCATGCAGAGAAACGTCGTCTCTTACAGAAGAATGCTGGACCTGCTTTTGGCTTCATGCCAGATGATGGTTCTGGCAAGGTTAGTACAATACCTGGATTACCAAAAGATTTGATTGGCGAGACAATTTGTTTTTGTAGCAAAGCCAACACAGCAACCTGAACCTAATCTTGGAAAAGTATAAATAATGTAAGGTAACTTATATGTTTAGACCAAAAAAAAAGTACGAATGATGCTATTATACAAATGCTTGAACTAATATATACAGCCCTTGATAAAAATGAATATCCTCTGGGGTTCTTCATTGACCTACAAAAAGCATTGATACAGTGGACCACAATCTCCTGCACCTAAAACTAGATCATTACGGCATCAGAGGACATTTCCTTGATTACCTAAAATCTTATCTTAATGACAGACACCAGTATGTATATGCAAATGGAGTCAACTCCACTATTCAGTCTGTAGCTGTCAGAGTGCCCCAGGGTAGTGTCCTAGGTCCACTTCTCTTTCTCATCTACATCAATGATCTTTCCAGTGCATCCCAACTCCTTCAACCAGTTCTATTCGCAGATGACACTACTTATGTCTACCCCCACTCAAACCCAGCTATACTTAGAAACATTGTAAACAACGAGCTGCTAAAAATATATACTTGGATGATGACCAACAAACTCACTCTCAAAATAGGCAAAACATACTTCATGCTGTTTGGAAACAGAGCCTTAAATATCCATCTTAATATATCGATAAATGGTTCCCCTATTTCAAGATACACTGAGGGTAAATTTCTAGGTCTTCTCCTTGACTGTAATCTTAAATTTCATTCCCACATCCAACATATTTCCAAGAAAATTTCCAAATCAGTAAGCATCCTTTCCGAGATACGATACTATGTACCCCAAATGACACTCCTTACTCTATACTACTCTTTAACCCTTAAACTGTCCAAATGTAGATATACATTTGCTCGTGTAGCGCTCCGAACGTAGATCGGTGTTTTATTTTTCATTCCTTCAAAATTGGGGCAATAGGCCTGGGTCGCCTAGACACGAGAGAATGGGTCTTAACACTTGGTGTGCGCAGTAATAAAAAAATCTAGGACCACTTAGTACCTTGTGGGAGCACCAATCCAACTGAATGCCAGCTAGAGCAAATAGCGTGGCAAACACCAGGGATTTACTGATAACATTTCACATTAACACTCCCCTTTTAAGAGGAAAGCAAAATTGGTTAGATAAATACATGAGTGGGTGTGGGTGGGTGTGAATTGGACCTGACTAGCTTGTGGTACTAGGTCTGATGCCATGCTCCTTCCTTCAGTGGATGTGAACTGACTAGGTGGGTTATTGGTCTAAGCCAAGGGGTGACATGGACCTGCCTTGCATGGGACAGTAGGCCTGCTGTAGTGTTCCTTCTTTCTTATGTTCTTACGTATTCGGCAGGCTGGCTGGCTGGCTTTGGCTATCTCTCTGTCTATATCTCTGTCTATCTGTCTATATATCTGTTTGTTTATATCTCTGTCCATCTGTCTATATCTCTGTCTCTCTTTCACATGTACACATAAGTACAGTTATTTTACATAGTTACCTAGGATAACCCAAAAATTCCAGGCGAAGTGCCAATCACAGATGCGGTCAGCTGGTGGGTTCTGGATATTGCAACGTGGTTGTGGTTGTGCAGGTTGTGGTTGTTGTGGAAGTGTGGGGTCGGGTGAGGCTGGTTGTAGTTGTGCAGAGTCAGCAGCGTGGGTAGTAGCGTGGCCCGCTGCTGGTGTCACATGACTCGTGCCACCATCACTATCACCACCACCGCCTGCTGCCTCACTCGCATCACTGATACCCATCGTAACATTATCGTCATCTTCACTATCAGGTCATGGTGTAGGGCCACGGGATGTGCTCCAAGATGTACTCCTTCCTCTTGGAAGAGCATATGGCACACTACCAGACCTCATGCGACGTCGTATATACTGCCGCTTCACTGGGGAATATTCACCCTCACTGTCACAACTAGAACTGCTTTCACTAACCTTGAAATCACTATCACTATCACTTACACTGCTCACATCTGAGTCTTGTACACAGGCAAATACTTTCCTCTTTCGTCCTGGTACAGGTGAACATGAACAAGCCGGCCCAGCACCAGAGGTGGAAGGTTGTGGGTCATCTGGGTTTTCATCACTAATTACGTTATCCTGGGCTTTTTTTTCGGTCACACCTGCTTCAAAACCAGGGAATTCACTTTCACTGACACTTTCATGGCTGTTAGAGTTATCACTTGGGAACAAAAGACCTCCAGTTCGCTGAGGAGTGAGGAACTTCTTACCGCGAGGCATGGTGAAAATGGACTACCAAGATGGCGTTCCCACAATGCACCGCTGAGTCCCAAATTTTTTTCACAGGGTGCACACCCACCACTGAGACCCATTCTCTCTCATGTAGGCCTACCAGCCCTCTCCCGTTTGATTTGAAACCACTAGAATTTATGCGTATATATACGTCAAACACGGTATCTCCCATGACGTATATATACGACCGCGACAGTCAAGGGGTTAAAAGCCAGGAGGTCACATGATAAAACTAGCCAGTAGATGTTTGGTTGATTTGGTTAATATTGTGAGATAAGATGATTTTTTAGCAGAGTCCTAAATTTATAAGTTGTCTGGGGATCCTTGACTTGTTCCGGTAGCGAGTTCCAGATCTTTGGGCCTTTTATGTGCATAGAGTTCTTGCATAGTGAGAGTTTTACTTGAGGGATGTTGAAAAGGGCCTTATGCCTTGTATTGTGACTGTGCATTCTGTTGTAACTGTCAAGTAGTTGTTTTAGGGGGGGGTTTACTGTGGAGTTTAAAGTTTTGTATATGTAGTAGGCACAATAATAAGAGTGTATGTCTTGTATATTTAGCAAGTTGAGTCTTTTGAAAAGTGGTGGGGTGTGCTGTCTAGCACATCATCAAGTGTCATTGCCTGTCAGTAGTTCACTGACACTTGCCATAACACCATTCTTCAAGGAGTTTCATATATACTCCAAGCACACACAGGCAGATAGAAAGACAGATAAGCAGAGCTAGACAAACAGATAAGCAGAGCTAGACAGACAGGCATGTTTGTGTGTAACAGTGAAAAGAAATAAAGCAAAGGTTCTCTGAGTGCACATTCATCAAGTGTCACTTCCTGTCAGCAGTTTACTGACACTTGTCATAACACCATTCTTCAAGGTATACTCCAGTATGGCTAAAACATTGCTGGGACCTATAAATACAGTGGACCCCCGCTTAACGATCACCTCCAAATGCGACCAATTATGTAAGTGTATTTATGTAAGTGCGTTTGTACGTGTATGTTTGGGGGTCTGAAATGGACTAATCTACTTCACAATATTCCTTATGGGAAAAAATTCGGTCAGTACTGGCACCTGAACATACTACTGGAATGAAAAAAGTTCGTTAACCGGGGGTCCACTGTACTTGGTGTATATTTTTAGGCAATAGTAAATGACTCAGGCAGGTGGAAATGTTCACCTGTTCATGTGATTATAACTGTTTGAGTACTATTTCAGTACCTAATATTAGTGTCAGAACAAAGATTGGCTATGAAATCACAAGAACTATTGTAAAGTGTAATTATCAGAACATAAAAAATATGTAAATTAAAATAAAAACGAGAAAGAGGTATATTGGCAACACCTCTGCAAGCGGCAAGAGTCGATGTTGCCATCAGGTGAGCATCCAGTGCCAACTTCATGAGCTTATATCTTGGTAAGTACTGACCCTAATTTTTTTTATCCTATAACCTGTAGAAAAATGCACTCTTCATTTAAAAAAAAAAAGCCTTTTTTTTTTTTTAAATATTCGGAGCTCTACACGAGTGAACATAGATCTACGTTTGGACAGTTTAAGGGTTAATGTATCCCTCCCTCAATTATGGTATTTGTGCCTGGGGATCAACCACAGCCAACCACCTTAAACCTTTAATAACCCAACAAAAAGCTTCTTTGCGGATGATTACCAGATCCTGTGCTAGACAGCACACCCTACCACTTTTCAAAAGCCTGAACTTGCTAAATATATGAGACAAACTCGTATTATTGTGCCTACTACATATACAGAACAATTAACTCCAATATAAACCCTCCACTTAAACTTCTTGATAGTTACAACAGAACACAGTCACAATACAAGGCATAAGGCACTCTTCGACATCCCTTGTGTCAGTCTCACACTATGCAAAAATGCCATGCACATAAAGGGCCCGAAAATCTGGAACTCACTACCTGAACTGGTAAAGGATCCCCTGACTACTTATAAATTTAAGACTTTGCTTAAAAATCATCTCATCTCTCAATACTAACCAAATCAACCAAAACAACTTCTAATCATTTATTATATTATGTGACCTCTAGTCTGTTAAACATCTGCCAATCCATGAAATATTACTGCTTGAACTATTAATTGTAATATTTTTATGAGGTGCAACTTCAAGGTTATTCTTATAAACTGCCACCTTGACTACCTTGCATTAGTTTTAAGATTAAATAAAGTTAACCACTATTATCTTGTCTAGTTTTAAGTAGTTAATTTGTACTAGGATTAGTCTGCCCAAAATGCCCCATCATGATAGTGGCTTTCTTTGTACTTAGCAAACCAAAATTGTAATTACACATTGTAACCTTTACAAAGAAATAAAACCTTTATCTTTATCTTAATAATCCTATCTAAGAATTTGCATAACTATATTTCAATGTTTTCCATGAGGGAGCAACTTTTCAGCTGAAGTAATCCTGTACAGTAAACAGTAGAAAGTTACTGTTGTATTTATGGATTCTGGAAAAGATTCAGTTCTTCATGTAAATATTAATACTACTGCATATAATTTTTGAAATCTTGTGTTCTGTTTCCACAGTATGCAAATAAAATTTTCACTAATTTTATTTACTATTGTGATTATTTCTAGCCTGAAATTTGGCGAGTTGAGAACTTTGAACTGGAACCAGTAGATGAAAATGCTTTTGGGTTCTTCTTTGGTGGTGATTCCTATGTCATAAAGTATACCTATGAAGTCAGCGGAAATGAGCGTTACATCATTTACTTCTGGCAGGTGAGTTCAGTGAAGTCTGGGCAGTGCTTATAATATATGCAGTTAAAATCTAAACTATTTTTAGTTTTGGTCATTGCCTTTAATAACTTGTGAACTGAATTTAGGTATCTCATGAATGATAATATACTGTATGTAGTAATCAGTCCAGTAGCGCAGCCAAAATTTCCATCTAGGATAAAGTGGGGCCTTATATCAGGATTTTAATCTGGGAGGATGCTTAAAAATCATAAGGTTTTGAAAAAATCAAAGAAATTGTCTATAGAAACGTGATTTTCAGTATGTATGTGAAATTTCTTAAACTACAATACTGCCTCTCCTCACTTAGCAATGTACTTGTTTGCTGACGACTCGGACATACAATGGGTTCTCTGACCAGTATGCATATCTAAATAATGTATATTAGAGCTAATTTTCTCTATTCTGTTTATTATAATATACAATACACTGCTGTATAAACGTAAAAATGTACCAGAAATGTTATAAATGGTGCAAAGATGGTTGATACAAACCCACTACCATTATAGTATGCTCCTCACTTGGTGATGAATTCGTTTACTGATGTGGTCTTAGGAACAGAACTCTGTCGTTAAGCGAGAAGAGGCTGTATTGTACTTTTGTGGTCAGCAATTATTGTAATGCAGTGAAAATTAGCCATTAATTGAAAAAAATATGAAGTACAGTCATCCAATGCCTAACAAAAGTTTGCTTTGTGGAATTTCAGTTAAAGACCATAAAAACACCTAGATCCCTTCCTCTGTTTAATGACCAACTAGTCTTGCGCAGCAACCAAATGTGCTGGATTCAAACTTTCCACCTTGATTCCTCATTTGATATTTTCACAACATCTCATTAAATATCATGCTAATCTGGCTAATATTGACTTTCCTTATGAGAAACTGAATGAGACTTTTTTGAATGAAATCTTATTTTTAGTTTTCATTTCAAGTGCCATGCACCAGGTTAAGGCAAAATGAACCCAGCCAGAGGAATTAAAACTAAATTTTATGTTTTTATTTATTGACTTTTGATCATTTTTTTTTCGGTATATGACTCTACAGTACATGGGCAGTAAACTGGTATTTTTTTTCATAAAAATTTGTTAGAAAATGTGACATTAAAAGATATTATCATAGGCTTACTTAATTTTTTTTTACAATATCTCATTAAATTTTGCTCTAGTCTGGCTTCTGTTAACTTGCATAAGAAAAATCAAACAAGGAAAAAAGAGATTTGAGTGCTGGAAATTTAATGAAACTATTTTGAATGAAATCTTATGGTTTGTTTTCATTTTGAGTGCCATCACCGAGTTAGGAAAGATGGACCCAGCCAGAGGAATTAAGATTGAATTTGATATTTTTTCCTCCAATAGGTTTTGATCAGTTTCATTTATTGTTTGTGCATGACTATATATGTGTTAGAAGCTTGTAGTTTTTGCAATAAACATTTATCAATAAATGTGAAATTTTATAAGATATTATCATAGGCTTAATTTTTTTTTCACAATATCTTATTAACCCTTTCAGGGTCCAGAGGCCAAATCTCAAAGTGTGCACCAGGGTCCAATAATTTAAAAAAAAAAAAAAAAATTTACAGAATTAAAGATAATAATTTTTTGTAGGTAATAAAACAACATAAAATTTTTTTTGATCAGTAGTTACTGAGATATGGAGGCGTGAAGGTGACCCTTCAGTGACCTGGTGGCGGCAACATCCGCGACTTCCGTGAAGTCACATTATTTTATTTTAGGTTTTTGTTACTTTTTTCTTTTCTTTTCTAATAATTTTTTCCAGTAAGTTTTGTGGCCAATGAGACCAATATGATGTATAATTGTATACTCATTGTATTCAACACAATAACTGCACTAATTTGTTTATCATATTGTTTACAAAACTTGTTTACAAGTTTATTGTAAACAAAATAATGATGAAAATATTAGTGCAGTTGTATTGAATACAGTGGTACCATATAGTACCATATGGTACATAGTACCATAGGGTGCAATGGTACCATATGGTATAATACAGTTACTGTAATTACTACACAGCAGAACAATCAAAGGCACTTCTCAGAGCCAACAACAACATAACTATCTTTAACTACAATATCAGATCTTTAAGCAAGCATTACGATGACCTCCTAGCATTACTAAATTCCTTGCATGCCAATATGTCCATCATTACACTAACTGAAACCTGGCTAAAGCCTGATACTACAGATGTCTATACCATTCCTGGTTACACAGCCATACACAACTGTAGGCCAGACCAACAAGGGGGTGGCACAGCTATATACTACTCAGACCAACTAGAATGTATCACTAATACTTGCACAAGGGATGAACATGGGGAATATATAATAGCTAAATTCAAATCCAAATACCTACAAAAACCTCTCACAGTGATAAACATCTACAGAGTTCCACAATCAAACATTAGCCAATTTAGTCAAAACCTAGGAAGTATGATAACTGATGCACGCATGAACAAAGATCACTTACTATTCTCAGGTGACTTCATTATAAATCTCCTGCAAGACCAGGACCCACACATAACTGAATTCACAAACACAATGAGTAACTGCATGTTGCTACCAACAGTAACAAAACCTACAAGAGTTACAGAGACTAGTGTTTCCCTACTTGACCACATCTGGACCAACACCATATCCCCTTTAAAATCAGGCATAATTACAGATAATACCACAGACCACTACCCTACTTTCCTCATAACAACTCTTGGTAAAATACCCCAAGACACTACTAAAGTCACCTTCAGACTTCACAATGAGGCAGCCATTAATAACTTCACAACAGCAGTAACAAACATTGACTGGCACACTGAGCTAGAAATCTATACAGATATTGACGAATGTTTTAATAATTTTCTAAAAAAGACCCAATACCTCTATAACAAGCACTGCCCTAAAAAAACTAAACAGATGACAGCTAAGAGACTGAACAGTCCCTGGCTAACACCCAGCATTCTCAAATCCATAAATACAAAACACCGATATGAAAAGCAGTACAGAATGGGTCACATAACCAGAGACCAAACAAAACGTTACTCGTCAATCCTAACCAGCCTGATAAGAAGGGCAAAAAAATTGTATTATGAGAACAGATTATCCAACTTACGAGGTGATATAAAAAAGACCTGGAAGACCCTATCAGAAATTCTGGGAACAAAAAAGATATCACGAAATAGCGAAATAAAATTAGCAAAATCAGATGAACCCCAACTCCCACCAACAGAAACAGCAAACAGACTCAATGATTTCTTCTCCACTATAGGACAAAACCTTGCCAATAAAATCCCAAGCTCAGATACCCCACCAAATGACTACCTCACTGGCAACTACCCGAACACACTGTTCCTAGCTCCGACTAACCCATACGAAGTCTCCCTTATTATCAACGCACTAAAAAACAAGGCAGGAGATTTAAATACCTTACCACCCTTTATATACAAAAAAGTGTCACAAGTACTATCACCAATCATTGCAACACTCTTTAACAAATCCATTGAATCCTCCACCTTCCCTACAGCTCTCAAAATAGCAAGGGTCACCCCGATCCATAAAGGAGGAGACCAAACAGAGTTGAATAACTATAGGCCAATATCCAATTTACACCCTCTCTCAAAAATCTTCGAAAAATTAATTCATAAACGAATCTACTCTTACCTCATCTCCCAAAACATTCTCAACCCCTGCCAATTTGGATTCAGGCCTAATAAAAATACTAATGGTGCTATTATACACATGCTAGAACATATATACATTGCAATAGAGAAAAAAGAAGTCCCACTGGGGATCTTCATTGACTTACGTAAAGCTTTTGATACAGTTGACCATGACTTGCTCCACGTAAAATTGTCACACTATGGTATTAGAGGCCACTCCCTCAACTACCTCAAGTCATACCTCAGCAACAGAAGCCAATATGTGTACGCAAATGGGGCAAGCTCTTCCGCTCAACCAATTACAGTTGGTGTCCCACAGGGAAGTGTCCTTGGCCCTCTTCTCTTTCTCCTATACATAAATGACCTACCAAATGCATCGCAATTACTCAAACCCACACTTTTTGCAGATGACACTACATACGTCTTCTCTCACCCGAGCCCAGTCACACTAGCCAATACTGTAAACACCGAATTACAGAAAATATCTACCTGGATGAGGACTAACAAACTTACACTAAACATTGACAAAACCTACTTCATTCAGTTTGGTAACAGAGCTACAGATGTACCTCTTAACATAATGATAAACAGATCACCTATCACAAAGCTAACAGAGGGAAAATTCTTAGGAATCCACCTTGATAATAGACTCAAATTTCATACACATATACAACAAATTTCTAAGAAAATTTCCAAGACTGTAGGCATACTATCGAAGATACGGTACTATGTTCCACAGTCAGCCCTCCTGGCCCTTTATCACTCTCTTATTTACCCCTATCTCACCTATGGAATTTGTGCATGGGGCTCAACAACAATTAGCCATCTCAGACCACTAATTACCCAACAAAAGGCTGCAGTTAGAATGATAACAAATTCTCACTACAGGCAGCACACTCCACCAATATTCAAAACACTCAACCTACTCACCATACAAAACATCCATACTTATTACTGCACCTATTACATACATAGAACACTTAACTCTGATATTAATCCTCCCCTCAAACATCTCCTTGCCAACCTCAACAGAACACATGACCATAACACAAGGCACAGATCACTCTTTGATGTTCCTTGTGTCCATCTCACGCTATGCAAAAACTCAATGCACATAAAAGCCCCTAAAATCTGGAATTCATTACCTGTAAATATAAAAGAAACACTACCTGTTTATAAATTCAAGTCTCTTCTCAAAGATCACTTACTCACTCAAAACCAAATAAATACTGAATAACTGAACCTTATAAATTGTATATCCTAAATGTTACTCACAATTATATCACACAAATGTTAAACCTAGGACCCAATCTAACTTTATTATTTTTTTAAATACACTACCTAACAGAATACTCCATTCGACTGAATGTACAGCAATGCATGCAACCATATGACCTGTCTTTGTAATACTCATTTGTGCTTTATAGTTATCTGTTTACAATAATGTTTTATCACTGATTTCATCATTGCTTAGTTAATCTTAAGTTAATTTTAAGCCAGCCTGTAATGCTATGCATATAAGTGGCTTTGGCATGCTGCTCTTACCTGTATTTTTTGTACCTCTGTATGTATGCTTAAATTACTAAATAAATAAATAAATAAATAAATAAAGTTATTGTTGGTATGAGAAGTGTGTTGTTCATATTGTTGGTGAAATCAGTTACAGGCTGATCATCTAGTAAGCCAAGGTTGATGTTGAAGTCTCCAGCTAAGAGAAGGTGGTGCTTATTCATTTGTCTGTTTGTTATTAGTGACTTTAATTTCTCACTGAAATTTGGGATGTTTGTGTGAGGTATCCAGTAAATGGCACCGATTGTTATAGGTGTCTTAAGGTTTTTTACAGTAAAATTAGCAAAAATGTATTCCCCATATTCATCACTAAAGCAAGTGGTGCTAATACAAGATAATTGGTTAGAGTAATAGATTGCAATACCACCCCCAACTTGGTTTGGTCTGCAGTTGTGAATTGCTGTGTATCCTGGTAGAGGGTAGATATCTATTGTGTCCTGCTTAAGCCAGGTCTCAGTAAGAATAATGCAGGAGAAGGGTGTCTTTAGTGATTCAAGGAGTGCCAGGAGGTCATCATAGTGTTTGCTTAAGGACCTGATGTTGTAGTTAAGTACTGATAGACTTTTAGCATTGTTTAGGATAGTGCTGGCTTGTGATGCTGTGTAATAAAGGCAGTTACTTTCCAATAGGTTTTGATTGGGTGTCAGATTATGGAGGTTTAGATCAGGGTCAACGTGATCAATTATCTTCTAGGTTTAAATTATGGTTATTTATATCCTGAGTTATGTGTTGAGTACTAGTACTGATATCTGTAGTGGTGGGAAGCTTGGATAAGTACTATATAGCTAGAGTATTTTGGTCATATAGAGTATAGTCACTACTACACATAATGAAGTTGATGTTGTCTATGTGTTGTGCTGGAATGAACTAAAGTACAACTAGGTATAAACTAGTAATATAAAAATACAAATTTAAAATAGAACAAGACTCTCACTTGCAATTGCACTAAGGTCTAATATAATGACTTTTGTGGAGTCTATGTTTTGAGCTAGAATGAGCTATAGTCCTGGCACCGCCTCTTCACTGTGACTGAAGAAATGCTTCCTAACATCCCTGTGATTCATCTGTGTCTTCAACTTTCAACTGTGTCCCATCTCTGGAACGTCCTGTCTTTGTCCACCTTGTCAATTCCTCAGTATTTTGTATGTCGTTATCATGTCCCCCCATCTCTCCTGTCCTCCAGTGTTGTCAGGTCGATTTCCCATAACCTCTCCTCATAGGACATACCCCTTAGCTCTGGGGTTAGTCTTTTTTGCAAACCTTTGCACTTTCTCTAGTTTTTTACGTGCTTGGCTAGGTGTAGGTTCCAAACTGGTGCAGCATACTCCAATATGGGCCTAACGTACATGGTGTACAGGGTCCTGAACAATTCCTTATTAAGATGTTGGAATGCTGTTCTGAGGTTTGCTAGGCGCCCATATGCTGCAGTAGTTATTTGGTTGATGTGTGCCTCAGGAGATGTGCCTGGTATTATACTCACCCCAAGATCTTTTACCTTGAGTGAGGTTTGTAGTCCCTGGCCCCCTAGACTGTACTCTGTCTGCGGTCTTCTTTGCCCTTCCCCAATCTTCATGACTTTGCACTTGGTGGGGTTGAACTCCAAGAGCCAATTGCTGGACCAGGTCTGCAGCCTGTCCAGATCCCTTTGTAGTTCTGCCTGGTCTTTGACCAAATGAATTCTTCTCATCAACTTCACGTCATCTGCAAACAGGGACACTTCAGAGTCTATTCCTTCCGTCATGTCGTTCACAAATACCAGAAACAGCACTGGTCCTAGGACTGACCCCTGTGGGACCCCGCTGGTCACAGGAGCCCACTCTGACACCTCGCCACGTACCATGACTCGCTGCTGTCTTCCTGACAAGTATTCCCTGATCCATTGTAGTGCCTTCCCTGTTATCCCTGCCTGGTCCTCCAGTTTTTGCACTAATCTCTTGTGTGGAACTGTGTGAAATGCCTTCTTACAGTCCAAGAAAATGCAATCTACCCACCCCTCTCTCTCGTATTACTGCTGTCACCCTGTCATATAACTCCAGTAAGTTTGTGACACAGGATTTCCCGTCCCTGAAACCATGTTGGCTGCTGTTGATGAGATCATTCCTTTCTAGGTGTTCCACCACTCTTCTCCTGATAATCTTCTCCATGATTTTGCATACTATACATGTCAGTGACACTGGTCTGTAGTTTAGTGCTTCATGTCTGTCTCCTTTTTTAAAAATTGGGACTACATTTGCTGTTTTCCATGCCTCAGGCAATCTCCCTGTTTCAGTAAATGTATTGAATATTGTTGTTAGGGGTACACATAGTGCCTCTGCTCCCTCTCTCAGGACCCATGGAGAGATGTTATCTGGCCCCATTGCCTTTGAGGTATCTAGCTCACTCAGAAGCCTCTTCACTTCTTCCTCAGTTGTGTGTACTGTGTCCAGCATTTAGTAGTAGTATAGTAGTATCTTTATTTACTACAAGTACATGTACATGGTATACAGTCCTAGCTGACAACAATGACATACTACCATATAGAAAGTCCCTTGTTATGCTCCGCATTTCGGGCAAATTAGGTCAGTGTCCCAGGATGCGACCCACACCAGTCGACTAACACCCAAGTACCCATTTTACTGATGGGAAACATAGACAACAGGTGGAAAGAAACAGGTCCAATGTTTCTACTCTGGCTGGGAATCGAACCCAGGCCCTCGCCGTGTGAAGCGAGAGCGTTAACCACCACCTCTCCGTCTTTCTGGAGTCCCTTCTGTCTCCTCTGTGAACACTTCTTTGAATCTCATGTTGAGTTCCTCACATACTTCACGGTCGTTTCTTGTTGTCTCTCCTCCTCCCTTCCTTAGCCTGATTACCTGGTCCTTGACTGTTTTGCTCCTGATGTGGCTATACAACAGCTTCGGGTCAGGTTTGGCTTTCGCTGTTATGTCGTTTTCATATTGTTGTTGGGCTTCCCTTCTTATCTGTGCATATTCATTTCTGGCTCTACGACTGCTCTCTTCTCCTGGGTCCTTTGCCTTCTATACTTCCATTCCCTAGCACACTTGGTTTTTGCCTCCCTGCACCTTTGGGTGAACCATGGGCTCATCCTGGCTTTTTCATTATTCCTGTTACCCTTGGGTACAAACCTGTGTGTGTGTGTGTGTGTGTGTGTGTGTGTGTGTGTGTGTGTGTGTGTGTGTGTGTGTGTGTGTGTGTGTGTACTCACCTATTTGTACTCACCTATTTGTGGTTGCAGGGGTCGAGTCACAGCTCCTGGCCCCGCCTCTTCGCTGATTGCTACTAGGTCCTCTCTCTCCCTGCCCCATGAGCTCTATCATACCTCGCCTTAAAACTATGTATGGTTCCTGCCTCCACCACATCACTTTCTAGGCTATTCCACGGCCTGACTACTCTATGACTGAAGAAATACTTCCTAACATCCCTTTGATTCATCTGAGTCTTCAACTTCCAATTGTGACCTCTTGTGTCTGTGTCCCATCTCTGGAACATCCCGTCTTTGTCCACCTCGTCTATTCCGCGCAGTATTTTATATGTCGTTATCATGTCTCCCCTGACCCTCCTGGCCTCCAGTGTCGTCAGGCCGATTTCCCTCAACCTTTCTTCATAGGACAATCCCCGTAGCTCTGGGACTAGTCTTGTTGCAAACCTTTGCACTTTCTCTAATTTCTTGACGTGCTTGACTAGGTGTGGATTCCAAACTGGTGCTGCATACTCCAGTATGGGCCTGACGTAGATGGTGTACAGAGTCTTAAACGAATCCTTACTGAGGTATCGGAACGCTATCCGTAGGTTTGCCAGGCGCCCGTATGCTGCAGCAGTTATCTGATTGATGTGCGCCTCAGGAGATATGCTCGGTGTTATACTCACCCCCAGATCTTTTTCCTTTAGTGAGGTTTGCAGTCTTTGGCCATCTAAACTATATTGTGTCTGCGGTCTTCTTTGCCCTTCCCCAATCTTCATGACTTTGCATTTGGCAGGGTTAAATTCAAGGAGCCAGTTGCTGGACCAGGCTTGTAGCCTGTCCAGATCTCTTTGTAGTCCTGCCTGATCCTCGTCCGATTCGATTCTTCTCATTAACTTCACATCGTCTGCAAACAAGGACACTTCTGAGTCTATCCCTTCCGTTATGTCGTTCACGTATACCAAGAACAGCACAGGTCCTAGGACTGACCCCTGTGGAACCCCGCTTGTCACAGGCGCCCACTCTGACACCTCGTCGCGTACCATGACTCGTTGTTTCCTCCCTGTCAGGTATTCTCTGATCCATTGCAGTGCCTTTCCTGTTATGTGTGCCTGGTCCTCTGTGTGTGTGTGTGTGTGTGTGTGGACTTGTAAATGTGCTGAGTCAGGGTGTGGCTGCTGTCAAAATGACAGATTATACTATCACTCACTATCCTAACTGCCTGTCAACACCCATGGGTCCCATGTCTTCTTCTCCACCATCCCTCCTTTCTTCCTTCCTACCTACCTACCTACCTTCCTTCTTTCTTTCCTTTCCTTTCTTCCTACCTTCCTTCCTACCTTCCTTTCTTCCTACCTTCCTTACTTTTTCTTTCCTTCCTTCCTTTCTTAATTCCTTCCTTCCTTCCTTGCTTCCTTCCTTACTTTCTTCCTTGCTTCCTTCCTTCTACCTTCCTTCATTCCTTCCTCCCTTCTGGTATCCTGCTTTCGGTCACAAGCTCCTCATAACCATGAAATTCATCTTCAGAGACACTTCCATCTGTGTTAGAGCTATCACTTAGGAAGAGAAGAGTCCTAGATTCACCGGGGAGTCAGATATTTCTTACCGCTAGGCATGCTGAACAAGGACTACTGAAATTTCATTCCCACACTGCACCACTGGCACCCTTATTTTTTTTTATACTGCACACACTGATCATGGAGACCCATTCTCTCACATGTGGGCCTACCAGCTTTCTCCTGCTCGATTTGAAGATGCTAGAATTTTGGCTTTTTAATGCGTCGAAAACATTGGCTCATAAGACGTATATATACAGCCAAAACAGTCAAAGGGTTAATGAGGGGTCCGGTAATGAAAGGTTTTACTGTAATATTATAGCAGAGGATTGAAGTTACTCTTCAATCCTCTTTTGTGGCCTCTGTTGTTGCTGGAGAGCATACCTACAATAAATAGAACATATGTAGCTACTGTACAATCTGTTGATGTTGATTCTTCTTCATCCATTACAGTGCTGTAGTAATTTTTTCCTAGTATAACAAAAAAAATTAGTTGGCAAATTTCTGAATGTCATTTTTCCCCTAAGTCCCTCACTTCACATAAGACTAAAGAATAAGAAGGTACAATACTGTGACTGGAATAATGCACAACTAACCCACATATAGGTGAAACTTACAATGACATTTTGGTCCAACTTGGACAGTTAGCTAGTTAGTGGTCCAAGTTGGACTGAAATATCATAAGTTTCTTTCTCCTATATGGAGGTTATTTGTGTACTGTGTACACAAATTGTGGGCAATTTAGTCATGATTGTTCTAATTTTTTTTTTTTTGTTCTAGGGCTCTGCTAGTAGCCAGGATGAGAAGGCTGCATCAGCTATTCATGCAGTGCGTCTTGATAATGAGCTGTTTGGCAAAGCTGTACAAGTACGTGTTGTACAGGGCTATGAACCAGCTCACTTCCTAAGAATTTTCAAGGGTAAGTTAAGTAATGAATTTTTTATAGGTAATCAAGATATTAAAGATATTTGCTTAATTTTTTTTTTTTTTGACAAGTCGGCCGTCTCCCACTGAGGCAGGGTGACCCAAAAAGAAAGAAAATCCCCAAAAACAAAATACTTTCATCATTCAACACTTTCACCTCACTCACACATAATCACTGTTTTTGCAGAGGTGCTCAGAATACAACAGTTTAGAAGCATATATGTATAAAGGTACACAACATATCCCTCCAAACTGCTAATATCCCGAAACCCCTCCTTTAGAGTGCAGGCATTGTACTTCCCATTTCCAGGACTCAACTCCGGCTATACAGTGGACATACGGTTTACGATATTATTTCATTCCAGAAGTATGTTCAGGTGCCATTACTGAACGAATTTGTTCCTATAAGGAATATTGTGAATTAGATTAGTCCATTTCAGACCCCCAAACATACACGTACAAATGCACTTACATAAATACACTTACATAATTGGTCGCATTGGGAGCTGATCGTAAAGCAGGGGTCCACTGTATAAAAATAACCGGTTTCCCTGAATCCCTTCACTAAATATTACCCTGCTCACACTCCAACAGATCGTCAGGCCCCAAATACCATTCGTCTCCATTCACTCCTATCGAACACGCTCATGCACGCCTGCTAGAAATCCAAGCCCCTCACCCACAAAACCTCCCTTACCCCTTCCTTCCAACCTTTTCAAGGACGACCCCTACCCCGCCTTCTTTCTCCTACAGATTTAAATGCTCTCCATGTCATTCTACTTTGATCCATCTTCTCTAAATGACCAAACCACCTCAACAACCCCTCTTCAGCCCTCTGACTAATACTTTTATTAACTCCACACCTTCTCCTAATTCCCACACTCCTAATTTTCTGCATAATATTTACACCACACATTGCCCTTAGACCGCTTCCTCGCTGCTGCATTCACAACCCAAGCTTCACACCCATATAAGAGTGTTGGTACTACTATACTTTCATACATTCCCTTCTTTGCCTCCATAGATAACATTTTTTTGACTCTGCATATACCTCAATTCACCACTCACCTTTTTTCCCTCATCAATTCTATGATTAACCTCATCCTTCATAAATCCATCCGCCGACACGTCAACTCCCAGGTATCTGAAAACATTTGCTTCTTCCATACTCCTCCTCCCCAATTTAATATCCAATTTTTCTTTATCTAAATCATTTGATACCCTCATCACCTTACTCTTTTCTATGTTCACTTTCAACTTTCTACCTTTACACACACTCCCAAACTCATCCACTAACCTTTGCAATTTTTCTTTAGAATCTACCATAAGCACAGTATCATCAGCAAAAAGCAACTGTGTCAATTCCCATTTTGTATTTGATTCCCCATGATTTAATCCCACCCCTCTCCCAAACACCCTAGCATTTACTTCTTTTACAACCCCATCTATAAATAAATTAAACAACCATGGTGACATTACACATCCCTGTCTAAGACCTACTTTTACCGGGAAGTAGTCTCCCTCTCTTCTACACACCCTAACCTGAGCCTCACTATCCATTTAGTAACTTACCACCTATTCCATATACAGTGGACCCCCGGTTAACGAACTTTTTTCATTCCAGTAGTATGTTCAGGTGCCAGTACTGACCGAATTTTTTCCCATAAGGAATATTGTGAAGTAGATTAGTCCATTTCAGACCCCCAAACATACACGTACAAACGCACTTACATAAATACACTTACATAATTGGTCGCATTTGGAGGTGATCGTTAAGCGGGGGTCCACTGTACTTGCAACATCTGCCACATTGCTCTACTATCCACTCTATCATATGCCTTTTCTAAATCCATAAATGCAATAAAAACTTCCCTACCTCTATCTAAATACTGTTCACATATATGTTTCAATGTAAACACTTGATCTACACATCCCCTACCCACTCTGAAACCTCTTTGTTCATCCGCAATCCTACATTCTGTCTTAACTCTAATTCTTTCAATTATAACCCTACCGTACACTTTTCCTGGCATACTCAGTAAACGTATTCCTCTATAATTTTTACAATCTCTTTTGTCCCCCTTCCCTTTATATAAAGGGACTATACATACTCTCTGCCAATCCCTAGGTACCTTCCCCTCTTTCATATATTTATTAAACAAAAGTACCAACCACTCCAACACTATATCCCCCCCAGCTTTTAACATTTCTGTCATGATCCCATCAGTTCCAGCTGCTTTACCCCCTTTCATTCTATGTAATGCCTCACATACCTCCCCCACACTTACATTCTGCTCTTCTTCACTCCTGGAAGATGGTATACCTCCCTGGCCAGTGCATGAAATTACTGCCTCCCTTTCTTCCTCAACATTTAAAAGTTCCTCAAAATATTCTCGCCATCTACCTAATACCTCCATCTCCCCATCTAACTCCCCTACTCTGTTTTTAACTGACAAATCCATACATTTCCTAGGCTTTCTTAACTTGTTTAACTCGCTCCAAAATGTTTTCTTATTTTCATTAAAATTTCTTGACAGTGCCTCTCCCATTCTATCATCTGCTCTCCTTTTGCACTCTCTCGCCAATCTCTTCACCTTTCTTTTACTCTCCATATACTCTGCTCTTCTTATAACACTTCTGCTTTGTAAAAACCTCTCATAAGCTAACTTTTTCTCTTTTATCACACCCTTTACTTCATCATTCCACCAATCACTCCTCTTTCCTCCTGCCCCCACCCTCCTATAACCACAGACTTCTGCCCCACATTCTAATACTGCATTTTTAAAACTCCTCCAACCCTCTTCAACCCCCCCACTACTCATCTTTGCACTAGCCCACCTTTCTGCCAATAGTCGCTTATATCTCACCCGAACTTCCTCCTCCCTTAGTTTATACACTTTCACTTCCCTCCTACTTGTTATTTGCTTAATACTGGAATGTTTTCATTTGTAAATATCATAATGCAACCTTTGTGAAAAATGTTTTATTTGGTTGGATGTGTCAAGTTTGTCATCTGGGTCATTTTATTTGGGGTTCTATCTATTGTCAGTGATGGGGTTACATTGCTTATGGTCTTCTCTTAAAAAAAAAAAAAGATGAAACATTATAATTTAAGGAATATATTATGCTCAATTTGTTAAAAAGTTTAATTTTTTGTTTAGTCCCATTATGTTGGGTGGAACAATTTACAACTTTTTTTTTTTAATAAATCAGCCATCTCCCACCGAAGCAGGGAGACCCAAAAAGAAAGAAAATCCCCAAAAAGAAAATACTGTACTTTCATCATCATTCAGCACTTTCACCACACTCACACATAATCACTGTTTTTGCAGAGGTGCTCAGAATACAACAGTTTTGAAGTATATACATATAAAGATACACAAAATATCCCTCCAAACTGCCAATATCCCAATCCCCTCCTTTAAAGTGCAAGCATTGTACTTCCCATTTCCAGGACTCAAGTCCGGCTATATAAAAATAACCAGTTTCCCTGAATCCCTTCACTAAATATTACCCTGCTCACACTCCAACAGCTCGTCAGGTCCCAAGTACCATTCGTCTCCAATCACTCCTATCTAACACGTTCATGCACGCTTGCTGGAAGTCCAAGCCCCTCGCCCACAAAACCTCCTTTACCCGCTCCCTCCAACCTTTTCGAGGACGACCCCTACCCCGCCTTCCTTCCCCTACAGATTTATAAGCTCTCCATGTCATTCTACTTTGATCTATTCTCTCTAAATGACCAAACCACCTCAACAACCCCTCTTCTGCCCTCTGACTAATACTTTTATTAACTCCACACCTTCTCCTAATTTCCACACTCCGAATTTTCTGCATAATATTTACACCACACATTGCCCTTAGACAGGACATCTCCACTGTCTCCAACCATCTCCTCGCTACAGCATTTACAACCCAAGCTTCACACCCATATAAGAGTGTTGGTACCACTGTATACTTTCATACATTCTTCTTTGCCTCCATAGATAATGTTTTTTTTTCTCTACATATACCTCAACACACCACTCGCCTTTTTTCCTTCAGTTCTATGATTAACCTCATCCTTCATAAATCCATCCGCTGACATGTGAACTCCCAAATATCTGAAAACATTCACTTCTTCCATACTCCTCCTCCTCTAATTTGATATCCATTTTTTCTTTATCTAAATCATTTGATACCCTCATCACCTTACTCTTTTCTATGTTCACTTTCAACTTTCCACTTTAACACACTCCCAAGCTCGTCCGCTAACCTTTGCAATTTTTCTTTAGAATCTCCCATAAGCACAGTATCATCAGCAAAAAGTAACTGTGCCAATTCCCATTTTGTATTTGATTCCCCATAATTTAATCCCACCCCTCTCCCGAACACCCTAGCATTTACTTCTTTTACAACCCCATCTATAAATATATTAAACAACCATGGTGACATTACACATCCCTGTCTAAGACCTACTTTTACTGGGAATTAGTCTTCCTCTCTTCTACACACCCTAACCTGAGCCTCACTATCCTCAGAAAAACTCTTTACAGCATTTAGTAACTTATTACCTATTCCATATACAGTGGACCCCCGGTTAACGATATTTTTTCATTCCAGAAGTATGTTCAGGTGCCAGTACTGACCGAATTTGTTCCCATAAGAAATATTGTGAAGTAGATTAGTCCATTTCAGACCCCCAAACATACACGTACAAACGCACTTACATAAATACACTTACATAATTGGTCACATTCGGAGGTAATCGTTATGCGGGGGTCCACTGTACTTGCAACATCTGCCACAATGCTTCCTTATCCACTATATCATATGCCTTTTCTAAATCCATAAATGCAATGAAAACTTCCCTACCTTTATCTAAATGCTGTTCACACATATGCTTCAATGTAAACACTTGATCTACACATCCCCTACCCACTCTGAAACCTCCTTGCTCATCCGTAATCCTATTTTCTCTTGCGTCTAATTCTTTCAATAATAAACCTACCGTACACTTTTCCTGGTATACTCAGTAAACTAATTCCTCTATAATATTTACAATCTCTTTTGTCCCCCTTCCCTTTATATAAAGGAACTATACATGCTCTCTGCCAATCCCTAGGTACCTTCCCCTCTTTCATACATTTATTAAAAATACCAACCACTCTTAACACTATATTCCCCCCTGCTTTTAACATTTCTGTTATGATCCCATCAGTTCCAGCTGCTTTACCCCCTTTCATTCTATGTAATGCCTCCTGCTCTTCTTCATGCCTAATATTTCTGATATTTCTGTCTGTTGTGGACTATTATCAAATCATGAGCCGTAAAAAAAAAGAGTTTGAAGCCAAGAGTCAGGTCAGGACAATGGAATGTCAGAGACAGTGAAGCTCAGGTCAGGTTAGGTGTGTTCATTAAAATTAGAATATTTGCCAGTGTACTCGGAATGGCAAGCATCAAAAAAAAAAAAAAGAAATGTTTTTTGCTGGGGATGGTGTATATAAGGGGGCAATTTACGAAGTGTCTGTGAAGCCTTGACCAGGTATAGAAATTAAAAAAAAAAAGACTAGCTTGTGAGATAATTATGATCTCAACATTACACAAAAATACATTATTCGTGTCAGCAAGATGAACACATCCATTGTACTCTTTAACCATTTCACTGTCTCTTGTATATATAAATTGTTGCATATTTTTGGTGAACATGCTGTATTAATCAGTTTACATGATGGAGTACCAGTAGGAAAAAATGCGGCATGCTCTGGGTTCTTTCCCATTTATCTTACAGTGAGCATACAGGCAAGTCCATTGTCTTACATGGGAGGTCTACTTAATGCATACAACCTCCCTCCCCTCAGCCGCTTGTTTCCTGCTGCACACCCAGCAACCTCCACCCACACAATTCCCTGATGACCACACACCTTTCCCTACACCATCCCAATCAGCAACCTCCACCCACACAATATGCCCATATAATTTTCCCCACAACCACGTGCCTACACCTACATCATTTTTCAATGGCCACATTTTCCCCATTATCTCTAAACTACACCTTGACCAATTGTACACTCACCCACCCAGTCATTCATTATCCACACAACCACCCACACTGGGCCACCAACACAACTACTTCTTCCACCCACACCACTTCCCCACAAGCCTTCCACTCACACTACTCCCCACAGCTTCAAACCAACACAGCTCCATGCCCACACCTTACCTATACTTTCACTACCCACACATCCTAACATGCTGTCCACACACTTGAGTCATGTAGCTATCCACCACCCTCATTACCACCAACAGCACTCCCACCCACACTGGGTCACTGCTATTACCACCCACACCGTCACCATCACACTGCCTTGTTGCTTCCTGCTTCCACACTTCTTCACTGTCCAGTATCCTCCACTTCCCAACACCAGACTCAGCTCCTGTCCCTACCTCACCACTGCTTGGTCTCTACCTCCCACACCAGCAGGCCCCCAATCCCAACCCCCTTATGCTGAACTCCCCTCACCCCATTTACTGTAACCCCTTCTGCCTAACTACTCCTGTCTACTCCGTAACCCCAAACCCCAACCACTCTAATCCATCTTTTATAACCACTGTACAGTTGCAAAGAGTGGAACAACCAAAAACTGAGGCACTTCCATCTGCTAGCACAGATATGGATATGGGAATTTTGACTGATTCACATCACTACATTCACTTTCAATTACATCATCATTTTTTTTTTTTTTTTTTTTTTTTTAAAATTTTTAAATTTAAATCAGCCGTTTTCCACCAAGGTAGGGTGGCCCAAAAAAGAAAAACTCTCATCATTATTCACTCCATCATTGTCTTGCCAGAGGTATGCTTACACTACAGTTATAAAGCTGCAACATTAACACCCTTCCTTCAGAGTGCCAGCATTGTATTTCCCATCTCCAGGAATCAAGTCTGGCCTGCCGGTTTCCCTGAATCCCTTCATAAATGTTACTTTGCTTATACTCCAACAGCACATCAAGTTCTAAAAATCATTTTTCTCCGTTTGCTCCTATCTAACATGCTCACGCACACCTGCTGGAAGTCCAAGCCCCTCGCACACAAAACCTCCTTTACCCCATCCCTCCAACCTTTCCTAGGCCGACCCCTACCCCGCCTTCCCTCCACTACAGATTTATACACTCTCAAAGTCATTCTGTTTCATTCTACCCTCTCTACATGTCCAAACCATCTCAGTAACCCCTCCTCAGCCCTCTGGATAATAGGTTTGGTAATCCAACACCTCCTCCTAGTCTCCAAACTACAGATTCTCTACATTATATTCACACCACACATTGCCCTCAGACATGATATCTCCACTGCCTCCAGCCTTCTCCTTGTTGCAACATTCACAACCCATGCCTCACGCCCATACCTTACACACTGTTTTCAAGAATGTAACTACCATGTTAACTGATGGTCAGCTGTATGTACATCTTAATCATAGGCCCCCTCAGATATGCTGCAAATAAAAGGCATAAAAATTTATTAATATTTAAAAGCACCTATTAAAATCTCGCATTAAGGTTATATCCATTAACTGTCTGTAAATTCTCGTTTCGATTTCACCACCTCAATTCACCCACTCCATAAAATGCAGGTTAATGAACTGGTATAATTTATTTGTAATTGACCAACCCATCATTGCAACATGTCTCATTGTACTTGTGATTGTAATGGATTACAGTGGTACCTCGAGTTATGAACTTAATTCGTTCCAGAAGGCTGTTCGAGTGCCGATACCAAACAAATTTGTTCCCATAAGGAATAATGTAAATTAGATTAGTCCATTTCAGACCCCGTGTCTCATTGTACTTGTGATTGTAATGGATTACAGTGGTACCTTGAGTTACGAACTTAATTTGTTCCAGAAGGCTGTTCGAGTGCTGATACCAAACGAATTTGTTCCCATAAGGAATAATATAAATTAGATTAGTTTGTTTCAGACCCCCAAAAATACACTTACAAAAGCACTTACCAAAGTACACTTACATAATTGTTCAAGTTGGGAGCTGTTTGAAACTCGAGGTACTGCTGTACTTCAGTTGTACTTATACTCAACAATTTATAACAGGTCTAAATTTAATGAGTATGTAAGCTTTATGATTAATTTGTCCAACTGATCCTTCAGTTGTATTAAATTACGTATATCCATATTATAATAAAATTAAAATAAAAACTATTGATTTGAATGTACAGTGGACCCTCGCCTAATGAACGCATCGCATAACGTTAAATCCGCCTAGCGATACATTTTAACGCAAAAATTTTGCCTCGGCTAGCGCTAAAAAACTCACCCAACGCGATTCGTTCCATTCGAGACGCGTCCACATGTGGCCTGAGCCCAGTGTTTACAAGCTAGCCAAGAAAGCTTCTAGTGCCAACCCTGCGATAAAAAGGGTGAGAATTAGTATGGAAATTAAGAAAGATTTTGAAGGGTTTGGGGCTAACCCTGAGATGCCTATGCCAGTTGTGGAATCCATTGTGCTTACTTCAAAGATTAAGGAAATGTGTGCAAAGTGGGTTGAACTGCAAACCTTTATGGATGAAAATCACCCTAACACAGCTATTGCAAGCCGTGCTGGTGACTATTACAATGACAATGTTATGGCCCATTTTAGACAAATCTTAAAGGAACTGGAGGTACAGAGCTCTGTGGACAGATATGTTGTGCGACAGAGGTCTAGTGACTCAAGCTGGTCCTAGTGGCATTAAAAGAAGGGAAGTAACCCCGGAAAAGAACTTGACACCTTAAGTCCTAATGGAAGGGGATTCCCCTTCTAAACATTAACACCATCCACACTCTCCCCTCCTTCCATCCCATCACTCATCACCAGATCTTCAATAAAGGTAAGTGTCATGTAATTGTACATGTCTTCTTCAGTTTGTGTGTATTAAAATTAATATTTCATGTGGTAAATTTTTTTTTTCATACTTTGGGGTGTCAGGAACGGATTAATTTGATTTCCATTATTTCTTATGGGGAAAATTAATTCGGATAACGATAATTTTGCCTTACATTGAGCTCTCAGGAACGGATTAATATCATTAGGCGAGGGTCCACTGTATAATTATTGTAACTTCTTGCTATGACTCATAAAAAATAATTTTTTATTTTACTTTTATACTTTAATGTTAAATCAGAGAATATTAAATCAAAATTTTACTTTGTCAGTTGGATTATTACACCTCGGTATTTATTATATATATATTTTTGCAGTTTCAATAATGATTGCTTCCCAAGAATTTCCTCAAGAGGTAACATGACTGTGCAGGCCTACATAAAATGTTAAATGTTTTATACAGTACTAGAAGTACATATATTCCTGAACATTATTCCCTGAAGTTGACTTATTCCAAGAATGATATACTACAGGTGTTTATTATTGAAAGAATTGGGAAATTTTTAACCTTTTTAACCCTCTAAGGATGGGTCCTGTTGTTCTGTGGCTTTGAAGCCCGGGTCAGTCCGCTAGTTCTATGTCATGAGCTCAGCTCACTCAAATAAGCTGTGAGTGGTAAATTTGGGCCTAGATTTGAGAGAATGGGTCTGTGGTAAGTGTGTATTATACAAAAAAATCCTGCAGCAGGCAGTGTGTAATGGAGGTAAAAAACTGCAACAGTTTTTGGTTTAAAGCAGTGATTTAGAGGTATATATTTGTATGTTTTTTATAGTTGCATTCTCGGTTTCTTGGTTTCAGTTGATAGAATGGAAGATATGTTACAGAAACAGAGATGATTTTGATTGGTTTTGGGACCGAAAGAAGCTTGAAATTGAGTTCGAATTAGTAGAAACGTTTGATTTTTGCCAATATTATAATACGTGTCCATCTGACCAGTCTAATACACTTTTAGGAATGCACTAACATTATTTATACAATTATTACAATAATGAACTAGTCTGCATAACAGTAAATTTTATATTTTTTTGTGAATAAAAAGTCTAAATGGAATTCATGTGTAATATTGGAGAGACCTGGGAATATAACTGATGAACATAGAAAATGTTATTTTGGTGCCAGGAATTATTATTATTTTTTTATTATCACACTGGCCGATTCCCACCAAGGCAGGGTGGCCCGAAAAAGAAAAACTTTCACCATCATTCACTCCATCACTGTCTTGCCAGAAGGGTGCTTTACACTACAGTTTTTAAACTGCAACATTAACACCCCTCCTTCAGAGTGCAGGCACTGTACTTCCCATCTCCAGGACTCAAGTCCAGCCTGCCGGTTTCCCTGAACCCCTTCATAAATGTTACTTTGCTCACACTCCAACAGCACGTCAAGTATTAAAAACCATTTGTCTCCATTCACTCCTATCAAACATGCTCACGCATGCCTGCTGGAAGTCCAAGCCCCTCGCACACAAAACCTCCTTTACCCCCTCCCTCCAACCTTTCCTAGGCCGACCCCTACCCCGCCTTCCTTCCACTACAGACTGATACACTCTTGAAGTTATTCTGTTTCGCTCCATTCTCTCCACATGTCCGAACCACCTCAACAACCCTTCCTCAGCCCTCTGGACAACAGTTTTGGTAATCCCGCACCTCCTTCTAACTTCCAAACTACGAATTCTCTGCATTATATTCACACCACACATTGCTCTCAGACATGACATCTCCACTGCCTCCAGCCTTCTCCTCACTGCAACATTCATTACCCATGCTTCACACCCATATAGGGGCTCTGGTGGCCTGGTGGTTAACGCTCTCGCTTCACACGGCGAGGGCCTGGGTTCGATTCCCAGCCAGAGTAGAAACATTGGGCGTGTTTCTTTCCACCTGTTGTCTATGTTCCCCATCAGTAAAATGGGTACCTGGGTGTTAGTCGACTGGTGTGGGTCGCATCCAGGGACACTGACCTAAATTGCCCGAGATGCTCAGCATAACAAGTGGCTTTCTATCTAGTAGTATGTCATTGTTGTCAGCTAGGACTGTATACCATGTACATGTACTTGTAGTAAATAAAGATTATTATATAAGAGCGTTGGTAAAACTATACTCTCATACATTCCCCTCTTTGCCTCCAAGGACAAAGTTCTTTGTCTCCACAGACTCCTAAGTGCACCACTCACCCTTTTCCCCTCATCAATTCTATGATTCACCTCATCTTTCATAGACCCATCCGCTGACACGTCCACTCCCAAATATCTGAATACATTCACCTCCTCCATACTCTCTCCCTCCAATCTGATATCCAATCTTTCATCACCTAATCTTTTTGTTATCCTCATAACCTTACTCTTTCCCGTATTCACTTTCAATTTTCTTCTTTTGCACACCCTACCAAATTCATCCACCAATCTCTGTAACTTCTCTTCAGAATCTGCCAGGAATGTCAGCACTATTTATTCTGGACCCTATTTTGAAATTGGTATTTCTTGAATTTTTTGGTGAAATTAGCCTAATTACCAAATTCTGATGACTTTACTGAGTAGTGGAAATAGCTGAATGGGCAGTTTCTTGTACTCAGTCAATAGAGTGGAAGGCATACTAGCGATATAGCTAAGAATTTGGGGACTGTAATATAATTGGCCTAAACTCTGACTCAAAGTGGGCAAAATCGCTAATGTGTAAATATCGCTGACACAGCAAAATTCACAAAAACCTAATTTCGTCAGTTTTTTTCCATCAAATTTGGTACTTTTTGTTTTTTTACCTTCAGAAAAAGATTCTTTACCATTTCATAAGAAGAAGCTTTTTTTTTTTTTTTTAAATTTTCTGTTTAACCTTAAGATTTTGATTTTTTATTCACATAATGAATTTTTATTCACACCAAAAAATAGAAGATTTACTGTTATGCAATACTGTAATAATTGTATAAATATCATCACCATATTTGTGAATGTATATTAGACCCACCAGCCGACGTGTATTAGACGTGTGAGGTCGTTTGTTTACTCTTGAATATCGGCAAAAATTTAACATTTCTGCTACTTTGAGCTCAGTTTCAAGCCATTTCCAGTGCGAAAACCAATCAAAATCATGTCTATTTCTGTAATATGTCTTCCATTCTATCAAATGAGACCAAGAAATCGCAAATACAACTATAAAAAACATACGAAAAAACACTGCAAAGTTGCTGTTTTAATCGAAAAATCATGATTTCATTTTTTTTCTCTCATTATACACAGTGTGCTGCAGGATCTGTTTTATGTGGTGCACACATACCACATAGATGTATTCTCTCATATCTAGGCCCAAATGTACCACTCACAGTTTATCAGAGTGAGCTGAGCAAGTTTGAGAATGAGGGTCCTGACCCTCAGAGGGTTAAAATGACTTACTACATTGTAAATAAAAAAATATTTCAGGTCGTATGGTTATATTCCTCGGTGGTAAGGCTTCTGGCTTCAAGAATGTTCACGATCATGACACATATGATGTTGATGGCACAAGACTCTTCCAGGTAAGCACTATTTAATTATGAACCTGTATCAAAGTTAAAATTTTTGCTCTTCAGTGTTCAGTACTTTTATTTGAGTTTATGAATGATACACCATATAACTTGACACAATATGGGTACAACAGTAATAAAAATGATATAATAATTTTAAGTGCTAAACCTAAAGTATTATTAGTTACTACCAAATGGTATGTAAATCTGACTACTGTAACTTTTGTGTATGGTCTATTGAAAGAAATCTTTTAATTTTATTTTCTATTTTTATCTTTGAGGATCCATATGCATCTGCTGCTTTATTACTTTATTTACTTAATTGTAAGTAAAGCAGAGTATTAAATCATATAAGCTATGTAAACAAAATACAGTGGAACCTCAAATATCGAACTTTCTTCGGTCCAGAAGACTGTTCGAGTTCCTTTACCGAATGAATTTATTCTCATCAGGAATATTGTAAATTAGATTAGTCTATTTCAGACCCTCAAAAATACACTTATAAAAGCACTTACAAAAATACACTTACATAATTGGTTGTGTTGGGAGCAGTTCGATTTTTGAGGTTCCACTGTACTATAGCTTGGAAATATGTTTGTTATTATTGGTAATTATACATGCTATAAATGTTTTGGGCAAATGTTTCAGGTGCGTGGAACATGTGACTTTGACACACGTGCTGTCCAGCTGCCAGAGAAGGCTAGCTCACTCAACTCCGATGATGCCTTTGTTCTGGAGACTCCAGGCAAAACTTACCTCTGGATTGGCAAGGTTTGCAAACCTGTTTCTACAATTTTTGTTTCTTATGATTGTTACAAATTAACGTTGTTTAAGAACAGTCAGTATGTGTGAAAGAATCAAAGTAGTTAGAGAAGAGTTGAATTTTGTTTTTGTTGACCTTTGGTTTTGGTGTTTTCCTGTTTTTTGCACCTTTCATTGTTTATTAAGTATGCTGAGCTCAGCTGCAGCCACACCAACTTGAGCACACTAGCATCGTTACTGAGAGCTGACAGTATTATGAATAATGCACCTTGCAGGAGGCACCAGGCTACACATACATTTATCTCTTACTATGAACATGGAAAAGGAAAATTTTTATAATTAATACACATATACATTCTAATCTGTTTTTTCATGGAGTATAATTATTCTCTTGCACTGACTGTTTTTAAGGATGTAGTGCTTGTAAGAGGTGAAGATGGTGATATCCAAGTATTCATGCAATCGTAGACATGAATCAACATATTAATGCAATGACTTATTGTAATGAAACACAGCAAAACAAATTTAAGACAATTCTTCAACCAGTACTGATTTAGAATAATGATTTGTGGATAGATATTATTATGATGGTTTTATTGTATTTAAATGGTGTATGTTTTGACTATGTAGGGAGCAAGTGAAGAGGAGAAGAGCATGGGTGAGAAGGTAGCAGAGCTGGTGTCTCCGGGCCATGAACTGGAGGTATGCACATCAATGTTTGTCATATTCATCACCTTTGTAGTAAATTTTTGGTAAAACCTAAAATTTCAGGAAAATCTTATATTCAAAGTACCTTATCTTCAGCAGGGAATATAAGTTATTTGATACCTTACAAGAAGAAGAATTACAAAACAAAATTAATGTTTCAATGCTCTCTTCCTTTTTCATTAATTTCTGGTTTCATATTTTTAAGCTTTTAATTTAACATGTTCTGTACAGTTAAAATTTGTGAATCTAAGAGGTTAAGTTATATCAGTGCACTTTTAAACATAATGAATTTTCACAAAATATGACAAATACAGTAGAAAGTAATTTTCTTCTTGTCTCAAATGATGGGAAAATATGTCTTGAGATTAGAGTCTAGAACATTACCTTTCATTTAATGTCTCAAGGAATGATAATGCTGCACCCATGCTCTATATTATTATGGTTTAAACAAGGTGGTCGCTGAAGGAGAAGAGAGTGATGACTTCTGGGCTGGTCTCGGTGGCAAGGGTGAATACCAAACTGTTCGTGATCTGGACAAACCTCTGCTGTACCCCAGACTCTTCCACTGTACTATCTCTCCTGCTGGCTGCCTCAGAGTCAATGAGGTGTCCTACTTCTCCCAGGAGGTGAGTAGATATCACCAAAATATTTTTTAGTTTGATACCTGCCTTTATGTACAGTATGTATATTAATATGTCAGCAGAATCTACTTTAAATAAGGCACCACAATAGGCTACAGTGAATCAGATAATACTGTTTAAAAGGGGTATTATGAATTACAAAAAACTCATCATAGTAGAGCATAATCTGTGCTTATATCAGCTACTGCGAAAAAAGTTGTAGGACAAGCCAAGTATCATAAGTACATACATTAACTTTCTGTCACTTTATCCCTACAGGACCTGAATGAGGATGACGTTATGGTTTTGGACTCTGGTGATGAAATATACGTTTGGGTAGGACAAGGCTCTGATGACCAGGAAAAAGAGAAAGCCTTCGCTATGGCAGAGGTAAGATAGGTTCTTTTATGTCTCTCTTTATCGGTTTCTGATTACCTCTTGTAATTGTCATAGTGCAGTGTAATTAGACATACTTCCATTACAGAAATTATACATCAGTATACACAGATTAAACTGAACAAATACAACTACTCTGTATCCTTGTGAGATGTAAAGCCATAAAATAGAATCCAAATTATGTACACCCTCAATATGTTTACAGTAGGCCTACAACTTATAATGTTAATTTAGGAATTTTTTTGTAAGTTGAATATTTAAGAACATAAGAACATAAGAACGAAGGAACACTGCAGAAGGCCTACTGGCCCATGCGAGGCAGGTCCAAGTCTCCTACCGGCTTAAGCCAATGCACCCAACCTAGTCAGGTCAGGTCACATTGACTTAAGGGAGGAACACGGCAACCGACCTGGTAGCACAAGCTATCAGGTCTAATTCACACCCACCCACATCTACTCATGTATTTATCCAACCTATTTTTAAAGCTACACAACGTTCTGGCATCTATAACGGTACTTGGGAGTTTGTTCCACTCATCCACAACTCTATTACCAAACCAGTACTTTCCTATATCCTTCCTGAATCTGAATTTTTCCAACTTAAAACCATTGCTGCGAGTCCTGTCTAGGCTAGATATTTTCAGCACACTATTTACATCCCCTTTATTTATTCCTGTCTTCCATTTATACACCTCAATCATATCCCCCCTAATTCTACGTCTTTCTAGAGAGTGCAGTTTCAGGGCCCTTAGTCTATCCTCATAGGGAAGGTTTCTGATACATGGGATCAACTTTGTCATCCTCCTTTGTACATTTTCCAGAGAATTTATATCCATTCTGTAATACGGTGACCAAAACTGTGCAGCATAATCTAAATGAGGCCTAACCAAGGATGTATAGAGTTGAAGAACAACCTGAGGACTCCTATTATTTATACTTCTTGATATGAAGCCAAGGATTCTATTAGCTTTATTGCGAACACTTATGCACTGTTGTCTTGGTTTCAGATTACTGCTAACCAGAACTCCTAAATCTTTTTCGCAATCCGTAATATTAAGATCTACATTATTTAGTTTATATGTGGCATGGTTATTGTCCTGTCCAACATTTAGAACTTTGCATTTGTCTATATTAAACTGCATCTGGCACTTCTCCGACCACTGCATCAGCCTATTCAAATCTTCCTGGAGTGCTCGAATGTCCTCGTCAGAATGAATTCGACGGCCTATTTTGGTGTCATCGGCAAACTTGCCGATGTCGCTCTTTATGCCCTCATCTATGTCGTTTATGTAGATTGTGAACAGCAGGGGGCCCAACACTGACCCCTGTGGAACACCGCTCGTGACACTTCCCCACTCTGATTTCTCCCCATTTATGCAAACTCTCTGCTGCCTATTTGTCAACCATGCCTCTATCCAGGAAAAAATTTCTCCTCCTATTCCATGTGCTTTAATTTTCCTCAATAGTCTCTGATGTGGGACCCTGTCAAAAGCCTTACTGAAGTCCATATACACAATATCATATTCATTACCATGATCTACCTCTTCAAATACCTTAGTGAAAAAAGTTAATAAATTCGTAAGGCAGGAACGCCCCTTTGTAAAACCATGCTGAGATTCGTTGATTAGCTTTTCAAGGTGGCTACGAACTGCCTCGGCAATTATTGATTCCATAAATTTTCCCACTATGGAGGTTAGGCTTATTGGTCTATAGTTCGAAGCTAAGGACCTGTCACCTGTTTTGAAAATAGTTATCACATTTGCCATTTTCCACTTATCTGGCACCATGCCAGTTTGTAGTGATATGTTGAAAAGATTAGCCAAAGGTGTGCTAAGCTCCTCTTTACATTCCTTTAGAACCCTTGCATACAGTTCATCAGGGCCTGGGGATTTGTTAGGTTTTAATTTATCTATTTGTCTAAGGACCATGTCACTTGTGACCCTAATAGTGCACAGTTTATTATCGTCCTGTTCTACATAATTTATCATTACTGGAATATCGCTGGTATCCTCCTGTGTAAAAACTGAGAGGAAGTATGTGTTAAAAATTCTACACATTTCCTTATCACTGTCAGTGAGCTGACCCGAGGAACTTTTGAGTGGGCCTATCTTGTCCCTGATCTTACTTCTGTATACCTGAAAGAATCCTTTTGGGTTAGTCTTCGATTCTCTTGCAACTTTAACCTCATAATCTCTTTTTGCTTTTCTAATTCCCTTTTTTATTTCTCTCTTTAACTGAATATATCGATTTCTCAATTGCCCCTCTCCTCTTTTGATTTGCCTATATATGCCTCTCTTTTGACCAGTCAGATATTTTAATCTATTGTTCATCCATTTAGGATCATTTTTGTTTGATCTGATTTCCCTATTTGGAACATAATTTGACTGAGCAGCTAGAACTATGCCCTGGAAAGCATCATATCGGCAACCATCACCACCTACCTGACCCTTAGTCAGGTCATTCCAGTTCAGCCCACCTAAGTAATTTTTCAGTCCTATGAAATCAGCCAAGCGAAAGTCAGGGACGGAGACTTGATTGCCATTATTAGGGGAATTCCATGATATATTAAAACTGAGTGATTTGTGATCACTTTCCCCAAGCTCGTCATTAACCTCAAGATTATTAATTAGTGTTTCCCTACTGGCAAGAACCAAGTCAAGGAGGTTATTTCCCCTAGTTGGCTCTGTCACAAACTGTTTTAAAAAACAATCCTGGATCGTATCAAGAAAGTCACCTGACTCTAAATTTCCTGTCAAATTGCTCCAGTCAATCTGTCTATAGTTGAAATCTCCCATTAGCACAACATTTTTGTATGTAGATGCCTTACGAATTTCGTCCCATAGAAGTTTACTGCACTCCCTATCAAGATTTGGGGCCCTGTAAATCACACCCAAAATTAGTTTTTCTCGGCCCTCGAGAAGCTGTAACCAAACAGATTCAGTGGCTGACGCTTCTAATTTAATATCTTGTCTAACACAACAATTTAAATTGTCTCTGACATACATCGCTACTCCACCACCTTTCCTGTTGACCCTGTCAGTGTGGAATAATTTATAGCCTTGTATGTGACATTCAGAGGGCATCTCTCTATCTTTCAGATTGAGCCAGGTCTCTGTTATAGCAATAATATCTATGTTTCCTGCACTTGCAATTAATCTTAGCTCATCTATCTTATTTCTTACACTCCTGCTATTAGTATAGTAAACCTTAAGGGAGCTAGTCCCTTGCTGCCCTCTGCTGTCCCCCTTTGTTTGCTGACCTGATCTATTGTCTTTATTTATAACTTCATGCTGAATGCCTTTTATACATTTACTGTTTCCAACCCAAGTGTTGCAACCTGCTTGTTTCCCACACACACCCATACCTCTATCTTCCATCAGTTTAAAATCATAGGCATTTCACCAATGGCCTTCTCAATCGAGTCTGCAAGTGCTACCACCCCAGCCCCAGAGAGATGTACCCCATCCCTTGCATACATATCATGTTTGCCATAAAAGTTGTTCCAGTTGTCAATGAATGGGATTGCAAGTTCCTTGCAGTATCTGTCTAGCCAGCAATTTACACCAATTGCCCTAGACAACCATTCATTTCCTACTCCCCTTCTAGGCAAGATGCTACATATGATTGGGATCCCTCCCTTAGACTTAATGAAATCTATAGCTGACCTGTACTTATCTAGCAGCTCTTCTCTCCTACCCTTCCCAATATCATTTCCACCAGCACTGAGACAGATAATGGGCTTGTTCCCATTACCTGACATGATATTATCCAGCCTGTTGACAATGTCCCCAACACCAGCTCCAGGGAAGCACACTCTATCTCTCATCTTCTTATTCCTATTACAAAAAGCACGGTCAATGTATCTTACCTGAGAGTCACCAACCACAAGAATGCGCTTACCTCCATTAGCAGGGGCAGTAGTACCCTTACCTTCACTGGCCACTGAAGTACATTCATCCTGAAGAACAGAGAAGCGATTTCCTACCTTCAAGTCTTCACTCTTAACTTTCCTTACTCTGATGCGCCTTCCATTACTGTGAACCACTCGCCACTTGTAGCAGGTGCTGGACTGCACCTCACTGCTGGTAGCCGTTGCTACCTCCCCACCTACAGCCTCCTCACAGCGAGAGACAGACTGCACCTCACTTGAAGCCTCATTCCCCACAACTCCAGCCACCTCACACTCTCTCCCAGACCCATTGAGGTGGACCTTCAGCCTCCTAATCTCCTCCTGGAGAAGCAAGACCTCCTCCTTCAACTCTCCAACCTCAATTTTTAAAACACTGCAGAAGCAAGCCATGCTTTGTAACCGTCCACACTAATCCCCAAAGCAGCTCAGGGTCTGTGACCTCACGTGACGACTGAGGCACCCATGTTATACTTGGAGATTTATTCCTGAGATTTAGTCCTAATGCAGTAGTTTTCAGTTATACCCATTCTTCATTAATTCAGACTTCCTACTATAAATATATTCACCACTCGCTATAAGCTAAGGATGAAAATATTTTAATGTGTTGTATATGCATTTTCTAGGCCTAGTTCTGTTGCTCACTTAATATATGATAGTGTAAACATTTTATCAGGCTTTTAAACATTTTATCAGGCTTTTATATGCAATTGAAATTGATAAAAAGACTAAGTTTCACTGTAGAACGATTTTCACTTTACAGCGGTAGCCTGGAACATAACCTGCTGTATAAGCGAGGGCCTCCTGTATATGAGCTAATTAAACAGAACAAGAGCTACAGTATATACAGCACAGTACAGTTCAGATGTATAAAGAGAGGGTTATTATTATACTCATTAAATGTACCAAACCAGCTTTTTTTTTTTTTTTTGGTTTTAGATGATTTTACATAGTAGATCTCCAAGCACAAATATCATAGGTGAGATAAGGATATATTAGAGAGTAGTAAAATGTAAGTAGTGTTGTTTGAGGTACACAGTAGTGGGTGAAAGGTGTATTTATGAGGTAATAAGGAAAGTCAAATTTGGCATAAATCAGTGGGAACAAAGACACTGGTAGCAGAGAATCCTTTTAACACAGTGATTTACCCAGCCTTGGATGATGGCTGGTAGACAGTGGCTTTTGCTATTGTCTGTCAGCATCAAGTTAAGAGTCACAGTGTGTGGCTCCATTGAAGGATGAACTTTCTGAAAGTAGAGCAGGGAAAATGATGGCTCCCAAGTGCTGAAAAAGATTTGTGCTCTTTGATTATTAGTCAATCAAATGGTGTTTTGACTGTCACCAAGACATAATATATTTCACTGAGGCATCAACTGTCTCTCCAGTCATGTGGGAACCGCTTCCTAAATAGGACAGTGATGAGAAGTTGACCAAGATCTTAACTGTGCTTTGATTAATAACATCCAGGTGTCCTCTAGCCTGCACTAACAACATTGTTGCCAACAGAGAAAGAGAGGGGAAAAGAGGGCTACATGTAGTATTGGAAAATTGGCAACTGTGTGAAGGAGAGTGCAGCAAGAGCACCTGCTAATCTTTATCTCACCCACTGAACATATCCAGTATGCAGGAGCAGCAGCTACCATAGTCCAACTAAACAGTATACACTATACAGCCTCTCCTCACTTAGTGTACTCATTTACTGATGACTCAGACTTGGCTTTCTGACCAGTGTGCATACCTATTCAATCTATTACAATATATAGTACACTGAGAGAGTTAGAGCTAAGGAAGGGGTAGCAATAATGTTGAAGGATCAATTATGAAAGGAGAAGAGGGAATATAAATATATAAATTCAAGGATTATGTGGGTTAAAATAAGGGTTGGATGCAAAAAATGGGTCATAATAAGTGTGTATGCACCTGGAGAAGAGAGGAGTGTAGAGGAGAGAGAAAGATTTTGGGATATGTTAAGCGAGTGTGTAGGGACTTTTGAATCAAGTGAAAGAGTAATTGTGGTAGGTGACCTAAATGCTAAAGTAGGAGAAATATTTAAAGAGGGTGTGGTAGGTAAGTTTGGGGTGCCAGGTATAAATGATAATGGGAGCCCTTTGATTGAACTTTGTATAGAAAGGGGTTTGGTTATAGGTAATATGTATTTTAAGAAAAAGAGGATAAATAATTGTACAAGATACAATGTAGGGCATAATGAGAGTAGTTTGTTGGAATATGTATTGGTAGATAAAAGACTGTTAGGTAGACTTCAAGATGTACATGTCTATAGAGGGGCCACAGATATATCAGATCACTTTTTAGTTGTAGCTGCAGTGAAAGTAAAAGGTAAATGGGATACAAGGAAAATGGAAGCAGCAGGTAAGAGAGAGGTGAAGGTTTATAAGCTACAGAATATACAATTACAGCACTCACATATTCAAAACATAAGCCTGCATACCCCTTAGCTGTTCTCTTAGGACAGTCCACATGGTGCATCTCAACAATGCCCTTCTCTCTTCTTGACTAAACTCTGGGTTAACCAGTGTCTTGACACACTTTAGTCACCCTGGGTATGATGGCCACAACTTAAGTTATAAAAACTCACCCCTGGAGCACACATAATGCCCAAAAAAAATTGAAGAAGGACCCAGAGGTTCCTCCCAGTTTGAAGTCAACAAAAAAAAGTCAGAGAGAGGGAGGGGCCTAGCTAAGCTCCTCCCACACCCACCAAAAAACACAATTCCAAGCACAATTCTCCAGTTACCACAATTCTACCACACCTTAATTTTACTTTTACAAAAAGAAATACAACTTTATAAACTACTTACTTAAATTGTGTGAGTGTGTGTCTATAGTATAACCTATTATATTGAGAAAAACAGGCTTGACTCAGCTGCCTTACAGCCATAAGAGTGATCTGCCCTTATGACATTTAGAGCTGAGTCCCCATCAATTCAATATAATTAGGTATTCCAGAGTAACTGTTACTTATAAATACATGTTGGGTCCTATAACCCCATAATAAGCACATATCCAATTCCCTAGATCAAGAGCCCCTCACCAGCATCAAGGTTCCTTGACACTGGTGAGGGTCTCTTGATCTAGGGAATTGGATATGTGCTCTTGTTCCCTAAATTAATAATAATAACAATAATAATAATAATGATAATTATAATACTACTAATAATAATAATGATAGAGCTTCAGTTCCCTAAATTATCAATAATAATAATAATTATAATTATTGCAATAATGATAGAGCAACAGTTCCCTAAATTAATAAAATAATAATAATATGTGCTCTTGTTCCCTAAATTAATAATAATAATTATAATTAGAATGATAGAGCTTCAGTTCCCGAAATTATCAATAATAATAATTATAATTATTGCAATAATGATAGACCTTCAGTTCCCTAAATTAATAATAATAATAATTATTATTATAATAATGATAGAGCTTCAGTTCTCTAAATTATCAATAATAATAATAATTATAATTACAATAACAACAGAGCTTCAGTTCCCTAAATTAACCCTTTCAGGGTCGACAGGCCCTCTCAGAGACTTGTTCTCAGGGTCGGCCAAATTTCAAAAAAAAAAAAAAAAAAAAAAAATGTGAAAAGATAGAAAATCTTTTCCCGGTCATAATGACACCAAAAGTATGAAATTTGATGGAAAACTTACAGAATTATGCTCTCACAAAGTTAGCGGTCTCGACGCTGTTTACGCATCGGCGATTTTGCCCACTTTGAGCCCTATTTTTGGCCAATTCCAGTGTACTTGTAGACAAAAATCATAACTATTTCGCTAGAACTCCATTTTTCTATCGAATGAGTACAAGAAACCACCCATTTACCGATTTCAACTATCCAATACAGTGGTCAGAATTTAGCAATTTTGCCAATTTCACACAAATTTCAAAAATAACATTTCCTCTGTTCATTAGTCACGTTCCCATGCCCCTCTTACATTCTTTTGCTTTCCACTTTGAATTCATTCTCACAAAAAAATAGAAGATTTACTGTTATGCAGACTACTGCATTGGTGTAGAAACGGTATAAATAATATCAGCGCATTTGTGAAAGAATATTAGACTCACCAGTTGACGTGTATTGGACGCTTAGCATGATTTGTTTACTTTTGAACTTTGGTAAAAATCGAACATTTCTGCTACTTTGAGTGCAATTTCAAGGTAGTTTTCTTTGTAAACCAGTCAAAATCATATCAATTTCTGTAATATGTCCTCCATTCTATAAAATGAGACCAGGAAAACTAGAATACAACAATAAATACCATACGAAAATACAGTGCAAAGTCGCTGTTTTAATCCAAAAACACGGTCAAAGTTTTTTTTTCCTCATTACACACTGTGTGCTGCAGAATTTTTTTTTTATACTGCGCACACTGACCACATAGACCCATTCTTTCATATGTAGGCCTACCAGCTTTCACTAGATTTGAGGGCACTAGAATTTAGGCGTACTAGTACGTCAAAAACCCTGGTGCGTAAGCTGTACTAGTACGTCCGAAACCCTGAAAGGGTTAAAATACCAGTGGATTTGGTATAAAACTAACAGAGAAAATATTTATAATTAACCCTTAAGAAAATTAAATACAGTATTAAATATATAGTCCCTAACCAATCTGTACTAAACAAGTGTAAGTTCTCTTCATATACATAAGATGAATACACACAAAATACATATTTATGTATTTGGTAAAACAACTGAGAAAAATTATTTAATTAAAATAATTTCTATTAAATATTTATAATGATGATAATGATACTGGCACTTTAGTTCCAAAGTGCCAATATCATTAGTGGGGAACAGTGCAGAACATCATAAGTATGGACCCTACTGTATTAGAAAACTGCAAAAGGATAAATATTGTTAAGTGACCCTACATGCATGCAGCATGATGAAGGCTCAATCTATAACATAATTAATGTGATGCATCCTATTTCTGTACCACAGAATTACATTAAGACTGATCCAACTGAGCGTACACTGGACTCCACTGTAATCCTACGTATCAACCAGGGAGAGGAGCCAGCTGCCTTCACTGCCATCTTCCCTTCATGGAACCAAGATATGTGGCAAGTAAGTGTGTATAAAAAAATGTATTACAATAGGAATCCAGTATGAGAGTTTGTCATACTGAATGCTATGTATGTCCTAAGAGTACAGTATGTGTGTATCTGTTGTTGTTGCATACAAAATAGAAGCTAGTGATAATGCAACATTTATTAGTAGGTGAATTGCAATTGAAATTTTTAGCTGTTTATGTAAGGAATGATGAAAGCGACATGTATTGTAGGATAATGTTCAGCATGTTTGTACAGCAAAATATGTATTCTTGTTTAACATCAGAGTTGAGGAATTATTTTAAAATATAAGTAGCATTTAAGTAAAATAAGCTAATAATAAATATATAAATAATCTATTACAGTGAATGTGGTACAGTAGATCTAGAGGTTAATCTGTTGATGAGAATATTACTCAAAACTAATGTTGGTACAGAGAGACAATATGCAGTGTTTACATAACTTTCTTCTAATACTATCTAGGTCCTTAATATTATATTGATAGGCTGTTATACACCAAACAAATATCTTAAATTGAATTTCAACAATATTTTTATATTGAGTTAATTCAGGGGTTTATAGAAGAATTTTGCTCTTAATGATTTTGACCTATCTTTGCATTATTTGTGATTGAGAAGGTGTGAAAATTCTATGTAATTAAGAATAAACATCTAATTCAATTTTAAAACACAACAGTTCTTGGCTAGTTTAACAATAAAAATTTTGTCACCCTCCAAGATCTGTTCTGGTAAGAGCAGATGTTATCATATTGTATGTTTGTATTATGGGTAGTTCAATAGAACATAGATACATTAGTACTCAATTCTAAATAAGTTTTGTTTTGAGGATAGAGGAGGAGATGGAAGTAAAATTATTTTGTTAGCTAGCTTATTTAAAATATGTAATTTGTAAATATTAGTGATAATTGACAATGAAAGTAGAAGGAAAGTTCTTAATTACCATTTAATTTACTAAAATATCAGTAGTGCACAACTTATGCATTGTTAGGCATACATCACGTAATATCCATGCTGAAGACTGTGGGATGGAGTAATGTGTTCAGTCAGACTGTGGGATGGAGTAGTGTGTTCAGTCAGACTGTGGGATGGAGTAGTGTGTTCAGTCAGACTGTAGGATGGAGTAGTGTGTTCAGTCAGACTGGGATGGAGTAGTGTGTTCAGACTGTGGGATGGAGTAGTGTTCAGATTGTGGGATGTAGTGTGTTTAATCAGACTGTGAGATGGAGTAGTGTGTTCAGTCAGACTGTAAGTTGTAGTAGTGTTTTCAGCTTAACTGTTGAATGAACTTGAATTTTTAGATTTCAGTAAAATTTGTCAGGAGTGGAGATTGGTGCCAAGGAATGAAAGGGGTATGATTTTAAGAATATATGTGCAGAGGGTGGTAAAGGAAAAAATCCATGTATCAGTGATATACAGAAGCCAGAGTATAATGGAGAGAAGAAAAAAGGTTGACAGTAGTGAGAGAGTGCTCAAGGAAAGCCAGTAAGAGAATGGGTGAGTCTTTATCAGCAAATTTTGCTGGGGAGCAAAGGGACCTAGCAGTTAAAAATAAGAGTTAAATGGGGAAGTGGATGTACTGAAAATATGGGGGGAATATTTTAAGTTGTTAAATGTTGATGATGAAAGGGAGACAGTGATTTTTTGTGTTGGGCAGGGAGGAATACCTGCTTATAGGAGCAAGGAAGAGGCAGAGATGGTTGTGGGGAAAGTGCATAAGCAGTGGATAAAATGAAAGAGGTTACGCATCTGTGGCAAATGGGATTAAGACTAAGTTATTAAAAGCAGTAGTTGATCTATTTGTTCATTATATGCATGAAAGGTAAGATACCTTATGATTGGCAGAGAGCATGAGTAGTTCTTTTATATAGGGTAAAAAGGAGGATAAATAAGTATACACGATATGATGTAGGGCGAAATGACAGTAGTTTGTTGGATTATGTATTGGTAGATAAAAGACTGTTGAGTAGACTTCAGGATGTACATGTTTATAGAGGGGCCACAGATATATCAGATCACTTTCTAGTTGTAGCTACACTGAGAGTAAAAGGTAGATGGGATACAAGGAGAATAGAAGCATCAGGGAAGAGAGAGGTGAAGGTTTATAAACTAAAAGAGGAGGCAGTTAGGGTAAGATATAAACAGCTATTGGAGGATAGATGGGCTAATGAGAGCATAGGCAATGGGGTCGAAGAGGTATGGGGTAGGTTTAAAAATGTAGTGTTAGAGTGTTCAGCAGAAGTTTGTGGTTACAGGAAAGTGGGTGCAGGAGGGAAGAGGAGCGATTGGTGGAATGATGATGTAAAGAGAGTAGTAAGGGAGAAAAAGTTAGCATATGAGAAGTTTTTTTACAAAGTAGAAGTGATGCAAGGAGGGAAGAGTATATGGAGAAAAAGAGAGAAGTTAAGAGAGTGGTGAAGCAATGTAAAAAGAGAGCAAATGAGAGAGTGGGTGAGATGTTATCAACAAATTTTGTTGAAAATAAGAAAAAGTTTTGGAGTGAGATTAACAAGTTAAGAAAGCCTAGAGAACAAATGGATTTGTCAGTTAAAAATAGGAGAGGAGAGTTATTAAATGGAGAGTTAGAGGTATTGGGAAGATGGAGGGAATATTTTGAGGAATTGTTAAATGTTGATGAAGATAGGGAAGCTGTGATTTCGTGTATAGGGCAAGGAGGAATAACATCTTGTAGGAGTGAGGAAGAGCCAGTTGTGAGTGTGGGGGAAGTTCGTGAGGCAGTAGGTAAAATGAAAGGGGGTAAGGCAGCCGGGATTGATGGGATAAAGATAGAAATGTTAAAAGCAGGTGGGGATATAGTTTTGGAGTGGTTGGTGCAATTATTTAATAAATGTATGGAAGAGGGTAAGGTACCTAGGGATTGGCAGAGAGCATGCATAGTTCCTTTGTATAAAGGCAAAGGGGATAAAAGAGAGTGCAAAAATTATAGGGGGATAAGTCTGTTGAGTGTACCTGGTAAAGTGTATGGTAGAGTTATAATTGAAAGAATTAAGAGTAAGACGGAGAATAGGATAGCAGATGAACAAGGAGGCTTTAGGAAAGGTAGGGGGTGTGTGGACCAGGTGTTTACAGTGAAACATATAAGTGAACAGTATTTAGATAAGGCTAAAGAGGTCTTTGTGGCATTTATGGATTTGGAAAAGGCGTATGACAGGGTGGATAGGGGGGCAATGTGGCAGATGTTGCAAGTGTATGGTGTAGGAGGTAGGTTACTGAAAGCAGTGAAGAGTTTTTACGAGGATAGTGAGGCTCAAGTTAGAGTATGTAGGAAAGAGGGAAATTTTTTCCCAGTAAAAGTAGGCCTTAGACAGGGATGTGTGATGTCACCGTGGTTGTTTAATATATTTATAGATGGGGTTGTAAGAGAAGTAAATGCGAGGGTCTTGGCAAGAGGCGTGGAGTTAAAAGATAAAGAATCACACACAAAGTGGGAGTTGTCACAGCTGCTCTTTGCTGATGACACTGTGCTCTTGGGAGATTCTGAAGAGAAGTTGCAGAGATTGGTGGATGAATTTGGTAGGGTGTGCAAAAGAAGAAAATTAAAGGTGAATACAGGAAAGAGTAAGGTTATGAGGATAACAAAAAGATTAGGTGATGAAAGATTGAATATCAGATTGGAGGGAGAGAGTATGGAGGAGGTGAACGTATTCAGATATTTGGGAGTGGACGTGTCAGCGGATGGGTCTATGAAAGATGAGGTGAATCATAGAATTGATGAGGGAAAAAGAGTGAGTGGTGCACTTAGGAGTCTGTGGAGACAAAGAACTTTGTCCTTGGAGGCAAAGAGGGGAATGTATGAGAGTATAGTTTTACCAACGCTCTTGTATGGGTGTGAAGCGTGGGTGATGAATGTTGCAGCGAGGAGAAGGCTGGAGGCAGTGGAGATGTCATGTCTGAGGGTAATGTGTGGTGTGAATATAATGCAGAGAATTCGTAGTTTGGAAGTTAGGAGGAGGTGCGGGATTACCAAAACTGTTGTCCAGAGGGCTGAGGAAGGGTTGTTGAGGTGGTTCGGACATGTAGAGAGAATGGAGCGAAACAGAATGACTTCAAGAGTGTATCAGTCTGTAGTGGAAGGAAGGCGGGGTAGGGGTCGGCCTAGGAAGGGTTGGAGGGAGGGGGTAAAGGAGGTTTTGTGTGCGAGGGGCTTGGACTTCCAGCAGGCATGCGTGAGCGTGTTTGATAGGAGTGAATGGAGACAAATTGTTTTTAATACTTGACGTGCTGTTGGAGTGTGAGCAAAGTAACATTTATGAAGGGATTCAGGGAAACCGGCAGGCCGGACTTGAGTCCTGGAGATGGGAAGTACAGTGCCTGCACTCTGAAGGAGGGGTGTTAATGTTGCAGTTTAAAAACTGTAGTGTAAAGCACCCTTCTGGCAAGACAGTGATGGAGTGAATGATGGTGAAAGTTTTTCTTTTTCGGGCCACCCTGCCTTGGTGGGAATCGGCCGGTGTGATAATAAAAAAAAAAAAAAAAGGAGACAAAAGTGTTAAAAAAAATCTGTTGAGTTTATCAAGTAAAATTTTTTTTTTTTTTCAACAAGTCGGCCGTCTCCCACCGAGGCAGGGTGACCCAAAAAAGAAAGAAAATCCCCAAAAAGAAAATCCCATCATTCAACACCCTCACACATTATCACTGTTTTTGCAAGTGCAGGCATATACGTACTTCCCTCCAAACTGCCAATATCCCAGGACTCTTCCCAAGTCAAGTCCGACTATAAGAAAATAACCAGTTTCCCTGAATCCCTTCACTAAATATTATCCTGCTCACACTCCAACAGATCGTCAGGTCCCAAGTATCATTCGTCTTCATTCACTCCTATCTAACACGCTCATGCACGCTTGCTGGAAGTCCAAGCCCCTCGCCCACAAAACCTCCTTTACCCCCTCTCTCCAACCTTTTCGAGGATGACCCCTACCCTTCCTTCCTTCCCCTATTGATTTATATGCTTTCCATGTCATTCTACTTTGATCCATTCTCTCTAAATGACCAAACCACCTCAACAACCCCTCTTCTGCCCTCTGACTAATGCTTTAATTAACTCCACACCTTCTCCTAATTTCCACACTCCGAATTTTCTGCATAATATTTACACCACACATTGCCCTTAGACAGGACATCTCCACTGCCTCCAACCGTCTCCTCGCTGCTGCATTTACCACCCAAGCTTCACATCCATATAAGAGTGTTGGTACCACTATACTTTCATACATTCCCTTCTTTGCCTCCATAGATAGCGTTTTTTGACTCCACATATACCTCAATGCACCACTCACCTTTTTTCCCTCATCAATTCTATGATTAACCTCATCCTTCATAAATCCATCCGCCGACACGTCAACTCCCAAGTATCTGAAAGCATTCACTTCTTCCATACTCCTCCTCCCCAATTTGATATCCAATTTTTCTTTATCTAAACCATTTGATACCCTCATCACCTTACTCTTTTCTATGTTCACTTTCAACTTTCTACCTTTACACACATTCCCAAACTCATCCACTAACCTTTGCAATTTTTCTTTAGAATCTCCCATAAGCACAGTATCATCAGCAAAAAGTACCTGTGTCAATTCCCATTTTGAATTTGATTCCCCATAATTTAATCCCACCCCTCTCCCGAACACCCTAGCATTTACTTCTTTTACAACCCCATCTATAAATATATTAAACAACCATGGTGACATTACACATCCCTGTCTAAGACCTACTTTTACCAGGAAGTATTCTCCCTCTCTTTTACACACCCTAACCTGAGCCTCACTATCCTCATAAAATGTATGGTAGAATTATTATTGGCAGAGTTAGCAGTAAAACAGAAAATAGGGATGCAGGGGAGTAGGGAGGATTTAGGAAGGATAGGGGATGTGTAGACTAAGTATTTATATTGAAGCATTTAAGTAAACATTACTTAAATAAGGGAAAAAAACTGTTTGTAGCATTTATGTATTTAGAAGAGCCATATACTGTAATATGGTGAATAAGGGAGCAGTGTGTCAGATGTTGCAAATCTTTCTTTCAACACACCGGCCGTATCCCACCGAGTCGGGGTGGCCCAAAAGGAAAAACGAAAGTTTCTCCTTTTACATTTAGTAATATATACAGGAGAAGAGGTTACTAGCCCCTTGCTCCCGGCATTTTAGTCGCCTCTTACAACACGCATGGCTTACGGAGGAAGAATTCTGTTCCACTTCCCCATGGAGAATGTTGCAAATGTATGGAATAAATAGTAGGTTATTAAAAGCAGTAAAGAGGTGGAAAGTGAGCTTAGGTAAAAGTAGACCTTAGCCAGGAGTGCATGATGTCATCATGGTTGTTTAGCATTTATGTAGATGGGGTGTTAAAACTGAATAGGGAGACCTGTTGGGGAGAAGTGCAGGACTCGAAAATGAATTGTATGCCAAGTGGGTGTTGTTACAGTTTTGTAGCCTTCTAGGGAGGTTCCTTGACTCCAGTGAAAGGTTCTTGATCCAAGGAATTAGACCTGCCCTTCCCTTCCTTTAGAACAAACCTGAATGCTTCCCATTTCTGCAAACACAGCATGATCCCTATAGTTTACTGCACTCTCTTCTACCTTATGAATGTAATAATAATAGTCTCAGTTGCTCTTTGCTGATAACACAGTACTTTTGGGAGATTCTGAAGAGAAGCTGCAGACAATAGTGGATGAATTTGAGAAGGTGTGTAAAATATGGAAATTAAAAGAAGATGTACAAAAGAGCAAAATAACGAGAGTAACAATAAGTTTAGGAATAAAAGATTAGATATCAGATTGGAGGGAGTGTGCAGGAATTCAGTGTATTTAGATGTCTGAGAGTGGACTTGTTGGCAGATACATCTGTGAAAGATGAGGTAGACCACAGAAAATATGAGGGAAAAAATGTAGGTGGTATGTTAAAGCATCTGTGGAAAGCAAGAAGTTTGTTTATGAAGGCAAAAAGGGAAATATTGCAGAGTGTAGTGGTACCCACACTTTTATATAAATGTGAGGCATTGTGAGAGTGTACAAAGAATTTAGAACATAGAAATTAGAAGATTCTGTAATGTGGGATTACCGTAGGAGGGGGGTTGCTTGGCCATTTAAAGAGGATGGAACAGAATAGAATGACCAAGAGTGTGTATAAATTTTGAGATGGAAGGAACAGAGGGTTAGGGGTCATCCTTGGAAGGGTTGGAAGGAAGGGCATTGGAGGTTTTGAGTGCAGGTTTGTGCTAACATGTTAGATCAGAATAAGAGGAGAAAAGTAGTTTTTATAGCTTGATATATTGTTGAATCCCTTTATGTGAGCAAGGTAAGAAAGGGATTCAAAGAATTCAGTTAACTGAAATTAAATCCTGAAGGTGTGAAGTACAGTACCTGCACTCTGAAGGAAAGGTGAGGGTGTTGCAATTGAAAAGATCACCTGAACTTTAAAATCTGTAGACTTCTGCAAGATAGTTATTGAGGGAATGATGGTGAATGTGTTTCCTTTTTATGGTAACCCTGCCTTGGTGGGAGAATGACAATTTAATAAAAGAATATGCAGAACCATACAGGTATTGCCATGAAAATAAAAAAAATATTTTGTGGCAAGGACATCTCTGTATTCATCTTCAAATTAAAAAATATCTTGTTTATACAGTAGTTAACCCTGGAAGGGATTGATACATCATACCTTACAATTCTATCCAATTCCTTCCCTTAACCCTTTGACTGTTTTGGCCGTATATATACATCTTACGAGCCAGTGTTTCGGACATATGTACAGTGGACCCTCGCCTAACGAACGCATCGCATAACGTTAAATCTGCCTAGCGATACATTTTAATGCAAAAATTTTGCCTCGGCTAGCGCTAAAAAACTTGCTCAACGCGATTCATTCAAGACGCGTCCACGTGCGGCCTGAGCCCGCCTTACTTGTTCCGTGGGTGCCAGTGTTTACAAGCCAGCCACCGCGGTCGCTTCCAAGCATACAATCGGAACATTTCATATTATCACAGCCTTTTTAGTGATTGCACCTGCAAAATAAGTCACCACGGGCCCCAAGAAAGCTTCTAGTGCCAACCCTACAGCAAAAAGAGTGAGAATTACTATGGATATGAAGAAAGAGATCATTGCTAAGTATGAAAGTGGAGTGCGTGTCTCCGAGCTGGCCAGGTTGTGCACAAAACCCCAATCAACCATCGCTACTATTGTGGCCAAGAAAACGGCAATCAAGGAAGCTGTTCTCGCTTTATTTTCGAAACAGAGATCGCAAGTGATAGAAGATCTTGAGAGACTGTTATTGGTGTGGATAAACGAAAAACAGATAGCAGGAGATAGCATCTCTCAAGCGATCATATGTGAAAAGGCTAGGAAGTTGCATGAGGATTTAATTAGAAAAATGCCTGCAACTAGTGATGATGTGAGTGAATTTAAGGCGAGCAAAGGTTGGTTTGAGAGATTTAAGAATCGTAGTGGCATACATAGTGTGATAAGGCATGGTGAGGCTGCCAGTTCGGACCACAAAGTGGCTGAAAAATATGTGCAGGAATTCAAGGAGTACATAGACAGTGAAGGACTGAAACCTGAACAAGTGTTTAATTGTGACGAAACAGGCCTGTTTTGGAAGAAAATGCCAAACAGGACTTACATTATTCAGGAGGAAAAGGCATTCCCAGGACATAAGCCTATGAAAGACAGGCTTACTCTGTTGATGTGTGCCAATGCTAGTGGTGATTGCAAAGTGAAGCCTTTATTGGTGTATCACTCTGAAACTCCCAGAGTGTTCAGGAAAAACAATGTCCTCAAGGCTAATTTGTGTGTGCTGTGGAGGGCAAACAGTAAGGCATGGGTCACTAGGGACTTTTTCTATGACTGGTTACACCATGCATTTGCCCCCACTGTGAAAAATTACCTAATTGAAAAGAAATTAGACCTTAAGTGCCTCCTGGTATTAGACAGTGCTCCTGGTCATCCTTCAGACGTGGCAGAGCGACTTTCTGCGGAAATGAGCTTCATTAAGGTCAAGTTTTTGCCTCCTAATACCACTCCTCTCCTGCAGCCCATGGACCAGCAGGTCATTTCCAACTTCAAGAAACTGTACACAAAAGCTATGTTTGAAAGGTGCTTTGTAGTGACCGCAGAAACTCAATTGATTCTAAGACAGTTTTGGAGAGATCACTTTAGCATCCTCAATTTTGTAAACATTATAGGTAAGGCTTGGGAGGAAGTGACTAAGAGGACCTTGAACTCTGCTTGGAAGAAACTGTGGCCAGAATGTGTAGACAAAAGGGATTTTGAAGGGTTTGAGGCTAACCCTGGGAATCCTATGCCAGGTGAGGAATCCATTGTGGCATTGGGGAAATCCTTGGGGTTGGAGGTTAGTGGGGAGGAAGTGGAAGAGTTGGTGGAGGAGGACAATGAAGAACTAACCACTGATGAGCTGCTAGATCATCTTCAACAGCAAGAGGCCACACCTGAGGAAACTGCTTTGGAGGAGGGGATAGAGAAATTGAGGAAGTTGCCTACTTCAAAGATTAAGGAAATGTGTGCAATGTGGCTTAAAGTGCAAACCTTTTTTGATGAAAATCACCCTCACACAGCTATTACAAGCCGTGCTGGTGACTATTACACTGACAATGTTGTGAAACACTTTAGGAATGTCATAAAGGAACGGGAGGTACAGGCCTCTATGGACACATATGTAGTGCGACAGAGGTCCAGTGACTCTCAAGCTGGTCCTAGTGGCATTAAAAGAAGAAGGGAAGTAACCCCGGAAAAGGACTTGCCACCTCAAGTCCTAATGGAAGGTGATTCCCCTTCTAAACACTAACACCATCAGCACTCTTCCCTCCTCCCATCCCATCAATCATCACCAGATCTTCAATAAAGGTAAGTGTCATGTAACTGTGCATCTCTTCTTCAGTTTGTGTGTATTAAAATTAATATTTCATGTGGTAAACATTTTTTTTTTGTTCATACTTTGGGGTGTCTTGCACGGATTAATTTGATTTCCATTATTTCTTATGGGGAAAATTAATTCGCCTAACAATAATTTCGCCTAACGTTGAGCTCTCAGGAACGGATTAATATCGTTAGGTGAGGGTCCACTGTATACTCAATAATTCTAGCGGCTTCAAATCAAGAAGGAGAAAGCTGGTAGGCCCACATGTGAGAGAATGGGTCTGTGTGGTCAGTGTGCACTGTATAAAAAAAATCCTGCAGCACGCATTGCAAAATGAGGAAAAAAAACTCCATGTTTTTGGATTAAAACGCCGACTTTGAGGTGTATTTTCGTATAGTATTTATGGTTGTATTCTCGTTTTCTTGGTCTCATTTGATAGAATGGAAAGCATGTTACAAAAATAGAGATGATTTGATTAGTTTCACGATGAAAATGACCTTGAAATTGAGCTCAAAGTAGTGGCAATGTTCTATTTTTACCAATGTTCAAGAGTAAGCAAATCACACCACACGTCCAATACACATCAACTAGGGAGTCTAATATCCTTTCACTAGTGCACTGATATTATTTATACCATTTTTACAATAATGCAGTAGTCTGCATAACGGTAAATCTTCTATTTTTTGTGTGAATAAAAAATCAAAATAGAAAGCAAGAGTAATATAAGAGTGGCCTGGAGAAGTGACTAATGAACAGAGGATATGTTATTTTAGTGCCAAGAATGTCTGCATTGTTTATTTTGGACCCTATTTTGAAATTGGCATCTTTTTTAATTTGCTTGTAATTGCCCAAATTGCCAATTTCTGACCATTCCATTGGGTAGTTGAAATTGGTAAATGGGCAGTTTCTTGTACTCAATTGATAGAAAAAAATGGAGTTCTAAAGAAATAGCTACGAGTTTGGTCGATTGGAACAATGGAATTGGCCAAAAATAGGGCTCAGAGTCGGCGAAATTGCCGATGCGTACATATTGCTGAGATCGCTAACTTCACGGGAGTGTAATTCCTTAAGTTTTTTATCAAATTTCATACTTTTGGTGTCATTACCATCGGGAAAAGATTCTCTATCATTTCATGAGAAACAATAATGTTTTTTTTTTTTTCCCAAAATTTTGCGACATAGAATGACAGTTTCAGAAATGGGCTTGCGACAGTCAAAGGGTTAAGGAAGGAACCAGATTTGTCCTCCAACTTTGGCCAAACCCGATTACCTCTCATTTCCCAGGTACATATGACCCCTAAGGTTCCAGCACTTCTCTCTGATTTAAAATTTAAAAACAGATCAGTTCCCCTTCCCCTCTGCTTTGTTTCTGGAATGGTAGTTTGAGAATGCCTCTTCAGACTTTATTAAACTTACAACACCTGTGTGTTGTGAAAGGGAGGTTATTTGTCTCTGTGTGAGGCTACAGCAGCAAATAAGCTGATGTGCATGACATTAGGTATACATTTTACCTGCATTGAAAATGCAGACACAATCAATTTTTTACTTGGAGTTTACCTGGAGAGAGTTCCGGGGGTCAACGCCCCCGCGGCCCGGTCTGTGACTAGGCCTCCTGGTGGATCAGAGCCTGATCAACCAGGCTGTTACTGTTGGCTGCACGCAAACCAACGTACGAGCCACAGCCCGGCTCGTCTACAGTGTTGGCATGTGGGTACCTTAATGTCATATACGTACCAACTCTCTTCAAACAAAAGTTTACATTTTAATTTTTCACCTCAGTTTTCAAATTAGGTTAAGTTACAACATGTTAGTTTAACAACAGTCACACACTCAGTTTAAGTGTATATGATAGTAGCATTTTATAAACCTTCACAGACACGCACATGCATATATATATATATACATACATCTATGTTTTTCTCCTTTTTCTAAATAGCTCTTGTTCTTTTTTATTTCTTCTATTGTCCATGGGGAAGTGGAAAAGAATCTTTCCTCCGTAAGCCATGCGTGTCGTATGAGGCGACTAAAATGCCGGGAGCAATGGGCTAGTAACCCCTTCTCCTGTATACATTTACTAAAAAAGAGAAGAAGAAAAACTTTATAAAACTGGGATGCTTAAATGTGCGTGGATGTAGTGCGGATGACAAGAAACAGATGATTGCTGATGTTATGAATGAAAAGAAGTTGGATGTCCTGGCTCTAAGCGAAACAAAGCTGAAGGGGGTAGGAGAGTTTCAGTGGGGGGAAATAAATGGGATTAAATCTGGAGTATCTGAGAGAGTTAGAGCAAAGGAAGGGGTAGCAGTAATGTTAAATGATCAGTTATGGAAGGAGAAAAGAGAATATGAATGTGTAAATTCAAGAATTATGTGGATTAAAGTAAAGGTTGGATGCGAGAAGTGGGTCATAATAAGCGTGTATGCACCTGGAGAAGAGAGGAATGCAGAGGAGAGAGAGAGATTTTGGGAGATGTTAAGTGAATGTATAGGAGCCTTTGAACCAAGTGAGAGAGTAATTGTGGTAGGGGACCTGAATGCTAAAGTAGGAGAAACTTTTAGAGAGGGTGTGGTAGGTAAGTTTGGGGTGCCAGGTGTAAATGATAATGGGAGCCCTTTGATTGAACTTTGTATAGAAAGGGGTTTAGTTATAGGTAATACATATTTTAAGAAAAAGAGGATAAATAAGTATACACGATATGATGTAGGGCGAAATGACAGTAGTTTGTTGGATTATGTATTGGTAGATAAAAGACTGTTGAGTAGACTTCAGGATGTACATGTTTATAGAGGGGCCACAGATATATCAGATCACTTTCTAGTTGTAGCTACACTGAGAGTAAAAGGTAGATGGGATACAAGGAGAATAGAAGCATCAGGGAAGAGAGAGGTGAAGGTTTATAAACTAAAAGAGGAGGCAGTTAGGGTAAGATATAAACAGCTATTGGAGGATAGATGGGCTAATGAGAGCATAGGCAATGGGGTCGAAGAGGTATGGGGTAGGTTTAAAAATGTAGTGTTAGAGTGTTCAGCAGAAGTTTGTGGTTACAGGAAAGTGGGTGCAGGAGGGAAGAGGAGCGATTGGTGGAATGATGATGTAAAGAGAGTAGTAAGGGAGAAAAAGTTAGCATATGAGAAGTTTTTACAAAGTAGAAGTGATGCAAGGAGGGAAGAGTATATGGAGAAAAAGAGAGAGGTTAAGAGAGTGGTGAAGCAATGTAAAAAGAGAGCAAATGAGAGAGTGGGTGAGATGTTATCAACAAATTTTGTTGAAAATAAGAAAAAGTTTTGGAGTGAGATTAACAAGTTAAGAAAGCCTAGAGAACAAATGGATTTGTCAGTTAAAAATAGGAGAGGAGAGTTATTAAATGGAGAGTTAGAGGTATTGGGAAGATGGAGGGAATATTTTGAGGAATTGTTAAATGTTGATGAAGATAGGGAAGCTGTGATTTCGTGTATAGGGCAAGGAGGAATAACATCTTGTAGGAGTGAGGAAGAGCCAGTTGTGAGTGTGGGGGAAGTTCGTGAGGCAGTAGGTAAAATGAAAGGGGGTAAGGCAGCCGGGATTGATGGGATAAAGATAGAAATGTTAAAAGCAGGTGGGGATATAGTTTTGGAGTGGTTGGTGCAATTATTTAATAAATGTATGGAAGAGGGTAAGGTACCTAGGGATTGGCAGAGAGCATGCATAGTTCCTTTGTATAAAGGCAAAGGGGATAAAAGAGAGTGCAAAAATTATAGGGGGATAAGTCTGTTGAGTGTACCTGGTAAAGTGTATGGTAGAGTTATAATTGAAAGAATTAAGAGTAAGACGGAGAATAGGATAGCAGATGAACAAGGAGGCTTTAGGAAAGGTAGGGGGTGTATGGACCAGGTGTTTACAGTGAAACATATAAGTGAACAGTATTTAGATAAGGCTAAAGAGGTCTTTGTGGCATTTATGGATTTGGAAAAGGCGTATGACAGGGTGGATAGGGGGGCAATGTGGCAGATGTTGCAAGTGTATGGTGTAGGAGGTAGGTTACTGAAAGCAGTGAAGAGTTTTTACGAGGATAGTGAGGCTCAAGTTAGAGTATGTAGGAAAGAGGGAAATTTTTTCCCAGTAAAAGTAGGCCTTAGACAAGGATGTGTGATGTCACCGTGGTTGTTTAATATATTTATAGATGGGGTTGTAAGAGAAGTAAATGCGAGGGTCTTGGCAAGAGGCGTGGAGTTAAAAGATAAAGAATCACACACAAAGTGGGAGTTGTCACAGCTGCTCTTTGCTGATGACACTGTGCTCTTGGGAGATTCTGAAGAGAAGCTGCAGAGATTGGTGGATGAATTTGGTAGGGTGTGCAAAAGAAGAAAATTAAAGGTGAATACAGGAAAGAGTAAGGTTATGAGGATAACAAAAAGATTAGGTGATGAAAGATTGAATATCAGATTGGAGGGAGAGAGTATGGAGGAGGTGAACGTATTCAGATATTTGGGAGTGGACGTGTCAGCGGCAGCAACGGTATCCTACCAGCTCTTCTTTCTCAAAAAAAAACATCGCCCATCAAAACTTGTGATGGCCTAAGTGAAAGTTCAACTACATGAACCCACGTAGACCACAACATGACCCAAGAATACTAAGAATGTAACCCAAATCTTGACAAAATTAGAAGATCTAAGGAAGACAGCCCTGCTAACCCAAACACTGCCTCCGCTGCCAGACAACCACTTAACCCAAGCTCCGAGAAAACAAGCCTTCTCCTCCATTGCTACACAGTATCTACTTCAGTGATACTATGAAAGGATATCGCAGAAGACACAACACCAGTAATAAAAGAATAACAGCAAGGACCCTAGAACTCAACTTGTCTACCCAGCAGGACGCCAGTGTATCATCAACCCCTCTCACCGACGCCACCCAGGGAACAACAACAACAACAACAAACATGGCTGACTCCCCCTCCAACTCCACTCCCTTCAAAGGATTCATCCATGATAACTCAGGTACGATTATTCCTGACAATATCAAGGACTACATCGTTGCTCTAGAAAATGAAATCAAAGATATCAAAGCAGCACTCGAGCGACGAGATTCCAAGATAACCAACCTCGAGAATAAGATCCAAAACCTTGAAGAGAAGATTACATCGGGAAGTGTTGACACAGAAAATACTCTAAAAGCAGCTATAGCCAGTCACACTGAGCAAATAACAACAATAAATATGAAGGTTGAAGAAGCAATCAAGGACTGGAATCAGAACATGCACACTCGACTAAATGAATACCTTGATTTCCAAGACGACAAAACTGAACAAGATAAGTTGTCTGATGCAGTTATAATAAACAGTCCACACATTCCTAGTGACATAACACAAGCACAGTGCAAAGAAACTGCTATCAGGATAATACAGAACCACGTACAAGTCATCGTGCAAAACAATGAAATCAAAGAAACACGTTTGTTAGGAAAACCAGGAAGTAAACACAGTATAATGATCCGACTTCATTCTTACGATAAAAGAAAGGACCTAATTAAATCAGCAATTACAATGAAAAATGGAGTGTACATAAATGAGTGTCTAACAAAAAAACGTCAAAACCTTCTGTTCAGGCTGAGAAAACTTAAACAGGAAAACAAAATACATCAGTGTTTCACGCGAGATGGGAAAATACTAGTAAGGAAAACATCAACAGGACAACAATATACCATCTCAAACGAACATGATTTCTCTACCTTCCTTAGAAAAGCTGACATTTCTGTAACAGATTAGATAAGTGCCCTTAATACATATATACGTGTGGTGCATATAGTGTACGTTACTATTATATTGTACATTATTATTTTTATTATTTTTCATCACTAGCTAATGCCAACTACCTCCAATACTCTATAACTTTCTTACTGCTATTAATTGCTCATAATTTTAAATTACAAGTCAAATCTTACTCCAAATTAATAATATTCATTATTCTTACCTGTCCATTTAATTTTGTTTATCACTACTTGTTTTTTAGTCACTTTTTATTGTGTATGCAATTAGTGTATATTCCAATTACTTTTTTGCAAGTACCAAAACTATCTTTTGCTAGCTAGTACCAACTACCTCATTTTTTTTACTTTTACTGTGCAATAAACTGCTCAATTTATTTAATATTACAAATCAGATCTTACTCCTAAACCAATATTATTTCATAGTGACCACCTGTCCATTTAACTTTGTTTACCATTACTTAATTTTAGTCCCTCATATATTTTCTCCTTTATTTTAGCTTTATATAACTACCCTAGTTTATACATTCACAATTGTTAAAATAATCAAGGTGCTATTCTCAGGTGCTAAAGTAGAATAAGTTCACAACTTTGCCATTATATTCCAAAACTACCTTAGCTCATTATTTTACATTTGTTAAATAATTCAGGTACTTTTTTTTAGCTTAAGACTATTTACTTTGTTTTATACTTAATTCTAACTATAGATTCACTACAAATCTTATGATTACAAGCATTGATCCTGATACCAACCTCTTATTTAATGACTTAAATGATTCAAACAGTTACTGTAATTACTACACTGCAGAACAATCAAAGGCACTTCTCAGTGCCAACAACAACATAACTATTTTTAACTACAATATCAGATCTTTAAGCAAGCATTACGATGACCTCATAGCATTACTAAATTCCTTACATGCCAATATGTCCATCATTACACTAACTGAAACCTGGCTAAAGCCTGATAGTACAGATGTCTATGCCATTCCTGGTTACACAGCCATACACAACTGTAGGCCAGACCAACAAGGGGGTGGCACAGCCATATACTACTCAGACCAACTAGAATGTATCACTAATACTTGCACAAGGGATGAACATGGGGAATATATAATAGCCAAATTCAAATCCAAATACCTACAAAAACCTCTCACATTGATAAACATTTACAGAGTTCCACAGTCAAACATTAGCCAATTTAGTCAAAACCTAGGAAGTATGATAACTGATGCACGCATGAACAAAGATCACTTACTACTCTCAGGTGACTTCAATATAAATCTCCTGCAAGACCAGGACCCACACGTTACTGAATTCACAAACACAATGAGTAACTGTATGTTGCTACCAACAGTAACAAAACCTACAAGAGTTACAGAGACTAGTGTTTCCCTACTTGACCACATCTGGACCAACACCATATCCCCTTTAAAATCAGGCATAATTACAGATAATACCACAGACCACTACCCTACTTTTCTCATAACAACTCTTGGTAAATTACCCCAAGACACTACTAAAGTCACCTTCAGACTTCACAATGAGGCAGCCATTAATAACTTCACAACAGCAGTAGCAAACATTGACTGGCACACTGAGCTAGAAATCTATACAGATATTGACGAATGTATTAATAATTTTCTAAAAAAGACCCAATACCTCTATAACAAGCACTGCCCAAAAAAACTAAACAGATGACAGCTAAGAGACTGAACAGTCCCTGGTTAACACCCAGCATTCTCAAATCCATAAATACAAAACACCAATATGAAAAACAGTACAGAATGGGTCACATAACCAGAGACCAAACAAAACGTTACTCGTCAATCCTAACCAGCCTGATAAGAAGGGCAAAAAAATTGTATTATGAGAACAGATTATCCAACTTACGAGGTGATATAAAAAAGACCTGGAAAACCCTATCAGAAATTCTAGGAACAAAAAAGATATCACGAAATAGCGAAATAAAATTAGCAAAATCAGATGAACCCCAACTCCCACCAACAGAAACAGCAAACAGACTCAATGACTTCTTCTCCACTATAGGACAAAACCTTGCCAATAAAATCCCAAGCTCAGATACCCCACCAAATGACTACCTCACTGGCAACTACCCGAACACACTGTTCCTAGCTCCGACTAACCCATACGAAGTCTCCCTTATTATCAACACGCTAAAAAACAAGGCAGGAGATTTAAATACCTTACCACCCTTTATATACAAAAAAGTGTCACAAGTGCTATCACCAATCATTGCAACACTCTTTAACAAATCCATTGAATCCTCCACCTTCCCCACAGTACTCAAAATAGCAAGGGTCACCCCGATCCACAAAGGAGGAGACCAAACAGAGTTGAATAACTATAGGCCAATATCCAACTTACACCCTCTCTCAAAAATCTTCGAAAAATTAATTCATAAACGAATCTACTCCTACCTTATCTCCCAAAACATACTCAACCCCTGCCAATTTGGATTCAGGCCAAATAAAAATACTAATGATGCTATTATACACATGCTAGAACATATATACACTGCAATAGAGAAAAAAGAAGTCCCACTGGGGATCTTCATTGACTTACGTAAAGCTTTTGATACAGTTAACCATGACTTGCTCCACGTAAAATTGTCACACTATGGTATAAGAGGGCACTCCCTCAACTACCTCAAGTCATACCTCAGCAACAGAAGCCAATATGTGTATGCAAATGGGGCAAACTCTTCTGCACAACCAATTACAGTTGGTGTCCCACAGGGAAGTGTCCTTGGCCCTCTTCTCTTTCTCCTATACATAAATGACCTACCAAATGCTTCGCAATTACTCAAACCCACACTATTTGCAGATGACACTACATACGTCTTCTCCCACCCGAGCCCAGTCACGCTAACCAATACTGTAAATACAGAGTTACAGAAAATATCTACCTGGATGAGGACTAACAAACTTACACTAAACATTGACAAAACCTACTTCATTCAGTTTGGTAACAGAGCTACAGATGTCCCTCTTAACATAATGATAAACGGATCACCTATCACAAAGCTAACAGAGGGAAAATTCTTAGGAATCCACCTTGATAATAGACTCAAATTTCATACACATATACAACAAATTTCTAAGAAAATTTCCAAGACTGTAGGCATACTATCGAAGATACGGTACTATGCTCCACAGTCAGCCCTCCTGGCCCTATATCACTCTCTTATTTACCCCTATCTCACCTATGGAATTTGTGCATGGGGCTCAACAACAAGTAACCATCTCAGACCACTAATTACCCAACAAAAGGCCGCAGTTAGAATGATAACAAATTCTCACTATAGGCAGCACACTCCACCAATATTCAATACACTAAACCTATTCACCATACAAAACATTCATACTTATTACTGCACCTATTACATACATAGAACACTTAACTCTGATATTAACCCTCCCCTCAAACATCTCCTTGCCAACCTCAACAGAACACATGACCATAACACAAGGCACAGATCACTCTTTGATGTTCCTCGTGTCCATCTCACACTATGCAAAAACTCAATGCACATAAAAGGCCCTAAAATCTGGAACTCATTACCTGTAAATATAAAAGAAACACTACCTGTTTATAAATTCAAGTCTCTTCTCAAAGATCACTTACTCACCCAAAACCAAATAAATACTGAATAACTGAACCTTATAAATTGTATATCTTAAATATTTCTCACAATTATATCACATAAATGTTAAACCTAAAACCCAATCTAACTTTATTATTTTTTAAATACACTACCTAACAGAATACTCCATTCTACTGAATGTACAACAATGCATACAACCATATGACCTGTCTTTGTAATACTCACTTGTGCTTTATAGTAATCTGTTTACATTAAAGTTTTATCACCGATGTCATCATTGCTTAGTTCATCTTAAGTTAATTTTAAGCCAGCCCGTAATGCTATGCATAGTATAAGTGGCTTTGGCATACTGCTCTTTTCTGTATTTTTTGTACCTCTGTATGTGTGCACAAATTTTTAAATAAATAAATAAATAAATGGGTCTATGAAAGATGAGGTGAATCATAGAATTGATGAGGGAAAAAGAGTGAGTGGTGCACTTAGGAGTCTGTGGAGACAAAGAACTTTGTCCTTGGAGGCAAAGAGGGGAATGTATGAGAGTATAGTTTTACCAACGCTCTTATATGGGTGTGAAGCGTGGGTGATGAATGTTGCAGCGAGGAGAAGGCTGGAGGCAGTGGAGATGTCATGTCTGAGGGCAATGTGTGGTGTGAATATAATGCAGAGAATTCGTAGTTTGGAAGTTAGGAGGAGGTGCGGGATTACCAAAACTGTTGTCCAGAGGGCTGAGGAAGGGTTGTTGAGGTGGTTCGGACATGTAGAGAGAATGGAGCGAAACAGAATGACTTCAAGAGTGTATCAGTCTGTAGTGGAAGGAAGGCGGGGTAGGGGTCGGCCTTGGAAGGGTTGGAGGGAGGGGGTAAAGGAGGTTTTGTGTGCGAGGGGCTTGGACTTCCAGCAGGCATGCGTGAGCGTGTTTGATAGGAGTGAATGGAGACAAATGGTTTTTAATACTTGACGTGCTGTTGGAGTGTGAGCAAAGTAACATTTATGAAGGGATTCAGGGAAACCGGCAGGCCGGACTTGAGTCCTGGAGATGGGAAGTACAGTGCCTGCACTCTGAAGGAGGGGTGTTAATGTTGCAGTTTAAAAACTGTAGTGTAAAGCACCCTTCTGGCAAGACAGTGATGGAGTGAATGATGGTGAAAGTTTTTCTTTTTCGGGCCACCCTGCCTTGGTGGGAATCGGCCAGTGTGATAATAATAATAATAATTATAGGCAGTTAACTAAGTGCATTATACTTCCTTTCAAATTCAAATTCCAGTTTATCTTGACATAATATATTGTTTATACAGGAAAGGGTGACACTTGAATGCTTGCAGAGCATTTTGGGCAAGATTAAGCCTGAACAACTAGGCAGGAAACATCTGGTAGTGGGATAGTAGCATTCAAAATTTAGACTGATCTGCTATGGGTCTAGCTCATAGGCTGCCATGAATAAATACAGTATCTTTCTTAAATATATTGCAAAATTAGATACCTTTATAAAGTAAATTTGCCGTTTTTCTCAAGCACTGTTTACTAAATATAAGTTACTTAAATTATTTGTAATAATTCTATAGGTATTAAAACTTGTTTCAGCAAATTATCAAGCTTCATTTCACTATTTTTTTTGCACACTGGTCATTTCCCAACAAGGCAAGGTGACTTAAATGATAATAATAATAATTATAATTACTGTATTATAATAATCATAATGAAGCACTAAACCTTCTATATGGCCCTTAAAGGTTTAGTGCTTCATTATGATTATTATAATAATACAGTAATTATAACCTTTAAGGGCCATATAGAACTGATGGGTTAATCAAAGAAAATTTGTTCATTATCAGTCACTCCATAGCTGTAACTCCAGAAGAGTAACATGAGACCCTAATGACCCACTGAACCACAGCCCCGTGCACCTGTCTTCCATGGGGCAACCAGTACACCTCCCATCTTGAGAACACAAATTATATATCCAGGATAGTTTTGCTTTATTGTATATATTATGTTGAGGTAGGACCTCAGGTTTGCTCGGAGGGAGAAGGAAGGACTGAGAAGGAAGATGGAAGGAGGAAGAGGGAAGATAGTAGGAGGGAGAAGGAAGATGGAAGGAGGGAGAAGGAAGGGGTGAAAGAAAGGAGATGATGTGGTTAGAGAAATAAATGGATTATTGCTGCATATTAAGCACTAAACCTGTATGGGTCACACAGCAGCAGGGGTGCAGTGAAGTAGGGGAAGTAGTTATGAAACACTGGAGATGGAAGGGAAGTAGTGGCAAGCATTATAAGAACATAAGAATGTAGGAACACTGCAGAAGGCCTACTGGCCCATACGAGGCAGGTCCTTATCTAAATGACATCTACCTAAAGCTATGTACGAATGGTATATAATACCGACAAGATGAGATTAAGACACATTTGCAACATCTGGGTATCTTTATTGTAGACGTTTCGCCATCCAGTGGCTTTATCAATACAAATTCTAGGACATAACTTGAAGACAGTAGAACTATGTACAGAAGATGAAGTAATCAGTCCCTCAACCTAGGAGTAGGTGCGAAGAGCACCATAGTTGTGTACATTCTGGAATGGGAATGGGACAAGCAGAGGAAAAGAGAGGAAGAATGAGCATAAGAGACATTATTATTATTACTATTTTTATTATTAGACAAAAATGTGTGAAGTTATAACTGGGTCAGGTCAGGAATACCTCCCTTGACCACCCATGAGCAATAAAATCTTAATTATTTTGTTAAGATCTGATTTTTTTTTTTGGGTAAGTTAAGTGTTTATAGGGCTTGACCTTCAGCTGAAAACTATATAAAATTTCTCAACAATTGAACCTGAATGTAAGTATATGGTACAGCAGTACACAGTACTGAAATATGAGTACATGGTACAGTAGTACATAGTACTGGAATGTCAGTACAAGGTACAGTAGTACACAGTACTTGAATACAAGTACATGATACAGTAGTACACAGTACTTGAATATAAGTACATGATACAGTAGTACACAGTACTTAAATGTAAGTACATGATACTGTATACAGTGCATGAATATAAGTGCAAGATACAGTAGTACACAGTACTTGAATATAAGTACAAGATGCAGTAGTACACAGTACTTGAATATAAGTACAAGATACAGTAGTACACAGTACTTGAATATAAGTACAAGATACAGTAGTACACAGTACTTGAATATAAGTACAAGATACAGTAGTACACAGTACTTGAATATAAGTACAAGATGCAGTAGTACACAGTACTTGAATATAAGTACAAGATGCAGTAGTACACAGTACTTGAATATAAGTACAAGATGCAGTAGTACACAGTACTTGAATATAAGTATGTGATACAGTAGTACACAGTAATATAGTAGCACACCATTAAGTCTTTACTGTAGTTTATCTATTCTTGTTATCCATACAAGACCAGTTTAGCTTAACTTTTCTTTCTTTACCAATGTGTACTTCATGGAGCATGAATCTTAAATTCACATGAAAACTTATGGGAATAAAGCTTTTCTCCTTTTTCTCCAAGTCTTGATTAAATATATAGTACTGTATATATATGAGAAATCTATTAAAGCAATTCTATTGCAATTAAATTATCAGTAATGAGGATATGTAGATATAGCATGCTGCCTCTCTTGTCACTTTCAGCCACATTTATGCTTCAGTTTTATATATTTATCATTAACTTTTAAATTTATGCTTCACTTTTATATACTGTATACATTATTAACTTATAAATTAAATACTGCACTGCTTTATAAAATTTTATTGTTAACCACATCTTCAGTAATTCCTGTTCCAGCACTTATAAATAAATATGCATTTCATTAATAAACTTCAACAAAGCAGATGGCAGTTGTAAAACAAAGACTAAATATTTCTGCTTATTTCCATTGCAGAAGGTGGATTAGACGGCATGCCGTTCTGTGATGTGCGTTGTTTTGATAGGTGGTATTGCTTGTAGCTTAATCTACACACTGTTCTGCCTGTAGTGCATGTTGGCCCCAAGGCATTATTCTGCTGCAGCTAGGCTAGGCAGAAGTAGGTTTAGTGCTGCTCCAGGAGGGTCTTGGACAAGATCTGATCCTCTGTTCCATCTTGGAAAAGTATTCAGGGCAACACTGTTAAAAATTTTTGAAGATATCCTCTCAATATTGCCAACGATGAATGTAAAGGGTTTCATAGCTAGAGATGTGTAAGTGGTTGTTTTGTAGCAATGTAGTAATGCATGTGTATTTTAGTTTGCCTGAAGCTGTTGGTGAGATGTATCAGCACATTCATATTGGTACTTTTGAGGAAGCTGTACAAAACATTTAAATAATGATGCCCTCAGTCTTAACTGTCTTGTCTACATACAATCATCTTTGGAACAGAAGATGAAGTCAGATTTAATTACAATCCTGGACACCAATGGTAGCACAGGAAGACCAAAACTCACAATAAACCATTCCTAATCAGTGTATTTGATTCATCAAGTTTGCTAGATTGTGATGACTAACATGGCGGTTGTTGCAGCAGCTTCCCAGACGAGCCGAGAAGTCTCAAAAGATAGAGTCTGAAAAAGTTTCCAAAGATCAGCCTGAAAAGAAAAAGACTTCTAACTGTTGCTGTTGCCAATGACTGTGAAGTAAGCCCGATCAGCTGAGGAACTTCAGACATACTAACACATAATACGTATTTGCAAACACTTGAGTCATGTTTTGGAAGCCATTTCACCTAAATATTCTCAAATTATATGTATTAATATGCCATTTGCCACTTATGTGAAGCCTGAGAGGCATATGCAGGATAAAGAGTTCACAGTTGATCATCCAAAATTTCAGTGATTATAATAATGATAATAATATTTTAATTTACTATCAAAATCAAAATCTTTATTTCCTTGTAAAGCTTACCGTGGTTTACACGTTATAAAATATTAATTACAAAGAAGGCCACTAGAATGCCTAGGCATTTCAGGAAGATTAATACTAATTCTTACTCTATATTGATATAGGTTATGGAGCAGTATATTTGAACATACATTATTAGATACATATACAATTAGATTTAAAATAGTTAGTACAAATCATATAATATTACAAACAGTAGATTTAGTGATGGGATTGAATTTGTCTTGGCATGCTACACAGTTTCTATTAAAGCTCACATACTGGAAGAGTATCTTAGGCAAACTTAGGACTAACTTAAGATTTAATAGGCTATAGCTATATTAGGAAATTTATGTTTACAGTCATTTGGGTGGGTGTAAGTGTAAATTAGGGGGGGAATGACAGATAACGAGAGTAAGACTATATTTTTTGGATGTGTTCATGATACAAAAAGAGAATTAGGTGGTTTTCATTTGGTTAGCTGTTGATGGGGTGTGTTAGGGAGACGAGATTTTTTTAACAGTAGTTTTGAAAATGGTGGTTGAGTCTGCGGTTCCAGAGTTTTCGGGCAAGTACATGTACATGGTATACAGGCCTAGCTGACATCAGTGACATACTACTACATAGAAAGCCACTTGTTATGCAGAGCATTTCAGGAAAATTAGGTCAGTGTTGTCCCAGGATGCAACCCACACCAGTCAACTAACTCCCAGGTACCCATTTTACTGATGGATGAACATAGACAACCGGTGTAAAGAAACACACCCAGTGTTTCTTCCCTCGCTGGGAATCAAACTCAGACCCTCGCTGTGTGAAGCAAGAGCATTAACTACCAGACCATGGGGCACTGTAAGTTCATGCATTGGCTGTCACAAGATTCTGATTGTAATTTTTTCTTAAGGATTTTGAGTTACCATATCCTCTGTAGAAAATAACTGAGGTTAGTCTTCACCCACATAAATGTTAAACCTAAAACCCAATCTAACTTTATTATTTTTTAAATACACTACCTAACAGAATCACTACCTAACTGAATGCAACCATATGACCTGTCTTTGTAATACTCACTTGTGCTTTATAGTTATCTGTTTACATTAATGTTTTATCACTGATTTCATCATTGCTTAGTAGCAGCGCTGTATAGTCCTTGTGGCTTAGCGCTTCTTTTTGATTATAATAATAAGATTAACTAAGCAATGATTATTATTAAGTTAATTTTAAGCCAGCCCGTAATGCTATGCATAGCTTAAGACTATTTACTTTGTTTTATACTTAATTCTAACTATAGATTCACTACAAATCTTATGATTACAAGCATTGATCCTGATACCAACCTCTTATTTAATGACTTAAATGATTCAAACAGTTACTGTAATTACTACACTGCAGAACAATCAAAGGCACTTCTCAGTGCCAACAACAACATAACTATTTTTAACTACAATATCAGATCTTTAAGCAAGCATTACGATGACCTCATAGCATTACTAAATTCCTTACATGCCAATATGTCCATCATTACACTAACTGAAACCTGGCTAAAGCCTGATAGTACAGATGTCTATGCCATTCCTGGTTACACAGCCATACACAACTGTAGGCCAGACCAACAAGGGGGTGGCACAGCCATATACTACTCAGACCAACTAGAATGTATCACTAATACTTGCACAAGGGATGAACATGGGGAATATATAATAGCCAAATTCAAATCCAAATACCTACAAAAACCTCTCACATTGATAAACATTTACAGAGTTCCACAGTCAAACATTAGCCAATTTAGTCAAAACCTAGGAAGTATGATAACTGATGCACGCATGAACAAAGATCACTTACTACTCTCAGGTGACTTCAATATAAATCTCCTGCAAGACCAGGACCCACACGTTACTGAATTCACAAACACAATGAGTAACTGTATGTTGCTACCAACAGTAACAAAACCTACAAGAGTTACAGAGACTAGTGTTTCCCTACTTGACCACATCTGGACCAACACCATATCCCCTTTAAAATCAGGCATAATTACAGATAATACCACAGACCACTACCCTACTTTTCTCATAACAACTCTTGGTAAATTACCCCAAGACACTACTAAAGTCACCTTCAGACTTCACAATGAGGCAGCCATTAATAACTTCACAACAGCAGTAGCAAACATTGACTGGCACACTGAGCTAGAAATCTATACAGATATTGACGAATGTATTAATAATTTTCTAAAAAAGACCCAATACCTCTATAACAAGCACTGCCCTAAAAAAACTAAACAGATGACAGCTAAGAGACTGAACAGTCCCTGGTTAACACCCAGCATTCTCAAATCCATAAATACAAAACACCAATATGAAAAACAGTACAGAATGGGTCACATAACCAGAGACCAAACAAAACGTTACTCGTCAATCCTAACCAGCCTGATAAGAAGGGCAAAAAAATTGTATTATGAGAACAGATTATCCAACTTACGAGGTGATATAAAAAAGACCTGGAAAACCCTATCAGAAATTCTAGGAACAAAAAAGATATCACGAAATAGCGAAATAAAATTAGCAAAATCAGATGAACCCCAACTCCCACCAACAGAAACAGCAAACAGACTCAATGACTTCTTCTCCACTATAGGACAAAACCTTGCCAATAAAATCCCAAGCTCAGATACCCCACCAAATGACTACCTCACTGGCAACTACCCGAACACACTGTTCCTAGCTCCGACTAACCCATACGAAGTCTCCCTTATTATCAACACGCTAAAAAACAAGGCAGGAGATTTAAATACCTTACCACCCTTTATATACAAAAAAGTGTCACAAGTGCTATCACCAATCATTGCAACACTCTTTAACAAATCCATTGAATCCTCCACCTTCCCCACAGTACTCAAAATAGCAAGGGTCACCCCGATCCACAAAGGAGGAGACCAAACAGAGTTGAATAACTATAGGCCAATATCCAACTTACACCCTCTCTCAAAAATCTTCGAAAAATTAATTCATAAACGAATCTACTCCTACCTTATCTCCCAAAACATACTCAACCCCTGCCAATTTGGATTCAGGCCAAATAAAAATACTAATGATGCTATTATACACATGCTAGAACATATATACACTGCAATAGAGAAAAAAGAAGTCCCACTGGGGATCTTCATTGACTTACGTAAAGCTTTTGATACAGTTAACCATGACTTGCTCCACGTAAAATTGTCACACTATGGTATAAGAGGGCACTCCCTCAACTACCTCAAGTCATACCTCAGCAACAGAAGCCAATATGTGTATGCAAATGGGGCAAACTCTTCTGCACAACCAATTACAGTTGGTGTCCCACAGGGAAGTGTCCTTGGCCCTCTTCTCTTTCTCCTATACATAAATGACCTACCAAATGCTTCGCAATTACTCAAACCCACACTATTTGCAGATGACACTACATACGTCTTCTCCCACCCGAGCCCAGTCACGCTAACCAATACTGTAAATACAGAGTTACAGAAAATATCTACCTGGATGAGGACTAACAAACTTACACTAAACATTGACAAAACCTACTTCATTCAGTTTGGTAACAGAGCTACAGATGTCCCTCTTAACATAATGATAAACGGATCACCTATCACAAAGCTAACAGAGGGAAAATTCTTAGGAATCCACCTTGATAATAGACTCAAATTTCATACACATATGCAACAAATTTCTAAGAAAATTTCCAAGACTGTAGGCATACTATCGAAGATACGGTACTATGCTCCACAGTCAGCCCTCCTGGCCCTATATCACTCTCTTATTTACCCCTATCTCACCTATGGAATTTGTGCATGGGGCTCAACAACAAGTAACCATCTCAGACCACTAATTACCCAACAAAAGGCCGCAGTTAGAATGATAACAAATTCTCACTATAGGCAGCACACTCCACCAATATTCAATACACTAAACCTATTCACCATACAAAACATTCATACTTATTACTGCACCTATTACATACATAGAACACTTAACTCTGATATTAACCCTCCCCTCAAACATCTCCTTGCCAACCTCAACAGAACACATGACCATAACACAAGGCACAGATCACTCTTTGATGTTCCTCGTGTCCATCTCACACTATGCAAAAACTCAATGCACATAAAAGGCCCTAAAATCTGGAACTCATTACCTGTAAATATAAAAGAAACACTACCTGTTTATAAATTCAAGTCTCTTCTCAAAGATCACTTACTCACCCAAAACCAAATAAATACTGAATAACTGAACCTTATAAATTGTATATCTTAAATATTTCTCACAATTATATCACATAAATGTTAAACCTAAAACCCAATCTAACTTTATTATTTTTTAAATACACTACCTAACAGAATACTCCATTCTACTGAATGTACAACAATGCATACAACCATATGACCTGTCTTTGTAATACACACTTGTGCTTTATAGTAATCTGTTTACATTAAAGTTTTATCACCGATGTCATCATTGCTTAGTTCATCTTAAGTTAATTTTAAGCCAGCCCGTAATGCTATGCATAGTATAAGTGGCTTTGGCATACTGCTCTTACCTGTATTTTTTTGTACCTCTGTATGTGTGCACAAATTGAAAATAAATAAAAAAATAAATAAATAAATAGTATAAGTGGCTTTGGCATGCTGCTCTTATCTGTATTTTTTTGTACCTCTGTATGTGTGCACAAATTGGAAAAATCTGTAGCATTCAGGTCATAAATGAAAAATCGTAGGTTTCATTCTTGGGCAGGTCAGGATGTATGGCCTTTTATCTTTACATCTCCTGTCAGTGCTTACCTGTCACTAATTAGGTACTGTACCTGGGAGCTAGTCACCTGTTGTGGGTTACATCCTGTAGGGTCATACAGTATACAGGAGGGCCCCATTTTCATGGCTGTTAGATTCCTAACCCCCACCACTAAACAAAAATTACTGGCGAGTGGAAAAGCATTTTTTTCAATATTGAATCCATCTAAAATGCCTGATAATGTGTTTATCATACATCAAGTGCTCAATACAGGTAGGCATAAAAAAATACAAAAGTAAAATAAATATACAGCATACAAACATGATTTTTTTTTTTTCAATGCATCGGCCATGTCTCACCAAGGCAGGGTGAGCTACATACCTTAAATTATGGTGTCAAATGCCCTTTCCTTATGCAACTGTTGCATAAAAATGGCTGAAAAGAAGGAAAAGCACCAAACATAATGAGCGATGGTTCATTTGACAACAGCTGAAAAAGTGGGACACCAAAAAGAGGGAGCCGAAAATGAAGGACCCTCCTGTACTAGTATTAGCAAGAAAGTAATAAATAAATGGAATCAAGGCCTTTATGCTACCATAGTCTTGGTGTCCCATCTTTAGTTAACTCATCATGAATATTCTTAGTTTTTGATAGTTGTAGCACATGCTACCTCCTCTTCAAACCTCATTCCAGGTATTTACCATCATTTGTAAAGTATTTTCAATTCTTTCCTACACCACTTTTCATAACTCGTAATTGGTGTCTTTTTCTTTTTAAACTATTGCTGGTCTCAGCAAATCTTTTCTATCTGTTCTCTCATTTACAAAGTTTATTAACCTATTTGGTTATTTTATCTCTTTTCTTGTGTCTTTCAGTAATGGCATTTCTTAAGTTTTTACTTTTTTCGTAAATAATTATACTTTTGAACTCTAGAAAATTTCTGCTGCATGTCTGGATATTTTATATTAAGCAGTATACAGATGCACATGCTTATTTATTCATAACAAATGTCAATAATTTTTTTTAGTGCTTCTCCATCAACACAAAGCATATCTAAGACAGCAAATTAATTAATATGGATTCTTTCTATTGGAAGTCTACCCACCTGGAGTGCATTCCGAGGATCAGTGTCCTCACAGAACAGTCCTTGCCCAGACCCTGGTCTTCTGTTATGGGCCAAATTCTAGGGAGGACCTAAGAACCCCAATGGCTTACACATACTGGGGAAGAGGAACTCAGGACCCCAGTGGAAATAAGCCACTGCTTAGCTTTCTTGAGCTATCCTAGTTCATTAAACTTATGTTACTAGTATAGTCTGAATAGCTTTCTCTCTGAATGTTATCCTCAAGGTTGTCAGCAATGCATAAGATTTTCTCCCTTTTCTGTGGTCATAATCAAGACCTTCCCAATTAGAATGTCACCACACAATATATATTCTTCATTAGGTCTGGTTTTGCTGCATTAATATTCATTACATAACATTTATTTACATTATTCCATCAGTTTTTTGCTCCATTTGATTAATTTACTGTATTTAAACCTCTTTGTAGGTGTTACGTTGGTTTCCCTTATTTCTTGGATAGTAAGGTTCTCACTACATGTTCTAGTGTGGGGTAGCTTTTACTTAGCGGCCTTATTTGTCTAGGGGTAATACTTACATCATGGCTGATCATCTTGAGTGTCTCTGATACCCTTTCACCAGCCCTCTTCACAGGTTATGTAAACTACTACTATAAAAATATAACTGTATTCTCAATAGATATGTACAGAATATACAATTACAGCCTCACATTTTCAAAACAACGATCTACACACTGCATAACTGTTCTCCCACATGGTGTACCTTATTAACTTTTGTCCTTCTCTCTTGACATAACTCTGGCTAACCAGTGTTTTGACACACTTTAGTCACCCTGGGTATGGTGGCCACAACTTAAATTATAAAAACTCACCTCTGGAGCACACATAATGCCCCAAAAGATAGAAGAAGGACCAAGAGATCCTGCCAGGTTGAAGGTCAGCCACAGAGAGAGGGAGTCAGTGAGAGGGAGAGAGAGAGAGAGCCTGCCTAAGCTCCTCCCACCAAAACAAAAGACTGTTGCCAAGCACAATTCTCCAGTTACCACAATTCTACCACCTCTTAATTTTACTTTTACAAAAAGAAATACAACTTTATAAACTACTTATTTAAATTGTGTGTGTGTCTATAGTATAACCTATTATATTGAGAAAAATAGGTTTGACCCAGCTGCCTCTCAGTCATAAGGTTGATCAGTCCTTCTGACATTTAGAGCAAAGTCCCCATCAATTCAATATAATTAGGTATTTCAGAGTAACTGTTACTTATAAATACATGTTGGGTCCTATAGCCCCATAACAGTAGGGTTATAGTAATTTTTAGTTTCTGCTGACCCTCGGAGCTTGGCCTGATGCCAGGCATTCTTGTTGATAATCTGTTGAACCAGGGCAATGCTATTAGCAGCCTGCTGACCCACATAATCCATCACAGCTCGTAGCAGGTTGAATAATCTTGTGCCATGAATTTTTGACACAGTGTTCTCTTATTATGCTCATGCACCTCCACTCTTCAAGTATACTATTTTACATTTCCTCTAATATTCGTCTAGTATGGTGTTGAATCGCCTCCCAGTATCTCTCATCTGGTAATGTGTTGAATTTCCTCCCAATATCTCTCATCCAGTAAGGTGTTGAATTTCCTAAGTTGTTACAGCAGTAAATACACTGCTACTGGAGGAACTTTGCCCTCCATTATCTTCTGTATATAAATTATTAGATATATCTCTCTCTTCTTGAGCTACCATACTTTGAAGTGTTCCCAGTAGTATAATGCTTTATTGACTGTTCAAGTTCTTAATGATCTCTCTACATTTTCCAGCTTTGATATCTCTCCTGCCATGAATGGAGCTGTGAGTACAGAGCAATATTCTAGAAGTGAGAATATAAGTAATTTAAATGACTTCTTCAATAAGATTTTTTCACTTGTAAATATTTTCATACTCTGTATAATGTATATACTTGATTTCCAGTTTTATTATTTACCAATTCTCACAATTTTAATTTATGCAATATTCTACATTTAATTAATTTTCAGTTTTGAATAGCAAGATGACACCTTTTCTCTTACCATATGATCAACTAAGATTTTTTCAAAAGTATATTTCCAAAATTCATCCTTTTAAACACTGGAACACTATATAGTATATATCATAATATAATTATTCAAACTTGTACCATCAAACTGAATAAAAAAAAATTTGTCTTGTGAGGATGTTTGTTAGGTAAATAAATCTTCAGTGCAATTAAGCACGTATGTATGTGTGTGTGTATATCATTCGTAAATGTACGTATGTGCATATATATTTCTTTCAATTTTTAGCCATGTTCATAAAAAAATTTATTTCAGTAACCATTAAAATCCTTGGCTATTATGGTGTTAATGCTTCAATCAGAGCCACCTAATTTTCTGAAATACTATTTTATTCAAATGAATGCATTAATAACTCAGTTCTATATAAATAACCCTTTGATATTAAGCCCTGGCATTGAGGAACATATACTCTAACACAATATTATAAAGGCTTAACTCAAAAAAACAAATAATGGTTCTTACCCCATAGATACAAACATAATACTGTATAACTGTATAGGTATGTGCACAAATGTACAATTTTTCTTTTAATTTCCTAGTTAAAATAGTATATAGTATTACATAGATAATTTTATAATTTTTAATGATAATGTAGTCCCGAGTAATTAAGACAACCTTAGTAATTTCCCAGTGGCAATGGTAAAAAAGTAACAGTGCAATAATTATATATTCTTTAACCATCTCTGCATGGTTCATGGCAAATGGTATATTAAATTTGTAATAATAGCAATAACTTCATAAACATGACTGGTGCCCTCACAGTCAATAGCACCTCATAGCCTGACTAATGCTGGCTCGGGTTAATACTTTATAAAAATGTAACTTTCACTAGAGTTTATTCATTAGTAACTAACTCCTACTAACTGTATATACTACTACAACATTAGCTCTTCTAAAATTCTAAAAATGAATCAAAGAAGAGGGATTCTACAATGACTTGAGTGAGTTTTAACGTGAGAAAATTGTTGCTATACTTATATGTTAACTACAATACTTTTTTTATTGGAATGTGTTATTGTCAGTTGGTTTTAAATAAAACAAGAGTTATTCACAATAGACAGTATTACTAATTTTCTAACTTCGTTGTCTTTAATTGCACTGGTGCATGCTTTCTTGCTCATTATTGGCTTTTATCAATGTGATTCCTGATCCTCAGCTCAGTACTGAGGAATATACAGTACAGTGGAACCTTGGTTTTTGTTTGCCCTGGTTTTTGACGACTTTTCATCAAAATATTGTCCCAGTTTTCGTTTGTCACCTTGGTTTTCGTCCGCCCTACCGAATGTGTGTCTGCGCCCACACAAAGTATCTCATGCACGCATTCTAAGTCAGTCTGGCTTTGTTTTTTGTCGCGTGAACATTACCCTGCATGTTCATATGAAACATTTCATAATAATCGATTGTTTTTTGTGCTTGTTTATTGAGTGCGACTACTAAATAAGCCACCATGGGGCCAAAGAAAGTTCAGAGTGCCAGCCCTCTGATAAAAGGTGAGAAGCACTATAGAATTCAAGAAGGAACATGTAGAAAACTATGAAAGTGGCATATGTGTGGTCAGTCTTGCCAGGATGTAAGGGAAGATATCAGCCTTTTTACCCCACACAAATCTGAAAATATTTGGGATACTTCGAAGTGTCGTAATCTCGTAAAGCAATTATTCTTTTATGTTTGTTGTGGAAATCACTTCATTCATTCATTATTAATGATGGTTCACTACAGAATAGGTAAATAACTTACTTCCGAGATACAGTGGACCCCCGGTTAACAATATTTTTTCATTCCAGAAGTATGTTCAGGTGCCAGTACTGACCGAATTTGTTCCCATAAGGAATATTGTGAAGTAGATTAGTCAATTTCAGACCCCCAAACATACACGTACAAACGCACTTACATAAATACACTTACATAATTGGTTGCATTGGGAGGTGATCGTTATGCGGGGGTCCACTGTAATGGCCAAAATGCGTGCATGCCCGAGTACTCTGGGAATTATTTTTTCCCTTAACCCGTAAACGGTCCAAGCAGATCTACGTTCACATGTGTAGTGCTACAAAAGTAGATCTAAGTTTTTTTACATATTTTCAAATAAAAAAAAAGTTGATCAAAGTTTTTTTACACATTTTCAAATGTAGAAAAACAAAAAGAAGATCTACTTTTTTTACATACTTTCAAATGTTGAAAAAACGTATAGATACGTTTGGACCGTTTACGGGTTAAAAAATCTCTTTTTTTTTCACTCTTTTTGTAAGCTGTGAGTGTCTATACCCTCGGCAAGATCCGTTTTCTCTCATGAGAGTCACAAAAGAACGGGTAATAAGCTTCGAGGTGGGTGGTGTCCATAAAAGTCATTTTCCTATCAGCCGTCATATTATGCCAGATAGTATTTATTCTGGCATATTTTTTACATTTTTATGCTATTAATGTTACCTTATGTCATACTAGATCAACTATGATAGGTAAATAAGCCTTATTATTGATATTAGCATAAGAGTAGAACATTTTGTTGGCTGCTGTGTCTTGCCCAACACAACAAAATTTATGCTGGCATAAGCACTTCTTCCCAGAAGGTTGCTGATTGGTTCTCTGACTCTATATTAGCTCTGCCCACTCTGCAGTGATGTCAAATTGTGAATTATTATTATATTAGAAAGAAAAATATAAGAAGTTAATAAAAAACAAGGAAAAGTAAAATTCATGGCATGTCAGCACGCATGCTACGCCAGGCGCCACCACCATACATGTTATAAATGACTATAATTTCTTGTAGGAACATCATATAATGATGATAATTATACCAGGGTGTTGCCAGAAAGCTCAGCTATTTTTCGGTAAGATTAACTCACTTTTCGTATTTTTTTCTATTTTTTTTTACTCTGCTCACTCCACATGTCAGAGACCCCTGAAGGATTCCTCCCCAACAAGTCTTCAATTGTGACAAAACAGGCCTCTTTTGGAAGGTAAAACTGATTTAAATGTTCATGATTATTATTATCAGAGAAAGCTCTAAACCAACAAGGGTCATACAGCACTGCAGGGTAGTATGTAGGGCAGAGGTTATAATCAGCTAGGTGGAGAGGGGAGCAGAGGTGAGGGAAGAAAAGGGATGCTAAGTATTATGTGTCAAAGTTTGTATAATAAGGCAGTTGCTGACAAAAAAGTCAAAAAGTGCTTGGGAGTCAAAGGTAGGATTGTCTGCAAGTAGAGAAAAAGTAAGAGTGGGGCAGTGGCGTCATTGGAGGTAAATCCTGCAAGCTCGCTGGTAAATCGGGCAATCGACAAGGAAGTGAAGAAACGAAATAGGGACCAGACAAGCCTCACAGTGTGGAACAGGGCATCTATACATGAGATACCCATGGGTAAGGCGTGTATGACCAATGTGGAGTCAGGAGAGCGAAGTCTCCCGAGAACGGCAGTGGTGAAAGGAAGATTGCCACAAACCTAAAAGTGGTTTAACAGAGTGCAATTTGTTATGGCGTATGCCTGACCACCTTTGCTGCCGACGGCAGCAGAGATGGGCAGAGATGACTGGAAAATAGTCCCTCTACAGAATACCCCTATAAGAAACCGGGAGATCATGCACTGCTGACCACGCAGCAGCATTTGTCTGCTCATTGCCCTGCTCACCTATGTGACCAGGGACCCAGCAGAAAACGACAGCTTTATTCTTGCTAGCCATGCAGCGCAACCACTGTTGAATACGGAGGACTAATGGATGAGGGAAGTCGAATTGTTTAATGGCTTGTAAAGCACTGAGGGAATCCGAAATGATCACAAATGTTAAAGGAGACGCATGAAATACGAAGAAGCGCTATGAGGATGGCATACAACTCTGCAGTAAAAACACTGGCTAAGTCCAACAAGTGGCCTCGGACAACGTCATCAGGGAAAACTGCTGCAAACCCAACACCATCAGCAGATTTAGAACCATCTGTATATACAGCAATGTTATGAGCATGCGACCAGAAGTGCCCGAGAAAAAGAAAGCGAGTAGCAGGCATAAGTAAGAAAGCTTTGGCGCACAGTAGTGGGGGGGGGGAACATGAACTGTTGGAGCTTCCCAAGGGGGAAGGGAAAAGGCAGACACCAAATGAATGTACAAGGGGGGCAACTGGAGAGAAGATCAGAGTAAGTGAATGCGAAGAGAAAATGGTTGGAGTAGGCAGGGGCGTCAAACAAACAGTGAGTTCCTACTAATGTCTGAGACTAACCTGTATGTGGAAGGAAAACAAAGATCATGAGTACTGACAAAATAGCAAAGACAGCGAGCATCATGATCAGCTAGGGAAGGAACATTTGCCTCTGCATAGAGGCTTTTAACTGACGGAGACCTTGGTGATTAATGGAATCTAACTTAGATAGAGCTGCGGGAGGGGCCGCAGAAAAGACTTGGTCACCATAATCTAGCTTGGACAAGACTAGGGGAAGAAGAAGGAGAAGAAGAAGAAGAAGGAGAAGAAGAAGAAGAAGGAGAAGAAGAAGAAGAAGGAGAAGAAGAAGAAGAAGGAGAAGAAGAAGAAGAAGGAGAAGAAGAAGAAGGAGAAGAAGAAGAAGAAGGAGAAGAAGAAGAAGAAGGAGAAGAAGAAGAAGAAGGAGAAGAAGAAGAAGAAGGAGAAGAAGAAGAAGAAGGAGAAGAAGAAGAAGAAGGAGAAGAAGAAGAAGAAGGAGAAGAAGAAGAAGGAGGAGAAGAAGAAGAAGGAGAAGAAGAAGAAGAAGGAGAAGAAGAAGAAGAAGGAGAAGAAGAAGAAGAAGGAGAAGAAGAAGAAGAAGGAGAAGAAGAAGAAGAAGAAGAAGAAGAAGAAGAAGGAGAAGAAGAAGAAGAAGGAGAAGAAGAAGAAGAAGGAGAAGAAGAAGAAGAAGGAGAAGAAGAAGAAGAAGGAGAAGAAGAAGAAGAAGGAGAAGAAGAAGAAGAAGGAGAAGAAGAAGAAGAAGGAGAAGAAGAAGAAGGAGAAGAAGAAGAAGAAGGAGAAGAAGAAGAAGAAGGAGAAGAAGAAGAAGAAGGAGAAGAAGAAGAAGAAGGAGAAGAAGAAGAAGGAGAAGAAGAAGAAGAAGGAGAAGAAGAAGAAGAAGGAGAAGAAGAAGAAGAAGGAGAAGAAGAAGAAGAAGGAGAAGAAGAAGAAGAAGGAGAAGAAGAAGAAGAAGGAGAAGAAGGAGAAGAAGAAGAAGAAGAAGAAGGAGAAGAAGAAGAAGAAGGAGAAGAAGAAGAAGAAGGAGAAGAAGAAGAAGAAGGAGAAGAAGAAGAAGAAGGAGAAGAAGAAGAAGAAGGAGAAGAAGAAGAAGAAGGAGAAGAAGAAGAAGAAGGAGAAGAAGAAGAAGAAGGAGAAGAAGAAGAAGAAGGAGAAGAAGAAGAAGAAGGAGAAGAAGAAGAAGAAGGAGAAGAAGAAGAAGAAGGAGAAGAAGAAGAAGAAGGAGAAGAAGAAGAAGGTGGAACGCAAATGGAGAGTGTGACGATCTGCTCCCCATGAATGATGTGCAAGATCCTTAAGGAGATTTAGTCGACCATGGCAAGTTATCTTTAAAGAAATGTGAGGTCTCCACGTCAGCCGGTGATCAAAGAGCAGGCCAAGAAACTTGACCGTATCACATGCCAGAATACTTGAACCACGTAAGTACAATGGAGTATCTGGAACAAGCGGACATCTAGTGAAGGTAATGAATCAGGTTTTTGTGCTAGAAAATTTAAAACCATGAGAAGTGGTCCAATGGGAGACTGGATCTGTCACAACCTGAAGGGAGGCTGCTACTAGTCAGCAGTCAGCGCCTGAGTAAGTTATAGCGAAGTCATCAAAATAAAGTGATGAGCAAATATGCGAAGGAAGAATGGAAGGGAGGTCATTTATATCTAAGAGAAAGAGAGTAGTGCTGAGGACACAACCTTGTGGGACTTTCTCGGCTTGTACAAAGTCTGAGGAAATCGAGGCGCCAATACAGACCCGAAAATGTGTATCGGACAAGAAAGCAGCAATGAAGTGTGGCAGATTACCACAGAGGTCTAAGGAGTGGGCTTGGGCAAGAATGTTATACTTCCAAGTGGTGTCATATGCCTTCTCTAGTTCAAAAAAGACTGCTAGGACAGAGTGGTTGTTAGCAAAGGTATTTCGAATATACGCATCTAATTGGAGCAAAGGCTCTAAAGTAGAGTTGCCTTTGTGAAACTATATTGGCATGGGGAAAGGCTATTGTGAGTCTCTAAGAACCACATCAGACGTCTATTTACTAATTGTTCCATCACCTTGCAAACCACACTGGTCAGGGCAATGGGACGATAGTGAGAAATGTCATGCCCCGGGGTGCCCGGTTTGCAAAACGGTAGTACAGTAGCCGATTTCCGTTGAGGGAGAACCCCTCACTCCCAAATAAGATTGAAAAGACATGAAAGAACAGGAAGAGCCATAGAATGGAGATGCAGCATACCAATGTGGATATCATCAGGTTCCATTGTAATTGGCCAGCAAATGGAAAGAGTGGACTACAATTCTAGGGGAGTAAAATGTACATTATATGGCTCCAATCCATTGGAGGAAATCTAAGGGCAATTGTTCATTGGAAGGCTTAGACGCAAGAAATGAGGGACAGAGGTGAAGCCCTCGGGAGATACAGACAAGATAATTCCTGATTTCTGTGGCAACTTCTAGGGATTCTGCGACATCAACCCCAGCAACCTGCAAAATGGGAACTGGGTCCGTAGTGTACTTACCACACAATTTTCACACCCTTTTTCAAATCGTGCACATAAGGGAAGATGAGGTAATGGTAGACATGTAGTCTCGCCAACAAATGCATTCAGCATCATGGATGACGTGGTGAGCAACTGCCCTTGCTTGCTTAAAATCCAACAGATGCTCACATTATGTTTATATCGATAACGGCCCCTTGCAGCACATTTTAAATGCACTGCATGAGCGCATGTAGGAGACCACCAAGGTATGCATGTCTGAAAATGCCTACCTGAAGTTTGGGGGATAGAGCGTGTCGCCGCAGTTAGGACTAAGGTCGAAAACTGGTGTGCCAGTTCATCAGTAGAAGACGAAAAGGGGTCCTCGCTACAGGTGGTAAGGTGGGAGTATAAGTCCCAATCTGCTCAAGCAAATTGCCAATGAGGGCTACAAAAATGGTCAGGTATATGTAGTAGAAGTAAAAAGGATAGGAAAGTGATCACTTTTATGTAAATTTGGAAGAACAGACCACTTGAAATCAAATGCAATGGGTGAGGAACCGATAGAAAGATCAATGCAAGAGAGAGAGACTGAGTGCAAGAGTCAAAATGGGTAGGAGCACCCATATTTAAAACATGACAAGGACGAGAAGCGAGAAGAGTCTCCAGCTGATCGCCATGAGAGTCATAGGTGATGGTGAGCATTAAAATCACCCAACAAGATGGGCGGCAGTAGAGAAGAAATTTTAAACAATATCAGAGATACAGGATGCATGGGAGGGAGAAAGATAAAGAGAGCAAACTGTAAACCATCTGTGTAAATAAATACGAGCTGCAGTATAATGCAGTGGGGAATGAAGAAAAACTTTATGATACGGTATATCAACATGCACAAGAAGCACGCTTTTATTAAATGATTTGTCAGGTAAAGGATTGGAAGAATGTAATAGCACATAGCCTGAAATGGAGCGAATGGCAGCAGAATGAATTTTGGGCTCTTGCAACCCAACACATACTGGGGACAACTGAGAGTGCAACACTTGGAATTCTCCTCGATTGCCACGAATATTCCATTGTAAAAAAGACATTATGTACAGAAATAAAAATGGCAACTATAAGAAACGATAAAGCGTATGGGTTTTTAGGATCAGTAAAGTCAGCGTGTGGGGGCAACGGTAAGTGTCTAAGCAAGGAAGAATTACAATATTGTGGACGAATAGATTGTTGTGAGGATCATGAAATAGAATGGGTAGAAGGAGGCGCATTGGTGTCCATCGAGGGCGTTGTATCCACAATAACTGGAGATAACGTCTAACGTCTCACCTGTTAAGGAAGCTGATGATGCCATGATGTCAGAGACAGGAGAGGCATTGCAAGTAAAGGTCAGAGTAACTGTGGAGGCAACCAAAGAGTTCTGAGGGGGGCAGGGAGTATGAACCTGGATAGATGCGTTGGATGAGGTAGAAGAGTCCAGTTGTGTAACAGGAGAGGAAGGAGGTTGGAGGATAACTATGGAGGAAGACAGGGGGGGAACAGGGGTAGAGGTGACTACACGAGGGGGGGGGTGAACTTCCACCTTCATGACCTTCATGTGAGAGCTGGAAAGGGGGTAGGAACTAGGCTCTGAGGTAGAAGATAGATTCTGTACAGGTGATGGATGCAAGGGAAGTGTAGGTCTGTGAGGTCTCACAGACTGAGAAGCAAGCGAGCGAGATGAAGTAAAAGTAGGAAGTGGTGCAGAGGTAGGAGTGTCAGAGGATAAAACTGCAAAAGAATTAGAAACTGGGGTGACCCTGAAAGACATGAATGTAGAAGGATTGGGAGGTGGAAGGACCGTTGAGGTTGGAGGTCTTCGGGCTACCTGAGCATACGGGACTCGAGGAAGTTTTCCTTAAAGGCAGAGCCGAGAGACAGCCATAATGTAAGGCCCTCACACTCCTTAAGATAACAGATCTCTCATTCATTATGACAGACCTGGCAATGGCATGATAAGGAAGGATGAGTTTCTTTACAGTTGAAACAAGAGGGGGTAAGACTGCAAGACGTATTGGAATGACCTGCTGCACTGCAGACTGGGCATTCCACCGCAGCTCTGTAGTGTTTAGCAGGTTGCCCAAAATGTCAGCAATTACAACATTGTTGGGGAGTGGGAACTACTTGATGGACCTCTAAGCGATGGCCTGTAATACAGACAGAGGACGGAAGTTCACGGCAGTCAAAGGTTAAACAAGCGATGTTACTAAGAAAGAGCCTCTGCCCACAAGTGGGCAGGATATATGTATCTACCTTAAGAATAGGGAGGTTCTGCAGGATTAATTGTTCTAAAATATCATCGCCGCAAGACAAAAAAAAAATCACTGTACAATGGTATGCAGTAAGGCCACAGTACCACTGCAAGAATTAAGAGTAATGTGCTTACGAATGGTGACTGGTATGTTATCTATGGAAGTGATGCGGGAGAGAGCATGAGCTTGCTCCGAATTCTGTACTGTTACAACAAGTGCACTGCTTCGAAGAGTGTAGAAGGATATATTTTGGCCAATGTGCCATAAGAGTTTTACCAATTCCATGATCAGAAAGATAATCTGTTTGAGACGTCGTTTGTAAAGAAAAAAATTTTGTCCATTGTGTACTCATTAGCCCAGTAAGCAAAGGTAGTGAGTGTTGTGTAGGTTGTCTTGGACATTTAGGAGTAGTACCGCGGGCTGTCAGACCCATGGGAGGTGGGCGATCTGAAAACCGTCACACTGTATTTGGGGAAGCTGGACGCGTTGTGAAAGGCGTGCTAGAAGTAGCAGCATGAACAGAAACGGGTGACGCCACAGCACCTGAAGCAGGTGATGAAGCGTCACTGGCAGAAGGTACAGGGGTATAAGAAGAGTCAAGAAAATGGACCGATAATGAAGCTGGGTCAGAACAGGGTGTGGGACCAGAAAGGGGTCTGGGAGGAGGAAGGGTTTCACTGGGTAAAGACTTCATAATAAAGGTGCTTCTACTGTGATATCTCCTTTCTTGTTATTTTAAGAAAAAAAGAAAGGAAAGAAAAAGAAAAAGAGGGACAGTTGCTAGGTATGGAGGGGCCAAAAGCTCCCCCTCCCTCATCCGAGAGGGCCTCGAGCCCACTGGTGGTGAAGATGCAGCATGGAATCTGTGCCATACCCTATCCTTCACACCAGTAAACCAGGTCTCTGGGACAGCAGCTTCACATCTACTGAGCTACCTCGGCGAACAAAAGAAAGGGCGGTTGGAAACCCGCCACAAAGCATACCTCCTTCAGCTGCCACCTCCCAGAACCAACAGGCAGCTTCCAGAGATACATCCATTACCCGAAGGGCACCTTGCCCACTTCTCGGAAATCTGGGAAGGGAGCAGGGCACCTTCAGATAATTCAGATTCCACGGCAAACCACGCCACCCCCGAGGGACCCCACGGAATGGGACAAACCCCCAACATGCCTCCCCCTACCAAGAAACTAATGCCAGAGGGGGGACCCCAGAGGCAACAAACAGGACGAGAAACCAGGGGAGAGGGAAGGGAGGATTGAGGGGTACTTAGACTCGGTCTAAGGAAAGAGACCAGAGAATTTGATTCCTGAGACCAAGAGCCTCTTCGCCATGTCAAGGAGCTCCCCTTGAAGAGGTTTAAATATTCATTTATCCATTAAAATTAGTGCTTTATATTTATTTCTCATTGTTTTCTGTATGTAAAACTATAGTTATTCTCTATAAAATGTATTTTTTGTTAACATTTTTGGGTGTCTGGAACGGATTAACTGGATTTACATTATTTCTTATGGGAAATATTGCTTTAGTTTTTGTCACATTTGGTTTTTGTCAGACTCTCTGGAACAAATTAAAAATGAAAACCGAGGTTCCACTGTACACATTTTGTTGACTTATGTTTCTGCGTTAAGAGCACAGTATGTACATAGTTTAATAAACAAATGAACCATGTACTATATATATTTACGTCAAATACCAGTTTGACCTGCATGTTAAATAGAAGAGTGATTAATAAACTAATTTTTGTTCAAAAAACTGAACACTAACTTCACTGTTAAGAAAGAAATAGTGCAGTGTTCAAACTTAGGAATTCAGATAAAGCAGTGAAGGACACAGAACAGAGATGGATTCACCTTGCTAGAAAAGAGTAAACAATGAGAATATAGTAGTGTAGACGAGAAATACAGTATTTACTATCATTAAAGTCATTGGATAAACTTTAATAAATCTTTATCTCTTATGCAATTTTGGGATAGCATAACTTACGAGATAAGTGCATACACTCTGAGCTGTTAGCATGACTGAAAAACGATAACAAATTCATGACACTAGTCTATAAGCAATAAACAAAGAAAATATTAGGAGAAAAAAAATCAGCTACTGTATGATGTTTTTCCTATCTACAGAGTTTTTGAGCTAACTAAAAATAACTAAACCTGGTATAAACCTTGGTAATTGATACCAACAAATTGGGTCAAAAAACATTTTGGTCCTGGGACCAAAACGTTTTCTAATAAATTTGTCCTACTGTTTGCTCACTAACTGTAAGCTTAACATTAATATGAAAGAGACCCATGACCCATGTTTTACCTGTGACCAGTTTTAAGGGTTTTATCCTGGCAGCTTAGCCTAAGGCCATATTTCTTTGAGGACCACCTTAGCAACCTGCTGGCCCACATAGCCTTCACAACCCCATTGATTCAGCACATGTAGAAGGAAGCTTTTCAGCTTCTTAAAAAACTTCTACCTTTGTCTTGACATTACTGTTTCTGATATCTGCTGGTACTGTCGAGTTTTGGGCCATGGATGTTGACACAGTGTTCTCTAATTGTACCTATGGTCCTTGGCTTGTCATTGAGTTTATTGTAAACTTTCTCCCATAACTTTCACTCCAGTAAGTTCATTACAGCAATGAGCAGGTTATGGACCACTTCTTCAAGTATAGTACCTTCTGTTTATATGTTTTTAAGCATCTTTCTTATGTGTTCTAAAGAGAATAATGAGAGTGCTTTAAGGCATTCCCAGCAGTTTAGAGGTTTTATTGACTTAGGTGGGTAGTGTGCATCCTCTGTACATTTTCCAGCCCTGTTATTTTTCCTGCCTTGAAAAGCACAACAAGCTCAGAACAATATTTAAGTCATGAGAGCGCATTATTATTATAATCAAAAAGAAGCGCTAAGCCACAAGGGCTATACAGCGCTGCTCATGAGAGCACAAATGATTTGAAAATTACCATTTTTGGCATAGCTTGTTTTGAAAGTTCCCATAATCCTCCCTGTCATTTTCCTGCATTTGCTTATCGTGTTTTCTAAATAACAGATCCTGACATAATTACAGTGGTACCTTGACTTATGAGTTTAATTCGTTCCGTGACCAAGCTCGTAACTCAATTTGCTCGTGTATCAAATTAATTTTCCTCGCTGAAATTAATTGAAATGCCATTAATCCATTCCAGCCTCCAAAAAGCCACTCCAATTTTTTTGTTACGGGTTTTTAAATAAGAATAATGTATTTGTAAATAAGAAATATTGTATAAAAACATAATAAATGAGAATGTAAATAAATAAACTGGCTTTATAAAGTGTATTTACCTTGGAGATCAGACAACTTGGGCTAACGGAAGATGCTGGAGGAGGTGGTGGATCGAACTACAAGTTGACTACACGCACACCTTGCTCGAGTTTTTCTATTATTTCATGCTTTAATTTAATGGACATCATCATCATCCTCTTCTCAGCACTGTTCTTTGCACTTACTTTCTTAGGACCCATGGTTAGAAAAAAGAAATTTAAGAACATAAGAACATAAGAACGAAGGAACACTGCAGAAGGCCTACTGGCCCATGCGAGGCAGGTCCAAGTCTCCTACCGGCTTAAGCCAATGCACCCAACCTAGTCAGGTCAGGTCACATTGACTTAAGGGAGGAACACGGCAACCGACCTGATAGCACAAGCTATCAGGTCTAACTCACACCCACCCACATCTACTCATGTATTTATCCAACCTATTTTTAAAGCTACACAACGTTCTGGCCTCTATAACGGTACTTGGGAGTTTGTTCCACTCATCCACAACTCTATTACCAAACCAGTACTTTCCTATATCCTTCCTGAATCTGAATTTTTCCAACTTAAAACCATTGCTGCGAGTCCTGTCTAGGCTAGATATTTTCAGCACACTATTTACATCCCCTTTATTTATTCCTGTCTTCCATTTATACACCTCAATCATATCCCCCCTAATTCTACGTCTTTCTAGAGAGTGCAGTTTCAGGGCCCTTAGTCTATCCTCATAGGGAAGGTTTCTGATACATGGGATCATCTTTGTCATCCTCCTTTGTACATTTTCCAGAGAATTTATATCCATTCTGTAATACGGTGACCAAAACTGTGCAGCATAATCTAAGTGAGGCCTAACCAAGGATGTATAGAGTTGAAGAACAACCTGAGGACTCTTATTATTTATGCTTCTTGATATGAAGCCAAGGATTCTATTAGCTTTATTGCGAACACTTATGCACTGTTGTCTTGGTTTCAGATTACTGCTAACCAGAACTCCTAAATCTTTTTCGCAATCCGTAATATTAAGATCTACATTATTTAGTTTATATGTGGCATGGTTATTGTCCTGTCCAACATTTAGAACTTTGCATTTGTCTATATTAAACTGCATCTGCCACTTCTCCGACCACTGCATCAGTCTATTCAAATCTTCCTGGAGTGCTCGAATGTCCTCATCAGAATGAATTCGACGGCCTATTTTGGTGTCATCGGCAAACTTGCCGATGTCGCTCTTTATGCCCTCATCTATGTCGTTTATGTAGATTGTGAACAGCAGGGGGCCCAACACTGACCCCTGTGGAACACCGCTCGTGACGCTTCCCCACTCTGATTTCTCCCCATTTATGCAAACTCTCTGCTGCCTATTTGTCAACCATGCCTCTATCCAGGAAAAAATTTCTCCTCCTATTCCATGTGCTTTAATTTTCCTCAATAGTCTCTGATGTGGGACCCTGTCAAAAGCCTTACTGAAGTCCATATACACAATATCATATTCATTACCATGATCTACCTCCTCAAATACCTTAGTGAAAAAAGTTAATAAATTCGTAAGGCAGGAACGCCCCTTTGTAAAACCATGCTGAGATTCGTTGATTAATTTATGCTTTTCAAGATGGCTACGAACTGCCTCGGCAATTATTGATTCCATAAATTTTCCCACTATGGAGGTTAGGCTTATTGGTCTATAGTTCGAAGCTAAGGACCTGTCACCTGTTTTGAAAATAGGTATCACATTTGCCATTTTCCACTTATCTGGCACCATGCCAGTTTGTAGTGATATGTTGAAAAGATTAGCCAAAGGTGTGCTAAGCTCCTCTTTACATTCCTTTAGAACCCTTGCATACAGTTCATCAGGGCCTGGGGATTTGTTAGGTTTTAATTTATCTATTTGCCTAAGGACCATGTCACTTGTGACCCTAATAGTGCACAGTTTATTATCGTCCTGTTCTACATAATTTATCATTACTGGAATATCGCTGGTATCCTCCTGTGTAAAAACTGAGAGGAAGTATGTGTTAAAAATTCTACACATTTCCTTATCACTGTCAGTGAGCTGACCCGAGGAACTTTTGAGTGGGCCTATCTTGTCCCTGATCTTACTTCTGTATACCTGAAAGAATCCTTTTGGGTTAGTCTTCGATTCTTTTGCAACTTTAACCTCATAATCTCTTTTTGCTTTTCTAATTCCCTTTTTTATTTCTCTCTTTAACTGAATATATCGATTTCTTAATTGCCCCTCTCCTCTTTTGATTTGCCTATATATGCCTCTCTTTTGACCAATCAGATATTTTAATCTATTGTTCATCCATTTAGGATCATTTTTGTTTGATCTGATTTCCCTATTTGGAACATAATTTGACTGAGCAGTTAGAACTATGCCCTGGAAAGCATCATATCGGCAACCATCACCACCTACCTGACCCTTAGTCAGGTCATTCCAGTTCAGCCCACCTAAGTAATTTTTCAGTCCTATGAAATCAGCCAAGCGAAAGTCAGGGATGGAGACTTGATTGCCATTATTAGGGGAATTCCATGATATATGAAAACTGAGTGATTTGTGATCACTCTCCCCAAGCTCATCATTAACCTCAAGATTATTAATTAGTGTTTCCCTACTGGCAAGAACCAAGTCAAGGAGGTTATTTCCCCTAGTTGGCTCTGTCACAAACTGTTTTAAAAAACAATCCTGGATCGTATCAAGAAAGTCACCCGACTCTAAATTTCCTGTCAAATTGCTCCAGTCAATCTGTCTATAGTTGAAATCTCCCATTAGCACAACATTTTCGTATGTAGATGCCTTACGAATTTCGTCCCATAGAAGTTTACTGCACTCCCTATCAAGATTTGGGGCCCTGTAAATCACACCCAAAATTAGTTTTTCTCGGCCCTCGAGAAGCTGTAACCAAACAGATTCAGTGGCTGACGCTTCTAATTTAATATCTTGTCTAACACAACAATTTAAATTGTCTCTGACATACATCGCTACTCCACCACCTTTCCTGTTGACCCTGTCAGTGTGGAATAATTTATAGCCTTGTATGAGATATTCAGAGGGCATCTCTCTATCTTTCAGATTGAGCCAGGTCTCTGTTATAGCAATAATATCTATGTTTCCTGCACTTGCAATTAATCTTAGCTCATCTATCTTATTTCTAACACTCCTGCTATTAGTATAGTAAACCTTAAGGGAGCTAGTCCCTTGCTGCCCTCTGCTGGTTAGAAAAAAGAAATTTGGCAAAGTAACTGCAAAACAAGCACAACAAAAGATGTCAGCCCACAATGTCAGGGTTGTCACAAGATGTGCCAGGTAATATTACTGATAAGATAACAAAAGGACCCCAATGGAAATAAGTTAATGACATTTTTGGGTTATCCTAGGTTCTCTGTACATATGCTGCTATGTATGATAATCTATGTAACCGTATTTGTGTATACCTGAATAAACTTACTTACAATGCTGGGCGGATGTCGTGGCATTTGCTGTGCCAACTAGTGGCGGCGTATCTGAAGCTAGCTCATAGCTCAGATTTTGGCTCTTAACTCGAAGCAAATAATCGACCAAGCAACGGCTTGTAACTTGGAAAACTCATAAGTTGGGGCACTCATAAGTCAAGGTACCACTGTATACACAAATAACCCGAACATAGGAGAGAGGGGCTTACGATGATGTTCTGGTCAGACTTGGACCATTTAAAAAGTCACACTGTGTCACTGTAAATGGTCCAAGTTGGATCGAAACATCGTCGTAAGCTCCTCTCTGCTATGTGTGGGTTATTTGTGAATTGTTCCATTTACGGTATTGTGCCTTTTTTTTTTATTTTTCTGACATAATTATTTTTAAGTGTTTTACAGTTTGTATACTGAGATCATTTTGAGATCTTCATTTCTTCCATGCCTAAGCAGTTGTAATTTATCACCACTGAACTTTTCATTTGCCCATTGAAAGAAGACTTTGTTGATATTTGTAATTTTTCCTGCCTTCTACTGAGGTTATTTTCATACTTATTTTAGTATTGTTTATAAAAGTGTTTTAGATTTTTATTTCTTTTATGTTTTATCTGTCTAGTATGACAATAACAGTTTTTTTATTTTTTACTTTAAACTATGTATCATATATCTGCAGCCACGTGGAACTTGGTACAAAATAGATGAACTAAGAAATTTTTGTGGACCTAGTTTAGGCTGGCTGATATCATTTACAGTAGGCAAACACCTATACATACTTTAATGTGCAAAATTTGAATAAAATTAAAAATTAAAAAAAAAAAATCAATGTTAGATTCATATACTACTTGGATGATACAACGGTGCCACTAAAAGAATGATGCTTTATGGGAAGAGTACAGGAGGGCCCCGCTTACACAGCACATTAGGTTCGGGATAAATTTACTGTAAAGTGAAACATAGCTTTTTTTCATTTTCAAATATAAAAGTCTGACAAATGTTTACACTATCATATATTAAGTAAGTAAGCAATAGAGCTAGACTTAAAAAAAAGTATTTTTAGGTTATCCTAGGTAATTTACACTATGTATAATTGTACAGTGGACCCCCGGTTAACGATATTTTTTCACTCCAGAAGTATGTTCAGGTGCCAGTACTGACCGAATTTATTCCCATAAGGAATATTGTGAAGTAGATTAGTCCATTTCAGACCCCCAAACATACACGTACAAACGCACTTACATAAATACACTTACATAATTGATCGCATTCGGAGGTAATCGTTATGCGGGGGTCCACTGTATTTGTGTGTACCTGTGAGACAGAGATAGACAGACCCTAAACTTGGGGTTAACTCCTCTTAAAAGGGGAGTGTTAATATGACATTACATCAGTGAATCCTTGGTGTTTGCTGCACTGTTTGCTCTAGCTGGCGCTCAGTTTAACTGGCGCTCCCACAAGGTACTAAGTGGTCCCAGATTTTTTGTAATATGGT